>NC_083594.1:16485031-16805864 GCF_027579695.1 Neoarius graeffei
CCCCCCCCAAAAAAAAATGAAGTCACTTTAAAATAGTGTGTAAAAAGAACGTTATAACTTCAAGGTTGTTGAGTTCGTGTCAAGCATAATCCATCAACAAAATGGTCCGCCTGTAACTTAAAGACTGGAGTGTTAAAAACGTACGCTTGCGTGTTTTCGAAAGAAAACAGTAGATCACAATGGTTAGGGTTGAGTCGAGTCTTTAACCACCACCACAACGAGATGTTCCTCCTCTACTTTGCCCAGAGTTTTGAGAACAGTCTGGAGGTACTGCTGGGAGAAGTCACAAGGTGGGAACGCGTATAGCATCCCTCCTGTCTCGCGTTCTTTTGGGCCGCCCAGAGGCAGACCGATAACCCCGGCTGCTTGTTTGCTCCTGAGGTAGGTCACCAGATTGCGAAGGAAGCGCTTCTGGAGTCCATCGGGCGGGGGCGAGTCACGATCCATAGGTCCCTGGACGGCCAGGAGGACGGTGTAGCCATCGGCGCCGCCCAACCTGATACGGCGGCTCACTTCATCTAGCTTGGGCTGGTCGAGCCGCAGTCGCTGAGCGATCTTGAGCTGAGTGATCTTGCCGCTATCTGTCTGGTCCTTTAGAAGCGAAAGGAAAAAGTTGGCTCCTCCATCCAGGAGATGCATGCTCGTCGGAAAACAGCTATTCTTCAGGACGAGGGAGCCGTGCCACACTCGGCTGAGGGTCTGGGCGTATTCGGAGAGCGTGCTGGGCTTCTTGGGTTCGCTTTTGGGCTTTTCCGAGTGTGAATCTGGCTCCGGATCGGTTTTGCGATGGTTGCGCTCGAGATCCCCAGCTTTCCGAGCGTTCTGCGTTGGTCGCTCATCGCTGGAATGACGACTGCTATCAGGTGTGTGGTCTTGCGGATCGGACGTGGAGTCAGGGAGGCGTCCGCGAGTTCGTTCAGGGCTGTCGTCTGGAGTCCTGGGAGGACCCGCTCGCACCCTTGACCGTCCTCTTTCCTCATTCTGCTCACCGGGACTGAGACTCCGACTCCGGGTTCGGCTCCGGCGCTTGCGCCTTTCTTCCCAGCCTTTCGGCCATCGCTCTCTGCTACGACTGCGTGCTCTTGTACGGCCAAAGGCTTCTGGGTTACTCCTCCGTTCTGCGCCCTTTGGAGGACTCCACTCTCTTTCGGGGAGCCCTCGTTCTCGTTCCCTTTCTGCATAAAGGGGATGAGAAGGTGAGCGGGCTCGCGCTCTAAGTTCCCTTTCCAGGCTCCGATGGCGCCCAAACCCGTCGGCTAAAATATCATAATGTGAGGGCAGTGGGATGGGAGGTGGGTACTGCTGAGGGTAGGATCGTGCCTCCTCTGCTTTGGCAAAGTCGACGCGTAGCCTGCGGCCACCCAGAGGGAAACCTCGCATCTGGGCGCATGCTGCCTGAGCCGCATCCAGGCTCTCGTAGTGAATGTAAGCAAAGTTGTCCCCTTTCATATAATCGATAGTGCGAATGCTACCAAAACGGTCAAATTCCCGAGCCAAAGCAGCCAGCGAGGTGTTCGGACCCAAACCGCCCACCCAGAGGCGCGTGGTCGGGTTGGCCTTGCCGTAGCCGATCTTTACCTGGTTTCCGCCAAACACACGGCCCTGCATGGCCACTTTGGCTCTGTGCGCCATGTCCAGGTTCTGGAATTTGATGAAGCCGTAGCCGCATCCTTGTCCACGAGCGGGTCGTTTGATGACGATCTCTTCGATGATGCCGTACTTGTCGAAACCTTGACGCAGCTCTGCCTCAGAGACGTTGTGGTCCAGGTTGCCGATGAACAAGTTCCTGGTGGCGCGCTGGTCGTCCTCGGGCATCAGGTCGTCCTCGGGCAGGGGGTACACGTAGGCACGGCTTCGCTCTTCCAAAGCGGTGTAGTAGTCCAGAACGCGCTCCCGTTCCCTCAGAGTCAGACTGTCTACGTAATGTCTGGTTCTGACGTCCCGGATCGCACTGGCTCCAGGGGACAGAGACCGCTGCCTGTAGGGATACGGGCCATGCAGAGGCACGTAGGTGACGTCAGGCGGCGTCAGGCTGCGACGCCGGACGTACATGGGTTCGATTTTGAGCAGTCGGTCATACAGGATGAGTCTGGCCTTGGCGTGGCGGGCTTCTCGTGCGCTCTCGGGCTGCCGGAAATTCACGTAGGCGATCCGGCCCAGTTCGGGCGTGTGTGAGAGCTTGACGCTGACGTCTCCGAACTTCTTGAACTCGTGGAACAGCCCGTCCTCCACGTGCTCGTCGGAAAGCTGCGAGCCTAAGTTGCTAATAAGCAACGTCTTGTATTCCAGGCCGCTCGCGCGCGCGTCTACGACAGCTGCAGGCGTTTTGCTTTTCGGCAGGATGGCCGGAGGCCGCGGGAGGAGGCCTGTGCGTTCTTCCCGCGCACGCGGCTTCTCGCGCTCCCCGCTGCGGCTCCGCGCGCGCTGCTGTTGCTGCAGCTGCTGCTGCTGTTTCTGGTAGCTCCGACTCTCAGCCAGCAGCAGAGCCAGCGGCGGCGGCGGCGGCGGAGGAGGAGGATTAACCGCCACTGCATCTTCCCGGCGGCTCGCTTCCCGCTCTCGTTCTCTTTCCCGTATCCGTTTCGCGAGAGCTCTGCTCGGACTGGTGTCCCGCTCGGCCTGCCTTTTCATTTTCGGATGCTCAAACTTTTTTCCCGAGCCAGAAAGAAAGAATGCAGACCGGATGCACAACAAAGTCCGCGGTTTTCGACGCGCTGCACATCAAGATGTTGAAGACGGGAAAGCGAGACGCGCGTTCGCACCGCAAAGAAACGTTCAGCGGGTTGCGGGGAAAATAAAAACAACGGTAAAAACGCGATAAAAACATACACATCCTATTCGCTGCACCTACGCCGCCATCTTGGACAATGGGAATGTGTGCGCGCGTGCCGGTGGGCGGGGTTTGTGGCGACGTAAACCAGGACGTCATGACGACACGAGTTGTTGTTGTTTTTTTTTTTTAATAAGTCGAATGATATTTAAACTCACTGGGCTTTGTTTGTTTTTATATCAGGGTTGTTTTACGCAGAGCATTTTTTTAACATACACTACCGTTCAAAAGTTTGGGGTCACTTTGAAATGTCCTTATTTTTGAAAGAAAAGCACTGTTCTTTTCAATGAAGATCACTTTAAACTGATCAGAAATCCACTCTATACATTGCTAATGTGGTAAATGACTATTCTAGCTGCAAATGTCTGGTTTTTCAAAATTCAAATTGATTCAAACTGGTTCTTGTACCAGTTTTTAAGTGAAGGACAAGTTAAAGAACAGATTTCAGGTAATTTTTTGACGTGTGTATGGCAGTTTTGTGTAATGTAGTTTCATGTTTCCCTGATATACCTCAAGTGCCCTTGACTGTTTGGTTATTTGAACCAGTGTGTATATATGAGTGATTCCACGCTTATGGGTACTGAAATGGGGACATCTCATCTCATTATCTCTAGCCGCTTTATCCTTCTACAGGGTCGCAGGCAAGCTGGAGCCTATCCCAGCTGACTACAGGTGAAAGGCGGGGTACACCCTGGACAAGTCGCCAGGTCATCACAGGGCTGACACATAGACACAGACAACCATTCACATTCACACCTACGGTCAATTTAGAGTCACCAGTTAACCTAACCTGCATGTCTTTGGACTGTGGGGGAAACCGGAGCACCCGGAGGAAACCCACGCGGACACGGGGAGAACATGCAAACTCCACACAGAAAGGCCCTCGCCAGCCCCGGGGCTCGAACCCGGACCTTCTTGCTGTGAGGCGACAGCGCTAACCACTACACCACCGTGCCGCCCGAAATGGGGACATGAACTTATTTTTAAAAATTCACCTAAAACCATTTCTTTTTTTTACCATTAGGTCACAAAACATGTAATCTTTAATGAATGATATGTTAAAAGATAACTTTAATTTTCTGAGATGTAATAAAAACATATTTATATGCCAAAGTCAGAACGTAACAGAAGTGTTGTGGACATATATATTCTCAATTTTAACAATGTAGAATTACTCTTTGAAACATAGGAAGGTGATGTTTTAGCAAATATAATTAATAAACATGTGTAGTAGAATAAACATACGCATTCTTTCAATAAGATTAACATGGTATATAGCTAGATTGTAATTAATTTGTAACAGACGCGAGATGGACAATCGTAACAGAAGTAATGTAACAGACATCATTTTGGAACTCATAGGCTTGACTTTGGCATATAAATATGTTTTTATTACATCTCAGAAAATTAAAGTTATCTTTTAACGTATCATTCATTAAAGATTACATGTTTTGTGACCTGATGGTAAAAAAAGAAATGGTTTTAGGTGAATAAGTTCATGTCCCCATTTCAGTAGTTCATATCTAATCTAGAGTGTTTATACTGTCTGAGTGTTTAGTCTGTGTGTAGTTCTTATCTAGAGTGTTTATATTGTTTTTCAATTATTCTATTTTTTATTTATTGCATTGCCTGTTTGCACCGTGGGTCAGAGAGGACTGAAATTTCATCTGTGCTGTATGTCGAGCATGTATAGTATATTTGATAATAAAGTTGACTTGACTTTTGGTGCAATATCTGCATAGGTGTATAGAGGCCCATTTCCAGCAACTATCACTCCAGTGTTCTAATGGTACTGTCAGTGCGTTTACATGCACATCCAAATCGAGCTACTGTCGGTAATCGAGCTAAGGGTCCCAGCAGGGGTGCCAGAGAAATCCGATCCTACATGCACACAAGGAAATCGAGCTATTGTGTGAGGTACATTGTGCACCCGAGCCACAGGTGGCGCTACACGCCCCATCGTGTTGGTACACTTCCGGTTGTCGTCATGAAGAGCTATTCAAGAGTATAAACAAAGTTATCAGCAGTGTTGCCAGATACTGCTGACGTTTTCCAGCCCAAAACATGTTCAAATCTGCCAAAATGCACTTAAAACCGCCCAATCTGGCAACACTGGCAGTTCCGTGCTCAAGCTGTTAGGCTTGCTCTAACAGACTGTATGGCTACAAACTGTCCTGTGCAGACCACTGTTTTGTAAGACAACTTATTTTGCACAATTGTATATTTTTCTAAAGTCCATTTTTTGCTTACAAAAAATTTTTTTTTTTGCTTACAATTTAACTTGTGTCTTAATAAACACAAAAGTTATATTGTTTTGTTTTTATTGACATTCTTCAGATGTTGGACATATACATACACACACGCACACAAATACAATGACTTGTTTATGTACACAATTCACAGCTATGCAACAGCTGTACAGATGTATTTGGTGATACAGTAAGTGAGCTAAATTTTAACAGTGCAAACAATGCCACAAAAAGAAAAGATTCATGCCGTTGTCATGATTCGTTGTCATGCCGACCGAGGCTGTTGTGTTTCCCGCTTGTGGTCTCGTCACTTCCGGAAGGGGCAGTGCTGAAGTAAGTAGCTCGAATACGTAGCTCGATAGGGTTTACATGCACTAAGTAGCTCGGCAGAAATCGCATAATCTAGGTCGTGTAGCTCGATTCCGAGAAATCAAGTTCGGTTCAATTTCAGCCGAATTAAGGTGCATACATGGCATTTTGAACTTCGATTTCAGTCGAGCAACAGCAGAAATTCGATTCTCTCTATGTGCATGTAAACACACTGAATGTGTTTGCTCATTGCCTCAGAAGGCTAATGGATGATTAGAAAACCCTTGTACAATCATGTTAGTACAGCTGAAAACAGTTGAGCTCTTTAGAGAAGCTATAAAACTGACCTTCCTTTGAGCAGATTGAGTTTCTGGAGCATCACATTTGTGGGGTCGATTAAATGCTCAAAATGGCCAGAAAAATGTCTTGACTATATTTTCTATTCATTTTACAACTTATGGTGGTAAATAAAAGTGTGACTTTTCATGGAAAACACAAAATTGTCTGGGTGACCCCAAACTTTTGAACGGTAGTGTAGTTACTGGGAGACCAAATGGTCTCAGAGCATTTTTAAAGGATTTTCCACTAGGAGACCGACTGGTCTGGGCAATACAATCACAGGCCCCAGAGTCCATGCGGCTGCACCATATTCTGTGATGCAAAATGGTTCACCAATCACCATACAGACAAATGTATGGTGATTGATGAACCATTTTGCATCACAAATGGTCTCCCAGTGGCCAGATTTGGTCTCCTAGTCAATGCCAAACCAGTTTCACTGGGAGACCAAATTTTAAACCAAGTTATGTCTTATCATTTGGTTCAATCAGTTGCAATTAATTAACCAAGGACCATGTAAGTATACACTACCGTTCAAAAGTTTGGGGTTACCCAGACAATTTTGTGTTTTCCATGAAAAGTCACACTTTTATTTAATCGACCCCACAAATGTGATGCTCCAGAAACTCAATCTGCTCAAAGGAAGGTCAGTTTTATAGCTTCTCTAAAGAGCTCAACTGTTTTCAGCTGTGCTAACATGATTGTACAAGGGTTTTCTAATCATCCATTAGCCTTCTGAGGCAATGAGCAAACACATTGTACCATTAGAACACTGGAGTGAGAGTTGCTGGAAATGGGCCTCTATACACCTATGGAGATATTGCACCAAAAACCAGACATTTGCAGCTAGAATAGTCATTTACCACATTAGCAATGTATAGAGTGGATTTCTGATTAGTTTAAAGTGATCTTCATTGAAAAGAACAGTGCTTTTCTTTCAAGAATAAGGAAATTTCAAAGTGACCCCAAACTTTTGAACGGTAGTGTACATTTAACAAGGAAAACGAAGATCTATGTTATAAGATATACACACAAGATCATGTTGGTTAAGAAAAACAAAACTAAAATTTGGTTACTGAGATGGCTGATGTCAGAATCCGATGTCATTACTGTGTAACTTTGAGTGTCTTTGACATAACATTTGTGCTTGGTAATTGCTCTTGATAGCTGTGTAGTCACTGTAGTGTGTTTATCTGTATGGTGATTAGTTAGGGTGACCAGATTTCCCTAGTCTGAAACCGGGACGCTTTTGCGCGTGACCATGCTCGTGCATGCACACCTTTTTTTTTACGTAAACGTGACAGAGAGGTGCTCTTATTTTGTTGAAGCTCACATTTATCAACATCTCACATGAAATAAAACAAACAGGCATTTTGTTATCTAGTAGCATAGTGGTATACAGATCAGTTAAATTATGGTCAGACAACAGATTTTGTAATGGCTGAGAATAGGCCAGGCTATATCCATAGGCCAAATTTAAACTGATTTATTTCACCTGTTTGTGAGAACTGTCAGAATGGAATGTTAAACAGAAACAAAAAAGAGACAAGTGATTTGAGAATATACACTCAAACAAAACAGCAGTAAAGGAGGAGAGGGGCGACAGCCCGAGGAAAGCCCCCACAGGAGCGCACAGCATTTGCAGCATAGGCTACCCAACTCAGTACAAGAACAAAAAACACTTACAGTGTGTGCAGTAGGCTTCATGCGCATTGTTCTGCACCTCTCGGAGGAAGGGGTAGGTGCCCTGTAAATCTTTGGAAAAGGTACATTTTCTTTTCGGCATAATTGCTGCGGCATTACTGCTGCTAGACAAAGAACATTCTCATCTCATCTCATTATCTCAAGCCGCTTTATCCTTCTACAGGGTCGCAGGCAAGCTGGAGCCTATCCCAGCTGACTACAGGCGAAAGGCAGGGTACACCCTGGACAAGTCGCCAGGTCATCACAGGGCTGACACAGACAACCATTCACAATCACACCTACGGTCAATTTAGAGTCACCAGTTAACCTAACCTGCATGTCTTTGGACTGTGGGGGAAACCGGAGCACCCGGAGGAAACCCACGCGGACACGGGGAGAACATGCAAACTCCACACAGAAAGGCCCTCGCCGGCCCCAGGGCTCGAACCCAGGACCTTCTTGCTGTGAGGCGACAGCGCTAACCACTACACCACCGTGCCGCCCTACAAAGAACATTCACGCCAGTTAATGTTTATTTTATTGTTGCATGGCAACCCGTTCTGTTGTCTGGAATAATGTGGCTAAATAAACATCCATGCCAGGGGGCAGTAACCAGGAAAGTTTGCGATTCCTGTCAATTCATCAAAATAGTAAATGCAGACATTTCTCCGCTAATGATTCCCACGCTGCTCAGTCGCAAACATCGCGAGTGGTGAAAACCGGGACATATCCGTGTCCCGACAGACTTTTGTCGGGACTCGGGACACACAACCCCAAATTGGGACTGTCCCGGTAAAACCGGGACGTCTGGTCACCCTATGATTGGTGAACCATTTTGCATCACAGAATATGGTGCAGCCGCATGGACTCTGGGGCCTGTGATTGTATTGCCCAGACCAGTCGGTCTCCTAGTGGAAAATCCTTTAAAAATGCTCTGAATCAGGGTACAAAGTTTGTGTCACAGGGGTCCAAAATTCAAATTGATAAAAACTGGTACAAGAACCAGTTTGAAAGTGAAGGACAAGTTAAAGAACCAGGGCTGTGAAAAATCCGCGGATCGGCGGAATTCCGCGAATTTGGCCACCAAAAATATTTTAGTAAATCATCTAATTTTGCAATAACAAATTGGGGGGGTAGGGGTTGTTGTCTACCGACCGCTAGTAGTCTCGTACAGCGAGTGGCACCGAGCCGGCGAGTCTGGGAAAGAGCCTACCGCAAATTGTTCTCTCTGTAACGACATTGTAATTTTTTTTGGTATCTTTTTTTCTTTTGCGACAATGACAGACCAGTTTACGGCGTTTGTGCCATGCTTACAAACCATGGCACGAATCTTGTGCTCTTTAAACACACTTTCGATATCAACGGTTTTGAAAAGGAGAATTTCGCGGTATGTCCGCGTCACGGAGGGACATCGTTCAGAGGGAGGACGGTGAGACCGACGATGTCAAAAATATTGACAAGGAAAACGGCATGAAAAATCCATGGAACTGGCGATGGCTAAAGCCGGTAGTGAATATCTCCATGAGCACATACGGAAGATAAAAGAACTGGGGAAAGCTTACTGCATCTTGCGCCATCAGGATGTGAAGTACGGTTCTGGTGGAAGAACACGTTTGGTTGACCATGTTAAAGGAAAAAAAACATGCAGAATTGGTGAAATTGAAGCTGTTGAACTATAGATTACGAGGTAGACCATCTTGTTCACATTTATTATTTATGTGGTTTTAACTTGTTATTGTTCATTGTTATCATGAATATGTAATGAAAGAGACCAAAAGAGCAAGGAAAAGCCATATAGAAAGTCAGAAAGAAAAGAGTAGGCTTTCTAAGCTGAAGAAACTGCTAACAAAGAAAAGGAATTAAATATAAATATTGACTTGTAAATAGTTGTATATAGTTTTTGACTAGAATATGTCTAATATGAACAAGAAAGACATTTTGGTATTGAATCAGTTCAAAAACAAGAACATTAGTGACTATTATTTAATAGGTCAGTCTAGAATTTCCCCCCTGGAAAAGACATTATGGTACCCAATGAATTGATACAAATCGACACAAGAATATAAGTGAATTTACAATATGAGGTATGTTATTGATATATTTTCATTCTTCAAGTGAACCCTTATCAGTTAAAAGGTAAATCAGTTCAAATTGTATTATTTCAACATAAACAGTTCAAATTAAATGGCATGGTTGAGAAAATATTTGCTTTCAGGAGATGCTTCAAATCTATCAATATACACAAAATCTGTTCAGCTTCTGGGGCCCTGCGGCCCCCTGCTAAAATTGTTTCCTCGGATTTTGTCATTTCTATTTCACAGTCCTGAAGAACAGATTTCAGGTACCGGTAATTTTTTTGACATGTGCGTATGGTAGTTTTGTGTAATCTACTATAAGATAAAGAAAAGTAGCAAAAATGTTATCAAAGACTCCTTGTCAAAAAATAGCGGATAGAAATAAAATTCCAACAGTTAAGAAAGTGTTAGTAGTCCTAACGTTACAGCATGTTCATGAACTATTTAGGTTTTTTTTTTTCTTGTGTAGTCTGCAGACCTTGCACAGCCTTGTCCATTTGAGTGTCACCCATTTCTTTAAATTGACAATACACAATTCATGTCCCTTGAATAAGTAGTAGGAACTATTTTTTTCTTAGCAAAGTAGTCCTTACCCATTTATATATCCATATTAAAAATGTTTTATGCGTGGGTCTCCTAACCATTTGTGACCTTATGTCTGTCCTCTCCGAGACGTTTTTTTTTAACAATTCAGAATCCACTACTTCCATAGTGCTTTTATAAGGCTGTAAGCTTTGTGTTCGTTGTCTCTAATATTTATGTCCCAATATTTTGACCACATTTTAGGATGAAAATAATCATTTTAGATATGTTATTTTATATTGAAAAATTAGCTGTCTCGGAGAGGACTTTTTTTGACACAATTGCATACTAATTTGATCAAAATAGTCTGAAAGCTTACTGCCATTCAACATTAAAACTTAACTATGTTTCCAATGATATGGAACCAAATATTTGTTTTATGGTATAAAGAATGATTCAAGTGCATCCCTTTGGGAGCAACCTGTGGTTAATAAAAAAAAAAAAAAAAAAAAGCACTTTTTCTAAATGACACGAGTAATTTTGCTAAATATGACATATTGCCATACATTCACCAAAAATAACGTTATCACAATTTTTTTTTGCATGGTAAATAGAGCTATCACAGTATGGAAGAGCAATAGTTCCACTAAGAAATACATATTTTTTTAAATTTCTAAGAACTCAGAATTTTCAAGATTAAAGTCAGAAATTGAGAAAAAAGTAAAAAATTTCAAGAAACAATCTCAACTTTTGAGAAAGTCAAAAACAGAGTCAAAATTTGAGAAAAAAGTCGAATTTTTTGAGTGTCAATTTTCGCGGAAAAAAAAAGTTGAAAATTGAGAAAAAAGTCGAAATTTTCAAGAAAAGTCAACTTGTCGTCAAAAGTTTTGAGAAAATAAACTCGAAATTTTCAAGAAGAGTCACAAATTTAGGCTACCAGGAAGTACCAGGTCATTCAGAGCTGACGGAGACTTAGTCTGTTACTACTGTGTTTAGTGCTGCTGAAATGGACGACTTAATCAAATGTTATTTCGGGATTGGGTTTAATAACAAAGAGATCCTTGCAGTCTTGGCACAGAATCACAATATTGTGATTTCTATCCGGACTTTGAAGAGGCGGTGTCGTGAACTGTAGTGGTTCTGTGTTAGTCTCTAGCAAACAGAAAGCCGCTGCCTAGAAGTATTTGAATCTACGTGAATCACATCACCAACCGACTTCCTGTACCCCAGCTGTCACAACTCTGAATTCCACAGCTCTGGTCTCAGCCATTCATGTCTACCGGCCGCAAGCGAGTGTCACTTCCGTATGGAAGCCCGCCTTCTACAGATTTCTGACTCGACTTTTTTTTCCTCGAAAATTTCGAAATAAAATATAAAACCCTGGCCCCATTGCTCTGCCGTAATCACAGGGCTACAATAAAACCACCAAGTTTATTTAGTCAAGCCTTTTGGTATTGAAGTGTGAAATGTGATTTTTAGCTTGTGTACCCTGATTGTAAAACAACCCATCAGTTCCATCACTTTGCATAGATTCCTGTAGAAATAAAATGCAGATTGGGTTTAAACCTGTTACAGTGAAAACAGCTGAGGCATTAAAAGAAAGAACTTTGTTCAGCACACACTTGTGAAATTTCCTCTCTGCATTTAACCCATCTGAAGCAGTGAACACAGCAGTGGGCACCTCAGCCCAAGGCCGTCCCACATTAACCTAACCGCATGTCTTTGGACACCATGCAAACTACACAAAGACTGTTGCTGGCCGCTGTGTTCGAACCCGGAACCTTCTTGCTGCGAGGCGACCGTGCTAACCATGACACCACCATGCCGCATTAATGAAATAATTCCTGGAAGCCTAATGGTTTAAAAAAAAAAAAAAAGCAGCTTTGAAAAAGAAGCCACCTTTGTCACATGCACACTTCAAGCACCGTGAAATTCATCCTCTGCATTTAACCCATCTGAAGCAGTGCGCACAGTGCAGCACCCGGGGTTAGGTACCTTGCTCAAGGCCACCTCATGTTAACCTAACTGCATGTCTTTGGACTGTGGAGGAAACCCACGCAGACACGATGAGAACATGTAAACTCCATACAGAAAGGCGTTCGTCGGCCACTGGGCTCGAACCTTCTTGCTGTGAGGCGACAGTGCCGCCCCTTTGGGACTAAAAGGTTGCTGGTTTGATTCCCTGGACCAACAGGACTGGCTTAAGTGCCCTTGAGCAAGGCACCTAACCCCCAACTGCTCTGGCAAGAGTGGTGGCATACCTTGTGTCCGATTAGTGAATGAAAAACTAATGTGATTCAGTTTGGGCATTGAACCCAAGTCCATGCTATCTGTGATGAAAGGGCTGATTAGTCTGCATTTTATTCCTGTAGAAATTAAATGCAGATTGGGTTTAAACCTGTGTATACATAGAGCGAAAAACAGCTGAGGCATCTCATCTCATCTCATTATCTCTAGCTGCTTTATCCTGTTCTACAGGGTCGCAGGCAAGCTGGAGCCTATCCCAGCTGACTACGGGCGAAAGGCGGGGTACACCCTGGACAAGTCGCCAGGTCATCACAGGGCTGACACATAGACACAGACAACCATTCACACTCACATTCACACCTACGGTCAATTTAGAGTCACCAGTTAACCTAACCTGCATGTCTTTGGACTGTGGGGGAAACCGGAGCACCCGGAGGAAACCCACGCGGACACGGGGAGAACATGCAAACTCCGCACAGAAAGGCCCTCGCCGGCCCCGGGGCTCGAACCCAGGACCTTCTTGCTGTGAGGCAACAGCGCTAACCACTACACCACCGTGCCGCCAGCTGAGGCATTATTAATGAAATAATTTCGGGAAGCCTAATGGTTAGGGGGAAAAAAAAAAAGCTTTGAAGAAGAAACCACCTTAATTTGTCACATGCACACTTCAAGCATAGTGAAATTCATCCTCTGCATTTAACCCAGCTGAAGCAGTGAACACACTGCAGCACCCGGGGTTAGGTACCTTGCTCAAGGCCACCTCATGTTCACCTAACTGCATGTCTTTGGACTGTGGAGGAAACCCACGCAGATACAGCAAGAACACGCAAACTCCATACAGAAAGGCCCCCGTCGGCCGCTGGGCTCGAACCCAGAACCTTCTTGCTGTGAGGCGACAATGCCGCCCCTTTGGGACTAAAAGGTTGCTGATTCGCTTCCCTGGACCAACAGGACTGGCTTAAATGCCCTTGAGCAAGGCACCTAACCCCCAACTGCTCTGGCAAGAGTGGTGGCGTACCTTGTGTCTTTCAGTTCGGGCATTGAACCCAAATCCATGCTGTCTGATGAAAGAGCTGATTAGTCTGGCCTCATCGATCCAGGCAAGCTGGAGCCTATCCCAGCTGACTATGGGTGAGTGGTGGCGTACACCCTGGACAAGCCACCAGGTCATCGCTGGGCTGGCACATAGACAACCAACCATTCACACCTACGGTCAATTTAGAGCCACCAATTAGCCTAACCTGCATGTTTTTGGACTGTGGAGGAAAGCCACAGGGAGAACATGCAAACTCCACACAGAAAGGCCCTCGTCGGCCACCGGGCTCGAACCCAAGACCTTCTTGTTGTGAGGAGACACCACCGTTACCACCCGGCCTCATTCATACAGAGTACAAATATCATCTGGAGCAGATTTTTTTTTTTAAAAACAGAAGCAAGCAAATTCCTCAATCATGCTTCATCAGATGACCAAAATGTTTAATTAAAATACCTACAAAAGAAAGAGAACTTCCAAACCTAAAAAATACTGGTGGTACAGGGTTCGAAGTCATTAAACATGCACTCGTAGATTCTTTTAAAGAACAACCTGGAAAATATGTACACGATAAAAACCTTTTAAGCAATGGCGATATGACAAGTGTATTATTGTACATGGCTGAGAAAACACTGGTTTAATACAATCAAAATATAGTTTTAGGGGGGGAAAAAAAAAGGGAATATTAAGTTTGTGAGCTGTTAAAAGAAAAGAAATCAACACCAGGGAAGTTGATTATTTTCATGTAGCAGCATATCCCGAAGAGTTTTATTCCTCTTATACCACAGCAGTTTGGCAATTACAATTTATTGAAGAATGACATGTACTTATCCATTTATAGTTGTGGAACATCCACGAAGTTTTGTGTAACCACTTACAAAATAGCAACTATAAAAGAAAATCATTTTTCACCAGCCTCTTTAAGTTAAGATGACACAAAATAAATAAATAAAAATGCACACTGCAGTGCCTTCCATCCTGGAGCCTCTCCAACATCAGAAAACGTAAAGGACCTTTAAAAACCTCATAACAGTTACACATTTCATCTTTTCGGAGAGTCGGTTGTCTAGGTCCCTAGAGAAAAGAAATCGAACAAGCACAAGAACATAAACCTGTTATTTGAATTACAGCTTTCAGAGCTGCGGTTTTAGAAAATTAAATCGACTCCTAAGCAATCGGACAGCGCTGTGGTATAAAAACATGTAAATAATCTAAACAATGACACGCCTCAAGCTTTCCCCAGAACAACGCTGGTAAAATGGGGGGGAACCAAATGAAGAACGCAGCAGACCTGTTTACCCCAAATTTGCCCTGTCAGTAGTCTTGCAGTATCTTGTCAGTAGTTTTGGTAAGCTGTCAATAGGAATTTTACTGGGGTCCAATCTATGTATTGTATCGAAGACAAAAAGTATACTAAGCAACTTTAAAAACGCACAATGGAATTCAACACGATATCACTTTAGATCCATGCATATATTTGAAATTTATGATATTGTATGTAATACACACATCTTGAAACATCGATAAAGGACATTTATTGTCAAACTCAAGAATTAATTCACAATAAAAAAATTCAAAGTGACAGTTGGTCCATGTTCGGACCGTCATGCTGGAGATTCTGGGTCTGTGTCGTCCAGGGGTCTCAGCAGCAGTGACTGAGGGTGTCAGGAATCTGTCACGGAGGTGAGCTAGCCTGACGTGCTGATCCTGAACTGGCGTCGTGACTCGAGGCTGACCAGGGCGTGGACGATCCCTGGTGCTCCCTGTCTGTGTGTAACGCTGACTCAAACGGGAAACGGTCGAATGATGAACACCGAAGTGCCGGGCGACCTCTGTCTGTGTACTTCCGGCACGCAACATCCCGATGGCCTGTTCACGTTGATTTTGGCTTAGGCGTGGCATCTTCAATAATGACAATTTTCCCATCATTTCCCCCGGGTATTTATAGGCAAGATTGTGTGTGTACAGTGTATGCAAAATTTGTTTGAAAATTAAAGCCTGTCCATGTCATTGACTACCCGAGTCATATTGAACGTTACTGAGTACAACTCCCTTAAATTCTGATTTGAGCACAGATTTGGAACTTATTCGGGCGGAACGAAGTTATTTTTCCATTGTGATACATTTCTTTTCTTCTTGAGATAAACTCAGCACAAATTCAGCAAGTTTTATCAATGTGCGTTTTTAAAGTTACTTAGTGTAGAAAGCAGCCTATTGGCTAATAGTACTCATTCAAGTTGAAAGTGATAGATTACATGAACAAAATTTTAAAAATTAAAATCTAGCACTGGTCTTGGGCAATTCCATGTAAATGTCAACCTCACCATGCAAAAATAAAGCAACATGTAATACATCAAAACCACTCCCAGAGATATCACCTAGGCCTGTATTTTACAGATGTGAATAAGTTGAACCAATTTGTAACCAGCCTAATATGTCACTGTCAGTCTTTCTTTCTTATAATGTAAAACCCAAGCTAAAATCAACTTTGATCACGTACAATTCTATATTATTGCCACAAGCCACAGAAATGTATGCTAAAATCCACAAAACAGCAAAACAATAGCCATCCTAAATATTATTTAAGAACTTTGATAGTTTTAGCTGATATTTAGAGAGTTTTTCAAAGGGTTATGGTGGTTAAATTGCTGATTTTCTAAACATATGCCATGTCTATTTCAGACGCGTCACATCCATAACGGAATTTCGTCACATCCATAACGCTGACTTTTCCTTCCGAAACTCTGCATGAAATACAAAATATTTTAAACAAAGATTTTTTTAATATTCACCTTGGACCCCTCTATCAAATGGATCTCTCCATTTCGACATTAGGTTTACAATTTCACAGAGTTTGATAAAAATGTACAGCCACCCAAGAAAAGTGATACTTTTTCTGTCACATCCATAACGCATCTTTTATTGGCATTTTCTGGCATGCCCTAGATGTACTATGGGAATTGTTCTTGTTCTATCACTTCTCCAGTATGGTACAGCCTTAAAATATGCAACACCTGTTTAAATACTGGGAGACAATAAAACATGCACTGGGTCATTTGTTGCCATTTTGAGTTCAAGTGTCACGTCCATAACGCTGGAATTGCTCTCTTATTTTTTTCTGTCAAGTTAAGCACCTGTGAGAACCAAAAAGCAAACCCGTGTAAGATTCTAGATCTGCTCCATAATCCTCATATTACCAAGCCTAGACTCTAAGGTCTACTTGTTGACTCCTCATACATTTCATTATTTCAGTATCTCTGAAATAACCAGAAGACTAGCAGTAATACTTATTTAGGATGCTACAATAAGAAAAAATATTTCAGAGGCCATACTATGCTCCAATCGGCTACTTAATACTTGATTGGCAGCTATACTGATCTCACACTCTTTACTAACAAAATCACAAGTCATTGATACCTGGCAACTTGACAAAACAAGAAAAAAAATGTCAACATCAAAAAAAGTTTAATTTCAAGTTAACAAAGTTTGACATTGGTTAATAACTGAACATGCATTTATGGCAACTCAATTATGGCATTCAATGCAACGTACGGTAAACGTGGCTTAAACGTGATTAAACATGGCCGCGCCCATGACTATACGATCGATGTTCGATTCCCACAATAAATATGATTATAAAGTAAGTCACGATCCATTTGGCAACATTTCGGCCATAAATCGTAGTTTTTGGACAAGAATTCGTAGTCCGTATTTTGTTTTGAAAAATCGTAGGAACTACGGACAAATCGTAGGAGTAAACCGGTCTGACGCAGCCGACTTGACGTCTTTCGAGCATTGCACGGACTCCGTTCTCGATGGACCTCGTACACACGAGTGACGCTTTACAAAAGACGCGTCTGGAAATCAAATGAATGGAAAGCAGAGCTGTTTTCTTATTTTAATGAAAAAGTATAATACAACCTTAATAAAGATCTTTTACAGTGACATCAGCATGACTTGACTCAGTTTGGATCTCACACATCCTCTTCCATATAATAGTCAAATTAAAAAAAAAAAAAACCCTATTCCATTTGAAAAGAAACTACAGGTAAACTACAGGGCGACAGTGGCTTGTGATCTTTACCCATCACCATCTAGATACACATTCAGTTTCTTGACTCTGACCTTCGTGTTGCGGTTGTTTCGCTGTAAACCTGAAATAAATGTCTGAACTCGGCTCTCTCGTTCAGCCTTGGCCCCATTTGAGACAAAAGGATCCTTTTATGAGGTTATTCTAATTTCTGAATTAATAACCAGCGGAATGGAAGTCCATGTTAGCACCTGAAGCATTTATGAAAGTCAAAGTCAACACTAGGCAAACTGTACGCTATTCAGGAGAGTTATTATATATCATACATGGACTTTGGGTTGAAACAGTATAAATGTTGTCTAACGGGTATTTACAGTACAGCGTGCCTTAAAATAATGGACGAATGGAATGGTCGCAGTCCTCAGGTTTACCACTAGATTAACAGGCGATCTGACAAACAAAGCCCCATCAGGACGCACAGCGCAAAAATAATCACATCCGCGATGACGCGCCTTTGGTCCCACAAGTCCACAGAGAGAGTTTACAGGTCTGTCCGTGCCTTGGCTGCGTTCGGGGCGTACTTAGGCATGAGGTCGGTGATCTTACGGATGAAATCCGATTTCTCCGCACAACCCTTGCAAGACTCGCCCCATTCGTCCAGAATCTTTTTCAAGTCCTTCACCTTCAGCTTCTTCAGGTCCACGGTGCTCAAGTCCACTTGTTTATCTGTGGAAAGCAAGACAGACAGAAAAAAAAAAAAACGTTTTGAGCAAGATGGAACAGGAGATTTTACAATTTGAAACAACAACTATGTTCACGTTAACGAGCAACAAACCAACAGTTAAACCTTCATTTTCCATCCAAGCGCCAGATCTCAGCAACAAGTGACATTTGAATTGAGATTCTATTTATTCTCGTTGATGTACAGTCCGGGGGGGGGGGGGGGCGGCACAGTGGTGTAGTGGTTAGCGCTGTCGCCTCACAGCAAGAAGGTCCTGGGTTCGAGCCCCGTGGCCGGCGAGGGCCTTTCTGTGCGGAGTTTGCATGTTCTCCCCGTGTCCGCGTGGGTTTCCTCCGGGTGCTCCGGTTTCCCCCACAGTCCAAAGACATGCAGGTTAGGTTAACTGGTGACTCCAAGTTGACCGTAGGTGTGAATGTGAGTGTGAATGGTTGTCTGTGTCTATGTGTCAGCCCTGCGATGACCTGGCGACTTGTCCAGGGTGTACCCCGCCTTTTGCCCATAGTCAGCTGGGATAGGCTCCAGCTTGCCTGTGACCCTGTAGAACAGGATAAAGCGGCTACAGATAACGAGATGAGATATACAGTCCGGTCCATAAGTATTTGGACAGCAGCGGTTTATTTTGCCTCCATGCCGATGGATTCGACATGAAGCCATCAGAACTTGATTGACGTTTAGACTTTCAGCGTGAATTGAAGGCATTTAACGAGAATACTGCATGAACCATTTACAAACCAACAATTCTAAGCACCATTTTAAATACTTTTCAGGAAGTCTAGAACCCATGGACATAACTAAATGCTGAGTTTCCTCCGAGAGATGCTTCGTCATAGTCTGGCTAACCCGACTTCAAAGCTCTGCGAGCATTTGGTCTGGCAAAGATATTAAGCCCAACCGTTTCCCAAAGCGTGTGGTTGACCCGCCTCCCTGAAATGCCCCAGTTTGCTACTGGTCGAAGCCAGAAAAGGCCGTGACGAAGCTTAAACCAATCACATCACTCTTTCCTCTGACGTACGTGACACGACGGGGCTAACTGGTAGATTAAACTCTTACCGAAGCCGGTCGGGAGCAAGGCAAAAACGTCCTTCCTTTCAATAAATACCTCCAGGGCTGCTCTTTGCTCCGTTTTCAATGAGAACTTGCTCCATGTTCGTAATGTTTCTAGTGAATGAAGCGCTTCCGGCATAGATTCTGTAAACAATCTATGGCTTCCGGTCGCAGTTCTACTACATCAGTGCCTTGAACACGCCTCTACCCAGGGCCGTTGGAGATGCTCGAAGTTGATTGGCTCCCGATTTTTCAGGAGCTTGGAAGAGCTGTAGATAGTTTGCCTGGCCAGACTGAGCTCCCAACAGGCCCTCGTGTTGCATCACACTTAGGATGGGCGGGCCCAGGCTAGCTTCGTCATGCTTTTACTGCATCCTCTTTCAGTTGCTGCTCATTTATAGGTCTTTCTGCTTTCACTTTTGTCTTCAGGTCAGTGTGCTTAAAGTGCATATCCTGGACCTTTTTTTTTTTTTTTAAATATATGAAAAGTATGTCCCTTTACACACTCATCCAGAAAGATAATTTTGCACAAGGCCACCTGTCTACAGCAGAAAAAAATAAAACTCATCTGGAAAAATCCCAAGGGAGTCTGGAGCCAGATTCGTGACGTCACCTGCGGAAGCGCCAGCAGGCTGCGAGAGCTTTGCACGGTTTCAGTGCACAGTCTGTGTAGACCAAATTTTAGCAGCTAGCGATTTTGCATTGAAATATGGAATTGTCACCTGAGCGCAATGTTACTTCACCTTCGGATGAATATAACGAGATGTCAGAATTGGGGCTTCATCTGTTTGGATTTGATGATTCAAGTAGTAAAAACGACAGAGACAACACCAGGGATGTAAATAATACGGTCGTTTTCTCATAAACTAGCGCCGACGTAGGATTCAGAAGGAGGCGTCCCACACGTGAAGTCACGAAAATCGATGTCTGCCGGGAAATCCAAATGCCAAGTTCTTTCCAGAGGCGGACCAATTCGCCTCAAATGGCTTGATTTCAACCGAATTTTCCTGGTATTGCGCAAGGTAAAAAAAAAAAAGTTTGCACAAAACGTATATTTGACGAAAGTTTAATATAAAAATCGGATAAATTACACTGATCTTGCTCTTGAATTTACCCATGATCTGCACTTTAACTGGGCAGACCGACTCAGCCATTAACAAACATTTCATTTCTTTTCCTTAAAAGTTGGGCTGCTTTTTGATTTCAAAAAAATCGTTGAAATTTTAGTTCCCTCTGAAATTTGGTATTTGTGATACATGTTTTTCTGTAATCTCAAAATATCAGGCCGTTCTGTGGCTGGGAAGTTATTTAATTTGAGGGGATTCCGTCGCAAATAACGTGCATGAAATCGCTCGCTTTGTGCAGTCAAGCGGACAGAAGTCGTCCGTGTGCGCATGCTTACCCGAGTCGTCGTCTTTTGGAGTTTTACGGCAGCTGGCGTCCAGCGTTGCATTACTGTTATCTCCAGGTTTACTTGGACAGTTACATCGTTCTGTCGCTAAACGAACAGCTGATCACACCGAGGTGCTCGCTGACATTAGCTTGGTCCTGCGTTTCCTTTCCTTCACATACAACATCTCGCTTTCCGTTACTCTAGTTGGTCTTTAACGTTTCATTCGTGTACACATCCATTTTTCTCTCCCGTTTCAAATTTGTATCCCACAATGCCTTGCATGAACAGGGAAAGCTCACCACATGATGCATGTCGTCGTACCTTGAATTGGGTCACAGTGAAGCAGGAAAAAAAATAGCGGGGAATTTAGAGCCACATGGCCTTATTCATTAATTGTTATCAGGAAAAAAAAAACCCAATAAAATTGGAAGTCTGATTCACATTCATTAGCTTTCGGTCCACTAAACAAAATTATGTGGGTGTCGGGGAAAATTCTTATGACCTAAATTTGAAAAATCTGAAAGGCAGTCCACCTTTCAGATGCTCTTGTGGTGCATTTTGGGTCATTCTTCATTTGTACTAGGAAGAATGAAAGCCATCCAATCAGGTTTGCAGCTTTTGTTCATGTAAAATTAACGTAATTTTTTAAAAACCCCTTGAATTCAAGCTGAAAGTCGACATTTCAGTCACAGCTCGACTGCTTCATTTCAAATCTGATGGGTGGTGGCATACACGAGCAAGGGAACGAAAATCGCGTCACTGTCTAATAGGCCTTTTCCACTACCCTTTTTCAGCTCACTTCAGCCCGACTACCTCAGAGCAGCATGACTGCACTCACTTCAGCCTTACTCAGCACCCAAAACTCGCACGGTTTTGGAGTGGGGCTGAAGTGAGCCAAACCGAGCCGAGTGGGGCTAGGGACGTGAGGAGACACTCCCCTGTGCACCGATTGGTGAGGAGGAGTGTCCTCACATGCCCACACACGCCCCGCGAGCACGCTGGGATCTGTAAACCCGGAAGAAGAAGAATTACGACAAAGAAGATCAGAAAACTAGAAGATGGAAGATGTCCTCCATGTTTATTGTTTACTATCCGGGTCGTGAGACTACCGCTTAAAAGGTCACTGATGTCACTGTTTGCGCCGCCTAACGACATCACGTGATGTCCACCCACTTTCGCTAACTCCACCCAATGTGTCCACCCACTTCCAGCCAGCACGGTTGTAGTCGAAATGCAACCCCAACAGCCCCACTCAGCTCAACTCCGCACCGCACGGCTCAGCCCAACTCAGCTGCGTTGGTAGTGGAAAAGCCCCATAAATACTTATGAACCAGACTCGACGCAAATTAGGACCGGTACGGTAAAACAAATCCAAATGACTGCTCTGAATGACTGAACTAATTCTATGACCCACATGGTCCGATGTTTCTTCAGCCCCCCATTCAGTTCCTACTAAGTTTACTGTGACACGCAAATTAACCACGTATTTTTTTCTCCTTATCCCATCACCTATTATTAGATGTGTCTACACAGCGAGTCCAGTTCGCTTATTCGATTTATATTTTGGTAACGTGGAGGTCAATCAACCACTTTTCACACCCATTAGTGCATCTAATTTGTTTAACCAGTTAGCTTGTGGACTTAAATATAGCTGCTCCTGTTTCTCATCTGAGAAATTAAACTGCAAACAAACAGCCCAGAAAGCAACAAAGGTCGGGGTCATTACAAGCGACATGTCACCTGCTCCTGTGACCACAGGATCGCCAGGAAAGAGAAGAGGGAGAACCTGATGTCCCTCAGAGAACCTGTGATATTTTAAGGGTTGATCTGCCGCTCCAGCTGTCAACAGCTGGGTCACGCCTACAGCATTTTAACCATTCATCCATTTCACTGCTGAAATTTTCATGCATCCCTAATAAAGTCCAGAGATGTCCATAAGTGCCAGCAACCAACGGTTTTCTCCGCCTACTCGATCCCAAAAGAAGGAAGGGGAAGGAGGGAAGAAAAAAAAAAAAAGGCACCTCCACACACAGGTCTTTCAATCTTCCAGCGATACATCTCGTCTCTGCTACAAATCCAATTATTCCACCACAAAATTGGATTTTATTCAGGTCTAGCGTCACTGGAAGCGACGCCACATTTGTCGGATTCTTGCGCTCTGACTGGCTGAGCTGGGCCACGCTGCAGCGCATGTAGTTCGGTTACACAGCCAGGCAGCGTACTACAGAGGGTAACTCTGCATTACGCTGTGTGCGCGCGTATGAGTGTTTAGTCTATGTCTAGTTCCTATCTAGAGTGTTTATACTGTTTGTTTTTTTCAATTATTCTATTTTTATTTATTGCATTGCCTGTTTGCACCGTGGGTCAGAGAGGACTGATATTTCATCTGTGCTGTATGTCGAGCATGTATAGCATATTTGACAATAAATTTGACTTGACTAATTGAGAAAGCCAAGCACACCAACACCTGGAGGGAAATTTCATGTATTTGGCAAATATTTTACAGGGAAATGGTTCGTAACATATCAGCTGAGAATGCACGTCATTTTCAAAATTTTCTGAGCGGGAATACCCCCAGACCTCCTCCCTAGCCTTCGTACGCCTTTGGCATGCCATGGCGGCTTCACTGCTGCAAATTCCAGGGCCGCCTATTTTTTTTTTAAAAAAGCTGGCTACTTCAGATTTTCTGGTGAACCCTGAAAGCCCCATGTGCAAACTATAAAAGTATACTTAGCCAACATTAGACAGACAATCTGAACATACTTCATTAATACTCAAACATTTTACCTTCAGGACAGAAAGTGACCGCGTTGCATTTGTGCATCTTTCGAGCAGGAAACCGAGTCAAGATGAGTGCACTTGGTCAAGACAGTGCTAATGTGAAATGGGGGAACAGGGCGGGGCTTCCAGAAGCATCAGCGTGTCCAAAACTCAGATGCCACCGTCGACCAGATTCATATGGTGATTGACGTCTTGTTTTAATTGTGGAGGGGAAAGAAAGAAAAAAAACCCTGCTTCTTTTGGCATATTTACAAGTATACTATCGTGCTCGGTTATAAAGCGGAGCGCTTATGCAAAGTGCGTGAAGGTTGGGAGGTCAAACATCTCTTAGATGCTTCATACAAGAAGTCACAACTCTGAGGACTGGCAAGGAAAACGTGATAAACACTCGTGTCAAAAGCTACGAGAAATGAGTTTTTAATGAACACTGTTGAGTCAGGTCAATGGTAGGTCGACCAAGTGTTACTGCCCTAGTTCGCTGCCAACTTTCTCCCACGCCCTGATAGCAAAGCTGAGACTCTCTGAGGAAAAATGCACAAGTTTGCATCTGCCTGCATGATCTCAAATATATGGAACATTTTAATACACGACAAACAAATCTGTTTGCATGTCTCTAATGCAAATACACTCACCCACTCGGGCAAGAGACAAGCAAGGCAAATTTCATTTGTGCGCTGCGATAGTAGTGATGGTTTAAAAGTGCATATTCTGGACCAATTTCGTGGTTTTTTTTTTTTTATATGAAAAGTATGTCCCTTTACACACTCATCCAGAAGGGTAATTTTGCACAAGGCCATCTGTCTACAGCAGAAAAAAATAAAATAAAAACACGTCTGGAAAAATCCCAAGGGACTCTGGAGCCAGATTCGTGACGTTACCTGTGGAAGCGCCAGCAGGCTGCGTGAGCTTTGCACGGTTTCAGTGCACAGCCTGTGTAGACCAAGCGCTCCCGTTTCTCTCTCGTTGTCCGGTCTTTTGGGAAACAATGAGTACTAATCCCATCAAGATTAGTGTTGCTACACCCTCCTACGATACATCTGTTAACCATTTTAATAATTACACGATAACGTTGAAGAAATTTGCAAAAAACGACCAGGTCGTTTTCTCATAAACCAGCGCTGACGTAGGATTCAGAAGGAGGCGTCATCATGAAAATCAAGGTTTGCCGGGAAATCCAAATGCTGGAGTTTTTTCACACCCCTTTTCCACCAAATCAGTTCCAGGGCTGGTGCACAACTCGTTCAACTTGCGAGCCAACCGAGAACCAGTTTGCTTTTCCATAGCTTGGGGTGCTAAGGGGAGCCACGTCATTACGTCGCTGTATACGTCAGTTACGTCGCTGCATTTGCATAAACCTTGGCGCGAACATCGAAGCAACAACACTGACTACGTTTACATGCACATCCAAATCGAGCTGCTGTCAGTAATCGAGCTGAAGGTCCCAGCAGGGTACCAGAGAAATCCAATCCTACATGCACACAACTGAAATCGGGCTATTGTGTGAGGTGCATTGTGCACCCGAGCCACAGGTGGCGCTACACGCCCCATCGTGTTGGTACACCTCCAGTTGTCGTCATGAAGAGCTATTCAAGAGTGTAAACAAAGTTATCAGTTCCGTGTTCTCCATTGCGCGTTTTTCTCTCGTCCATGAATTTTAATATATTCAACTCCTTAAGCTGAATGAGCATGAACTCTGTCTCCTCATTGCTCCAGAAGTGCACGTTTCTGCTTGCCTGTGGCAGTGGGGGCGTGGTCAAGCACCAGTCTGTGACAGGAGGGCGGAGCCAGGGAAGGTGAGTGGCAGAATCACTACACCTGACGGTAATTAACCTGTGTTTGTGTGTCTTCCCAGTAACCGCGCCCTATTTAAGGAGGCAGAGGGAGAGCAGAGGGGACAGCTCATCCCGGGACTAGAACACAGCGCGCGTGTGTGTTTTTCTCTCAAGAATAAAAGTAGGCTGTTAAACTGAAAAGTCTGACAATAAAAAGCCCGTTAGTACCAGAAGCTTTGTCCTGCCGTCCTCTATGTGCCACCCACACTTCGGAGAGCTCTACATCGCCATTTTCTCTTCTTCGTTTGTTCCTCCTGACCTCTTCTGCTGCTCGCTACTACTGTTGTCATGCCGACCGAGGCTGTTGTATTTCCCGCTTGTGGTCTCGTCACTCCCGGAAGTAGCTCGACAACTAGCTCGATTGGGTATACATGCACAAAGTAGCTCGGCAGAAATCGCATAAACTAGGTCGTGTAGCTCGATTCCGAGAAATCAAGTTCGGTTCAATTTCAGCCGAATTAAGGTGTATACATGGCATTTTGAACTTCGATTTCAGTCGAGCAACGGCAGAAATTCGATTCTCTCTATGTGCATGTAAACGTAGTGAGTGAGAAGAAGCAGCAACAATAATGGATGACTTCGCGTTTGTACAGCTGCTGCTTCTCGTCGCTTAAAAATGGCGATCTTTCGCGGTCTTGTTATTGGTCTTAACAACTCCGCCCCCCCCCCCCCCCCGCTGATGTAAGCGGTTCTTTCCTCTGGCCCAGTAAAGAGTTGGTGCTAGCCTGGAACCGGTTTTTCTGGCCCCAGAGCCAGTTCTTTGTCAGTGGAAACAGAAAACCTGGTTCCAAACTAAGCACTGGCCCCGAACCAGCCCTGGAACTGCTTTGGTGGAAAAGGGGCATCAGAGGCGGGCCAATTCACCTCAAATGGCTTGATTTCAACTGAAGTTTTCTGGTATTGCGCAAGGTAAAAAAATTGCAGAGAAGGCAGAACGTTACAGATATTTGACCAAAGTTTAATATAAAATAGGAGAATTACATTGATCTTGCTCCTGAATTTACCCGTGATATGCACTTTAATCCTAGCAGATGGAGTCTAAAATTTGAGACTGTCAAACCAGGCTTAGTTGGGATACAATCTCTACCTGGATGCACACGGATAAAAGGGACCCGTTTAAAAGCATTCATCTAAGCGCCAGCTGTAGCTCAATAAAAGGACTCCATTACCTTTAAAATAAATAAATAAAAACCTCACTGGCACGTGTGTAAATAAGGATTTCAACTCTAGACTAAATGAATACAAATTTCAAAAGGCATTGTCAAGCTCTTCAAGAAATATGGACTGGTTCGCACATTTACAAGAACGCCTCACTACGGTTTCAGATTGATTGCTCACTTGACATGTTCAAGTGGCACCTTCATTACCCATAATTCTGCGTCTGAGATGTGGTGCTCCATTAACAGCCACATGTACTAGTGCAATAAATTAGGCAAATGAGGTCCAATTTGGAGAAATTAGAGAGTTTCCTCTGCAACGTGAAACGCTGAAAACATCTTTATTTTAAAATAAAAATGGTACAGAATGTACAAGTTTGGAATTTGGCCCTTTTTTTTTTTTAAATAGAAATTGAATTAGAACTCAGGGTGGGGTTCCAAACCATATTCGACACGCTAAATTGGAAGCCGATATAGTAAATATCCATAATATGTAATACATGATTTGAGCTATTTGGCTCAATGAAAAACATCCGTGATGTTGCTTGTGGCTGCGTTGAGGAAAATCTGGGCCTTGGCTATCCAGCTTTCAGGTGCGAGGACGTGGGGAAACATCCTCCCGCGTTCAAAATTTCCTGCCAATTTGAACCCTCCAGCCGACCCACAGCAACACCATGTTTTCTTTATAACCACTGAGAGGAAGTGAATAACATTGATTATCTCCTTACAGCGGCACCTGTCAAGGGGTGGGATATACAGCACTCCGCGTAAATGAGTGCACCCCCTTTGAAAAGTAACATTTTAAACAATCTCAATGAACACAATTTCCAAAATGTTGGCAAGACAAAGTTTAATAGAACATGTTTAACTTATAACGTGAAAGAAAGTTAATAATATAACTTGGATTACACATTTTTCAGTTTTACTCAAATTAGGGTGGTGCAAAAATGAGTACACCCCACAACAAAAACTACTACATCTAGTACTTTGTATGGCCTCCATGATTTTTAATGACAGCACCAAGTCTTCTCGGCATGGAATGAACAAGTTGGCAACATTTTGCAACATCAATCTTTTTCCATTCTTCAACAATGACCTCTTTTAGTGGCTGGATGCTGGATGGAGAGTGATGCTCAACTTGTCTCTTCAGAATTCCCCAAAGAAAATAAATTTCTTAACACCACAAAGGTGAAGGCTACAAGAAGACCAGCAAAGCTTTACTTATCAGTCAGAATACTGTAGCAAAAGTGGTACGAAAACTTAAAGATGGAACTGCAACCATCTCACAGAGACGTCCAGGTCGTCCACGGAAGTTAACACCTCGACAGGAGCGTCTTCTGATGAGAAGGGTTGAAGAAGGAGGGGGGGGAAAAAAAAAAATAATAAAAAATATCGGCATGCAAGTTCACTGCAGTTATCTAAAGAAATAGAAAGCCAAACTGGGGTGACTATTTCCCATGACAATACGGCGTACGCTGCAGAGGAATGGCATGCATGGATGCCGTCCACGAAAGAAGCCTCTCCTAAAGCCCAGGCACAAAAAAGCCCGCCTAGACTTTGCCAGGGCCCATGCTGACAAAGATGAAGACTACTGGGACTCTATACTCTGGAGTGATGAGACCAAGATAAATGTTTTTGGAACTGATGGCTTCAAAACTGTATGGCGTCGCAAAGGTGAGGAATAGAAAGAAAAACGCCTGGTGCCTACAGTGAAACATGGTGGTGGCAGCGTCCTTATGTGGGGCTGCATGAGTGCTGCTGGTGTCGGGGAGCTGCATTTCATTGATGGCATCATGAATTCACAGACGTATTGCTCTATACTGAAAGAGAAGATGCTACCATCACTCCGTGCCCTTGGTCGTCGTGCACTTTTCCAACATGACTAAACACACATCTAAGGCCACTGTTGGATTTCTGAAGAAGAACAGGGTGAAAGTGATTCAGTGGCCAAGTATGTCTCCTGATCTGAACCCAGTCGAACACCTATGGGGAATTTTGAAGAGACAAGTTGAGCATCACTCTCCATCCAGCATCCAGTCACTAAAAGAGATCATTGTTGAAGAATGGAAAAAGATTGATGTTGCAAAATGTCAACAACTTGTTCATTCCATGCCGAGAAGACTTGGTGCTGTCATTAAAAATCATGGAGGCCATACAAAGTACTAGATGTAGTAGTTTTTGTTGTGGGGTGTACTCATTTTTGCACCACCCTAATTTGAGTAAAACTGAAAAATGTGTAATCCAAGGTATTATTATTAACCTTACTTTCACGTTATAAGTTAAACAGATGTTATATTAAACTCTGCCTCGTCAACATTTTGGAAATTGTGTTCATTGAGATATTGTTTAAAGTGTTACTTTTCAAAGGGGGTGCACTCATTTACGCTGAGCACTGTATTATGGATCAAGAGAACAGTCAGTTCTTGAAGTTGAGGTGTTGGAAGCAGGAAAAAAAATGGGTAAGCGTAAGGATCTGAGCGACTCCGACAAGGGCCAAATCATGATGGCTAGATGACTGGATCGGAGCGTCTCGAAAACGGTGCATCTTGTGCAGTGTTCCTGGTATGCAGTGGTTAGTACCTACCAGAAGTGTTCCAAGGAAGGACAACCAGTGAACCGGTGACAGGGTCATGGGTGTCCAAGGCTCATTGATTCGCATGCAGCATGAAGGCTTGCCCATATATGGTCCAGTCCCAGAGAAGAGCTCCAGTTGCACAAACTGCTGAAAAAAGTTCATGCTGACACCTTTGTTTTCGCCAGCGTGAACTTTTTCAGCAGTTTGTGCTACAGTAGCTCTTCTGTGGGAATGGACCATATGAGCTAGCCTTCGTCATCACATTTATAAGCATTATAGTGGCAGTTAATTAGGACAGGAACACTGTTCATTTACCAAAATGACCTCACTTTGCATTCTTGGTGAAAAAGCTATTCATGGCATGGTTTGGCAGGTCAGTGTTACTTTCACTTACTGTAAAATCACCAAAATGTCCGAATTTTGCCTTTTTGATGGTGTTACGGAGCTAGGAGACTAACGTAGCCAAGAAATGAGGTGAAAGTATGACTTCTCTACAGAATTTCTGTCTCCAAGGACAGCCCCGTTTACACCTGTACTACGTCACGTCGTCTTCAATTCTCACACTAGGCGCACTCGTAACCTAAACGCCGACGTGCCTCAATGCGTCCTTGAGGACACTGAAGGACTGCTTAGTCACCATTACGTCTCATACTTGTAACTGGCACAATGATTCAACTTTTTTCCCCCCCTCTGTTGGTTTAAAGGAGAACTAAAGGTAATTTTTTTTATATCAAAATTCTCTCATTTTATTAAATATCGGAATGTATTTTTGATTGCTATTTTGTCACTGCTATAGCAAGTTATGAGTGTTTGAAATGTGCTCTGTAATATATCGGTCCATATGTCAAAGCAATGGCTGTAAACGAGATTCACTGAGACCTGTGCGAGACATTGTAGGACGGAAGTAAAACATACAGCAGAAATCAAAGCAACCAACATCTGCCAACGCTGTCAAGACACGTGCCCTCCTTCGAATGCTGATGTAATCAAGCAGGAAGTTTTCCGTGTCCGAAATCGCTCCCTACTCACGATATAGTGGGGACGCCATTTTGTAGTGCTGTCTGAAATGAGGATTACGTGGGAAATGCGCTCAGTATAATATGCATTTATCACAAAAATGCATGCATGTACAACCCCGATTCCAAAAAAGTCGGGACAAAGTACAAATTGTAAATAAAAACGGAATGCAATGAAGTTTCAAAATTCCATATTTTATTCAGAATAGAACATAGATGACATATCAAATGTTTAAACTGAGAAAAATGTGTCATTTAAAGAGAAATGTCGTTTTAAATTTCATGACAACACCACATCTCAAAAAAGTTGGGACAAGGCCATGTTTACCACTGTGAGACATCCCCTTTTCTCTTTACAACAGTCTGTAAACGTCTGGGGACTGAGGAGACAAGTTGCTCAAGTTTAGGGATAGGAATGTTAACCCATTCTTGTCTAATGTAGGATTCTAGTTGCTCAACTGTCTTAGGTCTTTTTTGTCGTATCTTCCGTTTTACGATGCGCCAAATGTTTTCTATGGTTGAAAGAGCTGGACTGCAGGCTGGCCAGTTCAGTACCCGGACCCTTCTTCTACGCAGCCATGATGCTGTAATTGATGCAGTATGTGGTTTGGCATTGTCATGTTGGAAAATGCAAGGTCTTCCCTGAAAGAGACGTCGTCTGGATGGGAGCATATGTTGCTCTAGAACCTGGATATACCTTTCAGCATTGATGGTGTCTTTCCAGATGTGTAAGCTGCCCATGCCACACGCACTAATGCAACCCCATACCATCAGAGATGCAGGCTTCTGAACTGAGCGCTGATAACAACTTGGGTCGTCCTTCTCCTCTTTAGTCCGAATGACACGGCGTCCCTGATTTCCATAAAGAACTTCAAATTTTGATTCGTCTGACCACAGAACAGTTTTCCACTTTGCCACAGTCCATTTTAAATGAGCCTTGGCCCAGAGAAGACGTCTGCGCTTCTGGATCATGTTTAGATGCGGCTTCTTCTTTGAACTATAGAGTTTTAGCTGGCAACGGCGGATGGCACGGTGAATTGTGTTCACAGATGTGAACCCGGCTCGAACCTGGACCTTCTTGCTGTGAGGTGACGGCACCAACCACTACACCACCGTGCCACCACGTACTTTCATATAAAAAAAAAAAAAAAAAAAAAAAAAATAATAATAATAATAATAATAATAATAATAATAATAATAATAAACCCCCCGAAATTGGTCCAGGATATGCACTTTAAAAAGGACTTTAGTTCCCCTTTAACATGATATTCCCTTTCGTCTCTGGATCAGGAATAAAATCTTTCGGGGCGTTCTGGAAAATAATCAATTACATCATACCTTTAAGGAGTAAAATTTCACCCCACATTATGAGCGATGTTTTGTGCCATGGATTAGTTTGTGAACAAGAGTCTATTTAACAAACTTGAAATCGAAAGCGATTTCTCAAACACGTGATGTCACCCCGGCAAAGATCTTGCCTACAACAGGCCCGAGACGTGGACAGATGTTACCCATCAAAAGAAAACCATAACTTACCGTACTTCAGTTCACAGATCTGACTGTCTTTTTTCTTCAGCTTTTCACACACCTTCTCCACCGGCACGTGGTAACTCAACGGTTTTGAGACCTCGTTAACGATTTTCGTGGCGGCGTCGCTCGTTGCTCCGATGTAGTAGCACTGCGTGCGAATGAACAGAACAGTCAAACATGAGGTGTGAGGTCAGGTGAAATTTTCAACAGCCATAATCATGTGCAAAGAGGTGACTTACAAATCGGTTTTCCTTTCCTTTCGCATCCTTGCAGGCTTTCATCAGAGCCTTTTCAATGACCTCACTGGTAAACTGGACATTATTGTCTTTTAGTGACTGGTGAAACTTCCCCAGAAAGGTGACACACACTGGAACAAGACAGAAAAGGGAATCAAGGTAAGGAATCAGACAGACAATGGCGAGAAAATAGCCACAATAACAGCGGAGTGATGTGATGTGGCCTGATGCCAAAGAGAGTTATAGTTACAACCTCAATGTAGAGAGTCTTTTCCAAGAATAGCGTGTGCTCAAATTTTATTCCTCTTATACCAAGGCAATTCGCCAACACTTACAGTTTTCCAACGAACAGCCATAGACAGGTCATACTTTTTATCTGTTAATCTAATTACAGTTAAGGTTGTGGAACCTTCCTGTTATCATTTACCTAAGAAAAGTGATACAGCTGATCTCTCACCAGACCCTTCCCCCTCAAGTTCATTAATACTAAAAAAAATAAAATAAATAAATAATAAAAATAAAGTGGCACATGTTAAAGGAAAGGGGAGGGGGAAAACCCCACACAAGTCTCCTCCATCCTGGAAACACTTCAGTCATGAAAACTTAAGGCCAATTTATGCTGACAACCCAGTCCTCGCAGATGGCGTCACAGATGGCGTCTGCGTAGCCCCCCCTCGCAGACGCTCTGCGCTCACCTCCCAAAAATTGTGACCACCGCAGAAGCCTCGCAGACAGCATCGTTGACAAGAGGGCTCTGATTGGTCCACTCTACATCCGCTGTACACGCACTTCCGCTTCCCTACTTTCCTGGTTTGGTTTGTTTTCACGACCGCCATTTTTAAAAACACGAGCGAAGATGGAGCAGCACGAAGAGCGGTTGATCGAGGAAGTACGTACATCTATACGCTAGTCATTATAAGTAACCGGAGGATAAACACTCCACTAACCACACCCACCAACTACTCCTCGCGATTTCGTGACTTCGTGCCCCCTTGCGTTGTGGCGTTGAACAACATCGCGCACGCCTATTACTCCCTGCTCAGCGATAAATTACAACTGTCTGCGAAAAGCTATCTGCGAAAGCCTTGTCGCAAGAGCATGCAGAGGCCCTTACTGTTTCAAAGAAAGACTTTCCATAAAAACACTGAACATCTCCTTCAGGGCTCGACATTAATGGTTGCCCGCTTGTCTGGGACAAGTGATCCTTTATGTCGGACAAGTTCATCGTCTCCGTTACTTGTCCGATCAGACAAGTGCCAAAATACGCCGATATTCGGTTTACATATCAAATTTATCAGTTTATTCACATGATTTCCGAAGCATCTCACTCGACATTGTTTTGATGAATCGCCGGATGTTTCTATTCGGAAAGAGCGATGTGCGCATGCGCAATATTCCGCTTGTGAAACCGGCCAATACTGCTTCATGTATTTGAGCTGAAAAGTAAACAGTTGTTTACCAGACCCTCCAGGATTTCGCGATGTTGCGATTTGCAACTTCAACGCAAATTCAACCAATCCCCGCGAATTCAGGGCGGTGTTGCAATTATATCCAATCACCGCAACTTTCCCGCCAATTTGACCAATCGTTGGTGTCGTCTTGAGGTGACGTCGACAAACTACCTTCCACCTTACTTCCGTGTTTCCGTTCAAGAGAAGCAGCATGTGTGAGTCAGTGTTTATGTACAGTAGGCTTAAATTCTGTTACTGAAAGTGTGTTATGTTTACAGTGAAGGACTGTGTGCACTTTTTTTATTTAATACAATAAATTAATGGATGCCAACATTTTTGCCAAAATGGTATTTTATTTTCCATTGTTTAGGCAGCTTCAGCATCATACTGTGAGATTCTGTTCAAATTGTTTTTTTCTTCTATGAAGCCTGAGCCATTTATTTTATTAGTTTATAATTATTGTTTAATTTAGTCTTCAGGAGAGACTGCCTGCACACAGTACTAGTATTAATAGTTTTTTTCTTACATGAAAGCTGAGGCATTTATATTATATTTTAAGGTAACTTTATGTTGTGCTGTGAAGTTCTCTGCACTTTAACTTTTGAACCAACAGGTGCATTTGGATAAGTAAAGCCTATTTTTCTGCATTTTTGTAGTCCTGGTAATCTTTTATATTGGTAAAGTTGTTTATAGGGCCATTTCTCAGTGTCTTTGCTTTTTTTAATCAATAGTTTTTCAGTAATAACTTAATATTTAACATATCACTCAATTTTAATCACAAAAAGAGAAAATCGCAACAATTTCTCACAACTTTCACTTCCTCCCGCAACGTAATCGCAACAAAAACCTAAAAAAAAAAAAAAAAAACAACTTTCATCGCAACCATTAAATACCATCCAGGAGCCACACTGAATAATTAGACAACAACAATTAATCAATTTGAACTTATATTCAAAGTTAATAATTTAAAAATGAAAATATATTTTAATTTTCTGGTTTTCATCTCATCTCTAGCTGCTTTATCTTGTTCAACAGGGTTGCAGGCAAGCTGGAGCCTATCCCAGCTGACTACGGGCGAAAGGTGGGGTACACCCTGGACAAGTCGCCAGGTCATCACAGGGCTGACACATAGACACAGACAACCATTCACACTCACATCTACGGTCAATTTAGAGTCACCAGTTAACCTAACCTGCATGTCTTTGGACTGTGGGGGAAACCGGAGCACCCGGAGGAAACCCACGTGGACACGGGGAGAACATGCAAACTCCGCACAGAAAGGCCCTCGCCGGCCACGGGGCTCGAACCCGGACCTTCTTGCTGTGAGGCGACAGCGCTAACCACTACACCACCGTGCCGCCCTTCTGGTTTTCAATTTCTCATAAATAAATTGATTGATGGAGTCCAATTTTTTTCCGCAGTGAATAGATGTGTGTTAAAGTAATTCTGGTGAAATTAGTTTGTTACAAATAGTTTATTTGTGGGGGTTTTTTCCTCAAATTTTTCTTCGGACAAGTCAACTTCACATTCGGACAAGTAAATTTCCTTTCAACTTGCCCGACAGGACAAGTGGTTTCAAAAGTTAATGTAGAGCCCTGTCCTTACTAACATCTTCACAATTAAAAAAAAAAAAAACGTTCTTGAAAGTGTTACTATAGAAACAAAGTATTCTGCAACTCGCTTTACTTGTCTCCGAGTTGCCATACACACACAACGAATCAACACCTTCCAAGCAATCGCTGATGGAGCTACAACAGGAAATGCTTCATATGCAGATATACATTTTGTCTTGTCCTGACTGAAAGCAAGCCACCATCACGCCTCAGATGTACGTGTTGCACATCTTGGCAGTAGATACAAAACTTCCAGAGAACTGATACAAAGACCACGCAAGAGTTTTGGATAGCTGTTGGCTTTTACTCCAAATAAAGCAGGACCAGTGAACCTCTGCCGAGGTTTGTGCTGGTGCACCGACTACAGGCATCGTGATTAATCAAGCCCTGATCTATCGATTAAAATGTAATGAATCACAATTCATGAACAATACCCAACTTCATCCCGATAACCCTAGATGCATAACAAACGGCATGATTTTGAAATTAAAAATACGATCGGTATCCGGAGCTGTACGTGGGCACAGCCATGTTCATGGTCGCTATAGCAACGTCATGAGATCACGCATTGCTTCGTGAACAACATGGCAGACGAGTCAGAATTCCTGAAGGCCACCGGGTTTTAAAAGCCCAGTTTGGTGGCATTTCTTACAATCTCAGTGCCTTGTGTACTCTCTGGGCAATGAATGCTATGTCTCGAGCGGTCGTGTTCACTTTAACACAAGTGACTGCATTTTTGCATTTTAAAAGATTGACAAAAGCTTTCATTGCTTTTGTTTTTTCGTCCCTTTGGTGTTTTGCGGTTTGAAAATTAAAATGTGCCCCAAAAAAAAAAAAAAAAAAAAAAACCAGATACATTTCGTAGTCAGGTCTAGGGATGTTAACCGATGACCGTTTGACCGGTGGTTGACCGAATCAACATCAACCGGTTAAATTTTTTTGGTTGTCGGTTAAAAAAAAAAAAAAAAAATCAATCGTTTTGAAGCTGCCGATTTTGGAGCGGAGAACCTGGAATTCTGTGTTGTAAACGCTTGAGGCGTGCCATGCGGTGTAAGGACGACAGCTGACAAATCAGAAACACCCCGTCAGTCATGTCCCGCCCCAGTTGAAGACAGCTGACAAATCAGAAACACCCATTCAGTCATGTCCCGCCCCAGTTGAAAACAGCTGCCACTCGGCAAGAGAAAAAAGTGTAGACACAGGCTTTTTAGCTTACAAATTACTATTCTGTTTTTTTTTTTTAATTATTATTAGAAGGCACATGGAGTTTAGTCCTGCTTTGGCCAGTGCATTCTGAAAGTATGTTTCGGTCTGTAGCCAACAATGCATGTTATTGCAGATCAGATCTCTCCACACAAACTAAAGGCGCAGATGCCGACTTTTTCACGGCTGAATCGTGTAGATCCACTTTTTTTGGGGGGGGGGGGGGGGGCGTTGGAGTGTACGGATAATTTCATCAGAGTAAATTCTGTATTAAAAGTTACTAAACAAGCAAATGCCGTTGAAATTATTCGGACACTCCAACGCCCCCCCCCCCTAAAAAAAAAAAGCGGATCTGCACGATTCAACCGTGAAAAAGGCGGCATCCGCCAAAAGGCGCGCCGTTTGCATCCCTGTTAAACTCATAGGTTAACCGACTTTAACCAGCTAATGAGGCTCGGTGGTCGGTCAAGATTTTTTTTTTTTTAGTTTTCGCCATCCCTAGTTGGGTCTGTCTCAGAAACTGGGTACTATGGGGGTCCCCCACTAAATATACTCTCAGCCAATAAACTATACAGTTTTGAATGGTGATGTTGGTTTTAATTTGAAATAAAATGAAACTAAATCTTTGATGTGAATACTCTATTCAGAATTTGGCAAAAATTCTACAAATTTGTGGAAAAATGGCAGCTTGATCTGGGACATGATAAATGGTTGACTACATCACACTCCCTTAAAAAGGTTGTAGTCCACTGAAAAGTCTACAGTTATCACTAATTGTATTTTAAGTTGTAACTTTATACACCTAAGGATTGGTGCGCTCACAGAATAATCATAACCGTAATAAAACATCATGCAAAATATTTGATCACCGTTGTAACTCCATTTTCCGCAGACCCAAAACCAATACGATCGCGTGTTGTGATCTAAACGGAAAGCCTCAGGGTCGAGGTCACTACATCACCAAAAGTAGTAACTTAAAATCATTATGCCATATAAAAATTTAGTTATAAATCTGCAGTTTTGTTTTTTAAAACGAAAGCTGAAAGTTAGGTATAGAATGTGTTTCTTACAGAATATGTTACGATGGTAGCTGGTCTTGTATGAATTTCTGAGCTATAAAATATGAGTCGTGGTCTATTTTTTACCGTAGCGTGTTATTTGTGTGCGGGGAAGGACACACATTAACAATCTGCATGTGTAGAATGGAATTTTCCACTCCAACAGTTAGAAGTCGATCGTGCTTCCATTTGTGGTCTCTCTGTTACGCGGGTGATCTGTTCGGACGTTATCGCTGAAAAGGTGAGTTTTGACAGTTTTATTTTGTTTTAGTCTTGCAGTATAAGGCAATAGAATGTTTCTTTTTCATCTTTCATATTTCGTAGTGTTTGCATATTTTTGGCCAATATTTTGCAACCATGGTCAATTTAGATCGAACTTTTGAATCTTTAGAATCTACGGCCAGTCATTTTGCCCCGCCCCCACATCGTGCTCCGTCCGGTGCGGTAGTGATGTCCCGTTGCTCGCGCGCCGCAGCAGAGACCTGCGCGACCTTCAGCCAGTACAGTCGCTGTTCTTTTACCACCACCGTTATTCTCACTCGACATTGTTTTGATGAATCGCCGGATGTTTCTATTCGGAAAGAGCGATGGGCGCATGTGAATAATCAATTCAGTCATCATAACTTGGCATTTTTAACCCAAGCAATCAAAAAGAGGAAATTTATTCAATATTTTCACTTGTCTGTGAAGGAGGGGCTTTAATTCTTCATGATGTAATTATTTTATATGGAAATCAATTTTACAAAAGCATTTGAATTGTAATGAAAAAAAAAAAAACATTTTCCACAGTGGAGGCCAGATACTATATTAAACATGATAAAAGAAACAGTGAGTGTTAGGTAAGGCCACACCAATTCGATTAGTTGGTTCTCGGAATCGCCGCTCGAAGAAAATGCAAAATGGGGGAAAAAAAAATCAAATCAAAATCGACTGCAGGTTGAGGTCACGTGACGTCGAAAACCAATCAAATCGCCCTTTTCACTTTAGATAAAGACTTGTGGAAGAAACATGCCTGCGGAGGGGAATCCTGCAAAGCCTGTTTGTGTGATTGTTAGGATATTCAGCGAACAGAAGTGTAAAATCTTTGACAGGTGTGCTGAAATTCAAGAGGGGAAAAACTTGGCACAGTTGTACTCAAGATGCCGTGAGCTTGTTAGCCTGCGATGTGCTAACTCGGACTACAACACTCTGGAGTGGGTGGGTTTGATTTATATATTTCATTGATTGATGTGTGGGGCAAACAAAAAAAGTCATTCGAAGTATTTAGCCATCAGAAGTAGCCTACTCCTGGTCAAATCTTTTTTTTTTCTGTGCATTGTAGATGTTCAATTGACTAATTCAATCGTTTATTTAGCCTCTCTGTTTACTGGTTTGCCTGATAAAAGATGTACAGCCAGAGTAGGGTTGGGCGGTATTACGGTAAGAAGGTATCCCGAGGTATCCAAAAGTACCAACGGTATCGGTCTCATTACCGTCATTTTAAAAAAATATATATAATATCTAAATAAATATGGAGTACATGAGGTCATAATATAAAATAATAAATTGAAGATCATCCCGAATAACTGTGTGATCGTATTTTCACTAATTCTATCAATTTCCTAAAGAAGTTTTCATCGCGTGCAGGGTTGTTTATGTCGTTACCATGGCAACCCTGCGTGACATTTTGGAGTCTGACAGAAAGCTTTGCAAGAGACTGAGACCGGGGGTGTCATGGCTCAGATGGCTAAGGCACCGTACCATAAATCCGGGGACCCGGGTTCGATTCCAACCCGAGGTTATTTCCCGATCCCGTCTCTCTCTCCCCCGCTCATTTCCTGTCTCTCTATACTGTCCTATCTTTAAAAAAAAAAAAAAAAAAAGAGACTGAGACCGCGGTTGAAAGATGGCAAGTCAAGATAACGAGTTAGTGGCAAAAAAAAAAAAAAAAAAAACCAACATCGGCAGTGTGGCAGCATTTTGGTTTCAAACCAAACGAAAAGGAAGAGCCAGCAATAATGTAAATGACCACGCAAAATCGAAAAAAATCTAATATGCCCCCTAAGGCACACCATAGCCTGGGGTACTCCACTTCCACGAGATCTCTCCAATGAGTTGTGTTTTGAGTAGGTTACATGAGTAACAACAAGGTAAAATAATATAACGTACAGGGTTCTCACCAGGATTTTTTTTTAGCGTAATGGGTTATGGCGAGGGAGCGTAGCGACCGAGCGGGGGGATGGTGCGGAGATTTTGAAAAATCATGCCCAAAATTGGCCATATTTGACGTTCCTGGAGGGGATAAATTGCATTTTTTATGTTGTATATCCTTGATGGAAAATTGTTACATCTTTGGATCTTGGCAATGTGTTACCTACTGTTGTATTTCACTGAACTACAAAGGGTGTTGTCAAAAGATATGTAAACTCAGACACAACCAAAGAGATAATGAATGTTTTATTGTATTAAGAAATTAAGAAATGCCTGAGCACATAAAAATAAAAAAAAAACAAATTGCATTTTCATTCAGGCATAACATACACCCAGCCCCCTTAATAAATAATTAATATATAATCTAAAACTATTAAATTTCTTGTTTAATAGAAAATTTACTATTCTAATTAAAATTATAAAATTTTATAATTCTTGTTTCCACAACGGGTCGATGCCCGATTTTCTCCTGTTTTGGTTCGCCGTCTTCTGTTAACACCACGGGAGTAACTTTGATTGTAACCACTGTTAATTCTCTGATTTAAAGCCACAAGGGCGATCACGTTTGGCACATTGGAGCTGAATCCCATGACTAAAATCATATCATTAACCTCATTCTCACCTGTGAATTTCCAGCCTCTGCTCGTCTTCCTCCATCTCCTCCTCTATCTCCAACAACGGGCTCTCCCCCACTAGGCCTACCTCCATCCTCTGCCCGTTTATCTGCTACCTCCTTTCCTCTGCCTCCTATGTCCTTTCCTTCATCTCCTCCAACCTCTCTTGTGCCTGTCTCCTTATAGAAATATAACGATGGATGGCATGCAGGCAGATTACCAGTGTGTTAATGTTAGCCACAGTGGGATCCAGTAAATTAGCGCTAATCATCCGATACGTGCGCCCTGTCATATTGCTAAACCTGCTTACAAAGTAGACGTTTTCATTCATCAAAGGGCTTTGGGTTAAGTTTTCAAGCGTGATGGAAAACCTGTAGAAGTGGTGCACTTACATTTCTAACTGTGAAGAAAGAGCGAATGTCTCTTTTTTTGCGAGGGGGTCCGTCATCCATTGTCATTCACCGAAGTCCAGCTCAAGAGAAAGTTATCGCCAGGATCTCTCTCTCTCTCTCTCTCTCTCTCTCTCTCTCTCTCTCGGAACTGATTTCCAGGCATGGGTTTCCTAACAAACGTAGGCTGATTTTGACACCTTGAAAACTGCTCAAGTGCGCAGGAAAAAAAAAAAAAACTTTTGGCGATGGTGATGAACAACTGAAAACAACCGTTACGCTATATTAAAAATTTAGCGTAGCGGGGGGAAATTACCGTTGCGGTCTGAAATTTTAGCGTAGCGGGCCGCAACCATATAAAGCGCTGGCGAGAACCCTGACGTATGACATTTGGGATGTGGGTAATAAACGTTTGAAATGTCATCTACTGAAGAAACGGAAGAAAACATCGTAGCGTAAACTGTTAGGTTTCTGGTGGGAATTAGCAATGCGCTTGCTATCTTTGTTGGGTGTGTTAAACCGTATGGATTTAAGTGGAATAATTGTAAGGAGTTATGTGATCAAGACAACGTTTTAAGCAAGGTAAGGCCATTTGATTATTAATTTCCCCGCCATGGCATGACGTGGGCCCATATGATTTTGCCTTGTGCAGCTATCACGCATTTGAATTAGGTTCGCCTCATTTGCGCTGAAGAATATGGTTTATCGCGCAGTCTAAACGGACTTGGGTGTTGGTTGATTCTTTTTCTTTTTTTTTTATTTCCCATGCTTGAAAGGGTATGATCCTGCTCATCGTGTACTTTTTTTGATGGAGTAGGTGAAATAGTGCTGCAAATGGCGTTTCAACGCAGACATGTGTAAACGACAGTTGAATGCTATTTTCAAGATGAAGGAAGAGTTGCGTGATGCTTTGAAATATCTCTTAATCCATTCATCAATGCACAAAATTCGCTTTGCTGCTTAATCCATACCACAATGCACACAATTCGCTATGCTGCTTTTAAATAGTACATTTGAGGCATAGGCGCATGTTACACAGTAGGCCGAAACAAAATATTTTTTTCCTCGGTAATACCGTATACCCCGGGAAAACACAGAGACGGTTTAAAGGTATCAAAATTTGGATACCGCCCAACCCTAAGCCAGAGCTAGCCCTTAATGCATATGGGTGGAAATAAGATAAGCTATTAAAAGAGCTATATGAAACACGTAAAGACAACACTAATGTATTGTCTTTGTTTTGTTTCTCTATTATGAAAACCCTCCATTTCCACCGCTAATTTTACCATCAGAGCATTTGTTTAATTTTATTTTTATTTCACGTGCTCGCTTCATATTTTTCCTGAAAAAATCCAAGAACCAACTAATTAAATTGGTGTGGCCTAAATGCAAAAAATAAAAAAAAAAATTAGAAAATTTGACCATAATGTCCCAAATGAGAGACCAGTTTCCGAGACAGACCCAGTTACGTTCAAAGTCAATGGCATGAATACAGTCTGAATAAAGACTACAAAGGAAACAACTTGCTTGTTTTTTTTTTTAATTGCTCTACGTTTCTAGGCTGACCGTTAACAGAATGATTTGCATCGGTTATAAAACGGAGGATCAAAAAAAGTGAATCGTCACACCTCTAGCACTGACGCTCAATATGAAGCCAAGAAATATGAGATTAACCGATATATGACACTATAAGACACTTGTGTGTATCCGGATGGACGTTTTGCACTTTTGGGTTCTTGGACAGATAATGAATCCATGTGGTTCTACGTTGACAGATATATAAAGTCATAAAGGCGTCATAAAGATGAACATTTTATTGCCATGTTAAGGCCAATTTATGCTGACAACCCAGTCCTCGCAGATGGCGCCGCAGATGGCGTCTGCGTAGCCCCCCCACCTTCGCAGACGCTCTGCGCGCACCTCCCAAAAATTGTGACCACCGCAGAAGCCTCGCAGACAGCGTCGCAGACAAGAGGGCTCTGATTGGTCCACTCTACCCGCTGTACACGCACTTCCGCTTCCCTACTTTCCCGGTTTGGTTTGTTTTCACGACCGGTATTTTTAAAAACACGAGCGAAGATGGAGCAGCATGAAGAACGGTTGATCGAGGAAGTGAGGAAGTACGTACATCTATACGACTCCAGTTCTAGTCATTATAAGTAACCGCAGGATAAACACTCCACTAACCACACCCATCAACTACTCCTAGCGATTTCGCGACTTGGCGCCCCCTTGCGTTGTGGCGGTGAATAACATTGCGCATGCCTATTACTCCCCGCTCAATGATAAATTACAACTGTCTGCGAAAAGCTATCTGCGAAAGCCTTGTCGCAAGAGCATGCAGAGGCCCTCAGATGTCATCTTTCACATCCAAAGCGTTTTTTTTTCCTGTCGTTTCCTCAGAAGTACTGAGACAGAGCTAATATTTCATACAAACTTTGTTATAGATTTCTACTGTACATCAAGTCAGTACAAAAAAAAAAAAATTAGGAGTTCCAAATGTTAATTTTCCAGCACAAAATTAAATGTTACAGGAAGAAAAAAAAAAAAAGTTTGTTGTTTGTCATTTCCTCACAAAACTTGACTCATTGTACCAGAAACTACTTGTTTTTATTTAAAGCAAAAGGTCTTTTCACACCAAATATTGACTTTGTTTCATTTATTATGGCTTAGTGCTATTTGAAGTATTTTTAAAACGTTGAAACATTTAATTTTATTATTTTTTTAAAGCCATTTTTGGCCTCCAGCATTTCTTTACATGTACCCAAGTCTTTAGCACATTAGTGTATACAGTATAATTACACTTACTCAATGGCTGTGTTCAAAGCAGTAGACCCCTGTACTGAATAGTCTTCTAAAACAATACGTCACTGACTTACTCTACATCATTGTAGTGTACTACTTTGACACACTACTTAGTACACTAGTATGCGATTTAGTCTCAGCCATTTATAACATTTATAACAGCGACTAAGCTAAAGTGTAGTAGCCTAAAGCTAAAGACGGTTGCTTATCAGAGTAAATTACAGTTAACTCATCTTTACATTTTGTACAAAAGCGTGACAATACCGAAAAAAAAAGTGTTAACAGTTGAATACTAGCCAGTTTGCTAATTCAGACATAAACTCACCTTCACACTCTCCGTCTTTTAAAGCTTCACTGCTGCCCGGCATTAAGGCGAACACAAGTGCCACAGAAAGTCCACTTAAACTTAACATAGCTGAAATTGTATCTAAACTTCTAAAACACACGTTACATGTATAACACGCTTTCCCAGAGTAAGAGAGATGCACATAAGCGCACACACACACTAAAATGCCGGATACCGGTTTTTGAACACGAAACAGATGCTCCTGCTCCGAAAAAGCTTCCTGGTCAAGTAAGACCCGCCTACACTTATACACCATTGGTTCTTTTGCCACTATTCACAACACTATTGGTTGCCCTGCCGCTCAAGCACCACGCGCTCACTTTCCATTGGTTGGACGTTATTTAGTCGAGGGACAGCGTCCAGTTGGCGCATCCTGATTGGATGAGACGTAGGCATGGGTCTGATCTGCTTGTGATTTTTGTACCACGTGCTTCAGTTTTTTACATTAGGTTAGATTAGATAGAACTTTATTGATCCCTCTGGGAGGCTTCCCTCAGGGATATTAAGATTCCAGCAGCATCATTACAGGATAAACAGAGAATAGAAAATAGAGAAAAAACTTCTCGATAAATTAAATATTTACATATACGGGGCGGCATGGTGGTGTAGTGGTTAGCGCTGTCGCCTCACAGCAAGAAGGTCCTGGGTTCGAGCCCCGTGGCCGGCGAGGGCCTTTCTGTGTGGAGTTTGCATGTTCTCCCCGTGTCCGCGTGGGTTTCCTCCGGGTGCTCCGGTTTCCCCCACAGTCCAAAGACATGCAGGTTAGGTTAACTGGTGACTCTAAAATTGACCGTAGGTGTGAATGTGAGTGTGAATGGTTGTCTGTGTCTATGTGTCAGCCCTGTGATGACCTGGCGACTTGTCCAGGGTGTACCCCGCCTTTCGCCCGTAGTCAGCTGGGATAGGCTCCAGCTTGCCTGCGACCCTGTAGAAGGATAAAGCGGCTAGAGATAATGAGATGAGATGAGATTTACATATACAAATATAAAAAGACTAAGATATGGGGAAGGGGGGGCAGCAGGAGAGATATTGCACTTTATATTGCACATTGTCCGGTATTGCTTATTGTTAGGCTAGGCTACTAATCCTTCCCGTCCTCTGTCCTCCTGTTACCCCCCCCCCCCAGAGAGGAGTTGTACAGTCTGATGGTGTGAGGGACAAAGGAGTTTTTGAGTCTGTTCGTCCTGCACTTGAGAAGGAGCATTCTATCACTGAACAGGCTCCTCTGGTTGCTGATGACGGTGTGCAGAGGGTGACTGGTATCGTCCATGATGTTCAATAGTTTGTCCATAGTCCTCTTCTCTGCCACCGTCACCAGAGAGTCCAGCTTCATGCCTACCTCAGAGCAGGCCCGTCTGATCAGTTTGTCCAGCCTGGATGTGTCCTTCTTGGATGTGCTGCCCCCCCCAGCACACCACGGTGTAAAACAGGTCACTGGCGACCACAGACTGATAGAACATCCACAGGAGTTTCCTGCAGATGTTAAAGGACCGCAGCCTCTGAACAAAGTATAGCCTGCCCTGTCCCTTCCTGTATAAGTGATTGGTGTTGCAAGTCCAGTCCAGCTTGCTGTCCAGCCACAGCCCGAGGTACTTGTAGGAATCCACAGCCTCCACCTCGACTCCCTTGATCAGAACTGGTCGTGACCTTGGTCTGGACCTCCCAAAGTCAATGACCAGCTCCTTGGTCTTCGAGGTGTTGAGCTGCAGATGGTTCCTGTTGCACCACACAGCAAAGTCCCTCACCAGGCTCCTATACTCCTCTCTGTCATCATTGATACACCCAACCTGTGTCATCGGCGAACTTCTGAATGTGACACAGCTCCGAGTTGTAGCAGAAGTCCACGGTGTACAGGGTGAAGAGAAGAGGGGCCCTGGGGTGCCCCGGTGCTGCTAATCACAGTGTCAGATGTGATGTCCTTCAGCCTGACATACTGCAGCCTGTCGGTGAGGTAGCTGGAGATCCAGGTGACCAGGCAGGGGTCCACTCACATCCTGTTCAGTTTGTCCTGAAGCAAAAGGGGCTGGATGGTGTTGAAGGCACTCGAGAAGTCCAAGAAGAGCATCCTCACTATGCCATTTCCCTGATCCAGATGCGAGTGGGCTCGGTGTAGCAGGTAGAGGATGGCGTCTTCCACACCAACACCTGCCCGGTACGCAAACTGCAGACAGTCCTGGGCATGTTGTACCTGGGGTCTGAGGAGGCTGAGGAAGAGCCGCTCCAACATCTTCATCAGATGTGAAGTGAGTGCCACCGGTCGGAAATCGTTCAGCTCTCTGGGCCGATTCTTTTTGGGAACTGGAACGATGCATGATGTCTTCCAGAGGGTAGGCACTCTCCCCAGCTGCAGGCTGAGGTTGAAGATGCGTTGAAGTGGTTCACCCAGTTCAGCAGCGCAGGTCTTCAGTAGTCAGGGACACACTTTGTCCGGGCCTGCTGCTTTCCTGGGGTGAAGCTTCCTCAGTTGACCTCTGACCTGGTCTGCAGTAATGCATGGAGGAGTCTGTGTTGAGGTGGGGGAGGATGGGGAGGAGGTGGCTGCTGTGATGACTGGGGGGAGGTGTGTTGAGGGAAGAAGGAGAGATGGCTGCAGTGAGGGAGAGGGTGGGGGGGACGTGGGCTGGTTGAACCGGTTGAAGAAGTCATTCAACTCGTTCGCCCTCTCCACTGTCCCCTCAACGACTCTGGTCTTTGTATTGAGGTATTTCACCTGACGTCACAGGGTCACGTGACGCCCCGGTGTCCGCCATTTTGAAGGTCAAGCTAGCTAATGTCAACAACATAGTAGCTAGTATGTTACTGTAGCAATGTTTACGTTCAGTCATTTGGATGACTGTTAAAACCTTTCAGTCTCAAGTTTTTCCTTTACTGTATTTACTAGTTTACTGTAATTATGATCCGGCAGCTATTTACACCGGATCCAGTGTAAATAGCTGCCGGAGCGCGCTCCGGCTTGCTCCCCCTCAAATTAAGCAGCGCGCTCTGGTTTTGCTCCCGGAGTGCTCCGGCCGAGGTTCCGGAGCGCGCTCCGGCTTGCTCCCCCTCAAATTAAGCAGCACGCTCCGGCTTGCTCCCGGAGTGCTCCGGCCGAGGTTCTGGAGCGCGCTCCAGCTTGCTCCCCCTCAAATTAAGCAGCGCACTCCAGCTTGCTCCCGGAGTGCTCCGGCCGAGGTTCCGGAGCGCGCTCTGGCTTGCTCCCCCTCAAATTAAGCAGCGCGCTCCGGCTTGCTCCCGGAGTAAGCTGGAGCGCGCTGCTTAATTTGAGGGGGGGCAAGCCGGAGCGCGCTCCGGCAGCTATTTACACTGGATCCAGTGTAAATAGCTGCCGGATCATAATTACAGTAAACTAGTAAATACAGTAAAGGAAAAACTTGAGACTGAAAGGTTTTAACAGTCATCCAAATGACTGAACGTAAACATTGCTACAGTAACATACTAGCTACTATGTTGTTGACATTAGCTAGTGCTAACAGCTAGCTGCTAGTACACTGCTACAACACAGACACCGACCCTAATAATACAGTTCTTGGTCATTGCCTGGTAACAGCAAATTTATAACGGGCCATGTCTCAACAGACTAAGAAGTTATTTCAATGACATTTAATAACATTTTGTTTATCCTGAGGACCGAAAGTAAATGAAAATGTGAACAAACCTTAGCTGTAATAAGATGGCGACCACCGGCTCCAGGGACGACCCACTGATGTAGGCATGTTACCCAGCCTGACACAAAATATTTGTAGGCATCCAAACTCCTTATACGCTTTCAGATCAATACCTGTGTATGGCGATGGGTTTTTAACGACATAGGTATACAGATCATGTGGCCCGAAGTCAGGTAAAGACGAGGGCTTCGTGTACTTCCGTACGTCAGTGAACAATCCTGGTGGAAGCAGGTAAACGTCGTTCTCTAAGCCTGCTAACCTCAATTTTTGCAAATACCTCTCCCTCTGCTCGCCCTGTAAATGCCCTACGCCGCTGGATAGTGAAGGTGTTTTCTGCATCTCGCTCCTTTTTCTTTTATGTTTTTCGTTTGTCGCCTTCCTCGCATTCAAACTGATTCGAGCCGTGACGTCCAAAATGGCAGCCTCACGATGCATCACATGACTTGGTCACATGGGTGAAAAACCTCAATTGTGGCCTGTGATGGTTTTCACACCTTCCCAGACCTCCCTCATGCTGTTCTCCTTCAGCTTCTGCTCCACCTTTCTCCTGTAGCTGTCCTTAGCTTCCCTCATGCAGCATTTCACCTCCTGCTGTGCTGCTTTCATCGCCTCCCTGTCCCTGCTCCTGAAGGCAGCCTTCTTCCTGTTGAGGACAGCTTTGACTTCCTGTGTTACCCATGGCTTGTTATTAGGGTAACACCGTACAGTCTTTTTTTTTTTTTAAAGATATTTTTTTGGGCTTTTTTCACCTTTATTGGATGGCGCCTTATCCACCTGAGCCACGACGCCCCAACACCGTACAGTCTTAGCGGGGGAAACCATGTCTGCACAGAAGTTGAGATAATCCGTCAGACAGTGTGTCAGCCCCTCTACAGGGCTCAAAATTTGCAGTGGTCCAGTCACCCGAGGCGACTTAATTTGTCATTTGGCGGGTAATTCCTGTCACTAGCCAGCCCGGCTGGCTAGTTGAAAATAAAAAATATATATGAAGCGAAGATTCAGACTAGGGCTGTGCGATATATAGAATATACTCGATATATCTCTGAAAATTCTGTGTGAGATACATATAATTATTATATCGTAACTATCGAGTATTTTATGGTCATCTGCCGACTTGCATTTGTTTTGTGTTTGTTGCGTTTGTTTAAAACGTTTTCCGGTGGTTTTCCCCCTGTCCCTCAGGCAGTAACGTGAGAGGCTGCCTAAGGGTAAAAAAAACAATAACGTCACGCACTCGCCAACCAATCCCGGGTGACATCTCGGTGCTGAAAGGAACTTGCGAGAAGATTTCCTAGTTTTGCTTTACAGCGCTGACTCAGTTTGTGCAATCGCTGGTGTTGCATAGGCTACCGTTTAAGCTCTGTCAATTTCAGTGACAAATTAAAAATGGAAGCGGATGAAATGGTTCCTAAAATAACTAGTAAGGGGTCAGTCATCTGGCATTTTTTTGGATATCGCGAGGAGGACGTGGAACAGCAAATGCCAATTTGTAAAGTGTGCAAAAAAAAAAAAACAGTATCAAAATACTCGGGTCTTGAAATAAATGCACATTAGTCATGAACAGTGGTAACTACTCTCTTTTGTGTTATTTTTGACAGAAGTAAAATTCATACGTGAACAAATTTTGGTGAGTTGATTTTCTGTTTGGCTAGTTACTTTGGAAGGTAACTAGTCCGGCTGGCTGGTGAAAAAATATATGAATTTCGAGCCCTGCTCTATGTCCTCACATACCCCTTTTCCACCAAATCAGTTCCAGGGCTGGTTCGGGGCCAGTGCTGGTGCTGGTTCACAACTCGTTCAACTTGCAAGCCAGCTGAGAACCAGTTTACGTTTCCATAGCTCGTGGTGCGAAGGGAAGCCATGTCATTACGTCGCTGTATATGTCAGTTACGTCGCTATGTTTGCATAAACCTTGGCACGAACATCGAAGCAAAAACAACATGGAGAAGAAGAAGCAACAACAACAACAATAATGGATGACTTCGCGTTTGTACAGCTGCTGCTTCTCATCGCTTAAAAATGGCGATCTTTCGCAGTCTTGTTGTTGGTCTTAAAGGTCCCATGGCATGAAATTTTCACTTTCTGAGGTTTTTTAACGTTAAAATGAGTTCCTCTGACCTTCTTAAGTCACCCCAGTGGCTAGAAATTTCATAATGTGTAAACCAAACTATGCCCAACATTTGAGAATGGCGCGTCACAACGACACGTTGATAAACTCTTCCCTTTACTACGTCAGCAAGGGAGATGATCCCCACGCCCCCCCTCTGGATTCCCACCCACTGTATGGATTGCCCCGCCCAGTTGTAGTGAGGAGACCATAGAGGGAGGACACAACAACATGGCATCACCTAAGCGAGCGAAACATGGAAATTGCGCTGTACATGGATGTGACAACACAGAAAGGAGTCTGTTTTTACTGCCGACGGGAGAGCCCCTGAAGACGCAGTGGCTTAATTTTATTTACTTCAATAATACGCCGTCGAGTCTACCTAAGACGGTGTATGTTTGTCGGAAGCATTTTCCTGAGGAATGTTTCCACAACTTGGGACAGTACAGGGCAGGTTTTGCACATCAACTGTCACTGAAGCCTGGGTCCGTACCAAGCATCCCTGCCGCATCAGCCACAAACAGCGAACAAGTAAGTGTATAACTGTTAAGTCGTTTTGCCGTGTTTTAAAATCGGTGCCACGTTAGCCTTGCAATGGCTACATTAGCTGTGCAGCTAACTGCTTCCTGCAGTTAGCCAGGTACTCTGCGCTACAAAACTAAAGAGCATGCAGCATGCTCTGTTAAACTGAGTTTAGTCTGGAAATTGACTGTAACTTATGAGCTTATGTTTTGCCGTGTTTTAAAATCGGTGCGTTAGCCTTGCAATGGCTACATTAGCTGTGCAGCTAACCGCTTCCTGCAGTTAGCCAGGTACTCTGCGCTACAAAACCAAAAAGCATGCAGCATGCTCTTATAACAGCCAATCAAAACAGTTTTTACAAAGACATCCACATTCTTTTTTTTAAGTCACTCGTTCATTTTATTTGTTTGTTTGTTCAGTAAAAACCGAAACATTTGTTGAATTTATTTTATTTCCTCGCGTCGCACCTTAATGACGTCAGCGCGCGGTATTTTTCCCTTCGCGGTTTGTTTCTTCTCTCTCACCATAGTAAGACACCCACATCCGCTTGTTCTGACCCACTGGAGGTAGCGTCACAGTGCTGTTAGCCAATCAGAGGTAACACGTTTACATGTCATGAATATTAATGATAAGACCCGCCCCCACCCTCTACCCTTCCCCGCCTCTATGCTTCTAATTAGCAAAACGACGCACTGGGAAAAGCGCTGAAATGGGGCTTTCTCCCAGGAGGCTATATCTACGTGCCGAGGGTTCATTTCGAGAAAGGCTGCGGATATAACATCCAGAAACCTCCACGAGCCCGTTTAAAGCATCAACAAACCACCATGCCATGGGTCCTTTAACAACTCCGCCCCCCCCGCTGACGTAAGCGGTTCTTTCCTCTGGCCCAGCAAAGAGTTGGTGCTAGCCTGGAACCGGTTTTTCTGGCCCCAGAGCCAGTTCTTTGTCAGTGGAAACAGAAAACCTGGTTCCAAACTAAGCACTGGCCCCGAACCAGCCCTGGAACTGCTTTGGTGGAAAAGGGGCAACAGTGTGGGCTAAGCAGCACATCCCAGTCCTTGATGCCATAGCAGTCTCTGAGGGCATCTTCCATTTCAGGGGACCACCTCCTGATGGAGCTAGTTGTTGCAGACTGCCTTTGAACTGGGGGGTGTACTTTGGCTGTAAACGAACCAGGTTATGGTCAGACTTCCCTAGTGGGGGGAGGGGTGTGACTCCGTATGCATCCCTCACATTAGCATACAGCAAGTAAATTGTCCTGTTGTTCCTTGTTGGACAGTCCACAACCTGGTAAAAAGCAGCCAAAGTAAAGTCCAAAGTAGCATGATTAAAGTCCCCAGAAATGATCATAAATGCCTCAGGGTGCTGTGTCTGCAGCCTTCCTATGACAGAGTGAATCCTCTCACATGCAGCAGTTGCATCTGCCCTCGAAGGGATATAAACACAGATGGTCACGTGACTGAACTCCCTCGGCAGATAATATGGCCGCAGGCTAACGTTTAGCAGCTCCAAGTCCGGGCAACATAAGACTGTCTTTACGGAGATATGTCCTGGGTTACACCAGCGGTTGTTCATGTAAATGACGAGTCCCCCACCTTTGCCTTTCCCGCATGCTTTAGTGTCTCTGTCAGCTCTCACAGCAGTGAATCCCCGCAGGTCCATGTTAGCATCCAGTACAAGGTGTGTTAGCCATGTCGCCGTAAAAATAAATAAGCTGCTCTCCCGGTAAATCTGCTGGTTGTTCAGTGCAGAAAGCTCATTGACCTTATTTGGCAGCGAGTTCACATTCCCCATGATAACAGAGGGAATGGATGGTTTGTAGCGCCGCCAGTTGTCCGCTAGCCTAGCCTTTAGCTTAGCCCCGGCTTTGCAGCCCCTGGGTTTCCTCCTCAGCTCTGCCGGGATGGGGTGTCATATCCCAGCTCGTCCCATTGTTTTCAGGGCCGGCAGCTCCTCTCTCAAATAAGCAACAAAACTGGCTCCTGGTTGCGTGTTAAAGTTAAAAATATCCATGTGATATAAGTAAAACACACTATGTCTTCTTAAGAAGAGCAGAAAAGTAAAAAAGGTGGAAAAAAAAGAGGTTTAAAGAGCTAAAAACTACAGAGCTACTGGAAAGGCAGCCGTCTCACACAGCACCCCACTACTACAGACTTTGTGTTTTACTTCCTTTGATTCAACTAATCAATAGCTCAAAAGCTAAGTGAAGTGGATGTGTGAGAGCAGGGAAAACACTCAACTGTGCAGGACTTGGGGTGCTCCAGGACAAGGGTTGGGAATCTGTGATGTATGTGGATACACTCAGAAAACAATTGCTTGTCACTGGGCCAGTGCCCTTTATGATACTTATTTGTACCATTTCTATACTAATTGGGAACATGTATGGACCTTTTTGACCCTAAAAAGGTACACGTAGTTACCTTGAAGTCCCTATGGGGTACATTCATGTAGATTGTACCTTGGGGCACAGAAATGAACTCCTCCTGTACCCCTGTTTCTAACAGTGTAGGTTCATTCATTCATGCAATGGATCAGGAGCCTGTCATAACAGTGCATAGCACTGCAGCCTCTCATCTCCAGGGTAGAACCCAACCGATATAGGATGTCAACACTGAGACTGATTTCAAGATTTGAGTATTTTAAAAAAAAATCTAATAATGATATAACAGCCGGGCGGCATGGTGGTGTAGTGGTTAGCACTGTCACTTCACAGCAAGAAGGTTCTGGGTTCGAGCCCAGTGGCTGAGGAGGGCCTTTCTGTGTGGAGTTTGCATGCTGTCCGCGTGGGTTTCCTCCGGGTGCTCCGGTTTCCCCCACAGTCCAAAGACATGCAGGTTAGGTTAACTGGTGACTCTAAATTGACCGTAGGTGTGAATGTGAGTGTGAATGGTTGTCTGTGTCTATTGCCGCTTTTCCACTACCAACACGGCTGAGCCGTGCCGTGCTGAGTCGAGCTGAGTCGAGCTGAGCGGGGCTGTTGGAGTTGCATTTCGACTACAACCGCGCTGAACCATGCTGGCTGGAAGTGGGTGGACACATTGGGTGGAGTTAGCGAAAGTGGGTGGACGTCACGTGATGTCGTTAAGCAGCGCAAACAGTGACATCAGTGACAGTGGCGGAACAAGTCAGAGCCGGGCCGGGGGCGGGGCAAATGACTGGGCCCTTTATTAAAGCTTATCATAACATCATTTTAGGCTACAAAATGTCCGCAACTGCGGTGTTTACCAATTTCAACACTACCGGGTGCAACTATGTTATTTAGTACATCAAGTCCTTCAAACGAACATGTAACTCAGAAACAAAAAACATTAGGATACTGTACATGGCTCATAATAAAACATCAATAGCCTATACTGCGCACATTATTTGAAGGGCATACGAATGAGCGCTCAGAGGTTGCAACGGTGACAGGAAGAGTCAGAAATAAAAGGAGGGCGGTGCAAACCTCACTGAATGCACTGTGTTTACCAATTTCAACACTACGGGGTGCAACTATGTTATTTTGTACATTAAGTCCTTCAAATGAACATGTAACTCAAACAAAAAAAACATTAGGCGACATACTGTACATGGCTCATAATAAAACATCAATAGCCTACTGCGCGCATTATTTGAAGGGCATACGGCGAGCCTTGCGCTCCGCGAACTCGTCCACGATGCTCTGTATGTCACTGATTCAGTGAGCTTTTAAGCGGTAGTCTCACGACCCGGATAGTAAACAATAAACATGGAGGACATGGAGTCGTTAGTGTTGCTGGTCTTGGTGCTGTGGCTTGTTGTCACCGACAACGCCAACAGATACTGGCAAGAGCGTATAGATGAGGCGAGGCGCATAAGGCTTCAGAAATTCTCGTAATTCGTAATTCTCCTTCTTCCGGGTTTATGGTGTTTACAGATCCCAGCGCGCTCGCGGGGCGTGTGTGGGCATGTGAGGACACGCCTCCTCACCAATCAGTGCACAGGGGAGTGTCTGCTCACGCCTCCAGCCTCACTCGGCACGGTTTGGCTCGCTTCAGCCCCACTCCAAAACGGTGCGAGTTTTAGGGGCTAAGCAGGGCTGAAACGAGCTGAGTCGTGCTGGTTTTTGGTAGTCGAAACACGAGCCGTGTCGGGCTGAAGTGAGCTGAAGCGAGCTGAAGTGAGCTGAAAAAGGGTAGTGGAAAAGGGCCATATTTGTCAGCCCTGCGATGATCTGGTGACTTGTCCAGGGTGTACCCCGCCTTTCGCCCATCATCAGCTGGGATAGGCTCCAGCTTGCCTGCGACCCTGTAGAAGGATAAAGCGGCTAGAGATAATGAGATGAGATGAGAAAAGGATGAACACATAATAAACAAACATTCCCAAACATTTGTGATATGTAGTTAAGAGTCCTCTCCATGATAAGAATATAGTTTAGTTTAGAGTTTATTGCCATTTGCACAAATACACTGCAGTACAGGTACATTGGAATTCTTGAGCATTTTCCATGAGACAGCTTCATAGACATGATGTTAAAAAAAAACCCATACATTCTAAAATTTAAACACACTATAATACACAATTATAACAATAACAAAAACAGTGAGGGAGCTCGATAGAGCTATGTAAGGTTGTCATTAAACTGAGTGCAACTGTATATGAATAAATATATAAAAGAGTAATAAATATCTATCTGAAGCGGTCTTGCACATATTGAGTATTATACAAATCGAGTGAGTATTGCACATTTTGGTTGAGGAGGTAGAAAAATAAGTTAGAAAATCCATTTATATTGCACATGGAGACATTCTGTGTGTGTGTGTGTGTGGGTAATCAATGAGGTAGGTCGCTGTCCAGAGCTTGAGTGGGTTGTGGTAAGAGGTACTTCATTCCTAACAGTAGAAGGAAATAAGCAGTGTTGTGATGTTCGCGAACGAACCAATTCTTAAGCTACAGAATTGACTTTAAAGCATTGCTGCTGGTGTACAAATCTCTAAATGGTACAGGGCCCAGTTACCTCTCTGATATGTTACAGCGGCCTGACCCAATCAGATCTACCAGATCGCAGCAGCAAAATTTACTATTAAAACCTGTTGTTAAAACAAAGTGTGGTGAAGCAGCTTTTAGCTACTATGCAGTACAGCTATGGAGCCAACTCCCAGAGGACATCAAAAATGCTCCTGCTGTTGGCAGCTTCAAATCTAGATTAAAGACCAAGCTGTTTTCAGATGCTTTCTGCTAAATTATTAATATTGTCATCTCTACATGTTTTAAACTCTTAACTTTTACAGTCTCTGCATGTTTTAAATTTTACTTAACTTTTATTCTATTTTATTCTGCTGTTTTTTTTCTTTTACTGAACTTTTACTTCATTTTATTATTTTATTTCTACTATTGTTTAATTCTTATTATTTTTCTTCCTCATTTATTTTATGTAATTTTATTTTCTATTGCTTACTGTTTTGCTTTTACTTCTGTAAAGCACATTGAACTGCCACTGTGTATGAAATGTGCTATATAAATAAACTTGCCTTGCCTTGCCTTGAACGGCTCCTAGGCATGAACGATGAGAACCGAGTCTCGAGCTAGGGGAGCCGTTCTTTCTGTCGTTCTTTTTCTGTACTGTGTTTCAGATGAAAAAGCTTTTGCCCAAGGACAAGAAGTAGGCTAAACAGCATTTGCCTTTTATTTATTCAAGTTTTATCTGTTTGCCTAATAGTTCAAATTGTTTTGTATATAGTTTATAATGTTGTTGTGTGATATTAATGATAATATTGTGGGAAAACTACTTTGCACAGACGTTCATTTAATTTATTCTATCGTCATTTTGTTTGTTCTATTTTTGTGTATTTTACTTATTTATCTGTTTGTCTAGTTGTATCTATTTTTCTAATAATATATTTTTTGCATTAATAGTTTGTTTTTTTCCTATTAAAATAATCTTGTGTTCTTGTTATAACTTTATCTATTTATCTGACTGTTTAGTTGTATCTATTTTTGTTACAATTTCAATATTTTTAATATAGAAAGTTTGTTTTTTTTCTATTAAAATGTTCTTGTGTTATATTTATTGTAGTTGTATCTATTTTGTATCTCAGACTTAAATATTTTTGTAAAACAAGTGTTTTTCTATAAAATATTCTTGCGTTCTTGATAACTATGTTCTTGAGTGGGTTCTTTTTTTTTTTTTTTTTACAGAAAAGCCGTTGGCGGCACGGTGGTGTAGTGGTTAGCGCTGTCGCCTCACAGCAAGAAGGTCCTGGGTTCGAGCCCTGGGGCCGGCGAGGGCCTTTCTGTGTGGAGTTTGCATGTTCTCCCCGTGTCCACGTGGGTTTCCTCCGGGTGCTCCGGTTTCCCCCACAGTCCAAAGACATGCAGGTTAGGTGAACTGGTGACTCTAAATTGACCGTAGGTGTGAATGGTTGTCTGTGTCTATGTGTCAGCCCTGTGATGACCTGGCGACTTGTCCAGGGTGTACCCCGCCTTTCGCCCGTAGTCAGCTGGGATAGGCTCCAGCTTGCCTGCGACCCTGTAGAAGGATAAAGCAGCTAGAGATAATGAGATGAGATGAGAAAAGCCGTTCTGCATGGACATTCATTGAAGCCCTCATTGTTTTTTAGTGGTTATTTATGAGCGTTTAGGGGTTACAATAATGTAAGTCTAGGTTGCTTTATATAAAAGGTATGTCCAGAAATATTGATGTCACTGTCTAAGCAGAGGGATCTGGCTTCTTTAGACGCTGTCTTCTTAAAACTGAATAAATATTTAAAAAGAGCCAAATGAGCCAGTCTTTTGAACGGCTCTTTTCAAAGAACGGATCACAAAGATGCGGATCCCATCAAAGAGCCATAAATCCCATCTCTAGAAATAAGCTGTTATACAATCGGGCCCTGTGAGTGCTGATGTTTACAGGCCTGTGGTGTCTCAGGTTGTAGCCTGTGTTCACCCACTTGAACAGAGCATAGGCTGGGTGGTGTTTGTCTTTAAGGATGCTCTGTGCTTTCCTTCTGCAGCGCTGGGTGTATATAGTGTCAATGGAGGGGAGATCAGAGCCAATGACTTTCTCTGCTGTTTTAATTACCCGCTGCAGCGAGTTCCTCTCAGCCAGGATGATGTTACCATACCACACACACTGTTGCCCCTTTTCCACCAAAGCAGTTCCAGGGCTGGTTCGGGGCCAGTGCTTAGTTTGGAACCGGGTTTTCTGTTTCCACTGACAAAGAACTGGCTCTGGGGCCAGAAAAACCGGTTCCAGGCTAGCACCAACTCTCTGCTGGGCCAGAGGAAAGAACCGCTTACGTCAGCGGGGGGGCAGAGTTGTTAAGACCAACAACAATAACAAGACCGCGAAAGATCGCCATTTTTAAGCGACGAGAAGCAGCAGCTGTACAAACGCGAAGTCATCCATTATTATTATTGTTGTTGTTGCTGCTGCTGCTTCTTCCGTGTTGTTTTTGCTTCGATATTCGCGCCAAGGTTTAAGCAAACGTAGCGACGTAACTGACGTATACAGCGACGTAATGATGTATACAGCGACATAATGACGTGGCACCGCGAGCTATGGAAAAGCAAACTGGTTCTCAGCTGGCTCGCAAGTTGAACGAGTTGTGAACCAGCACCAGCACCGGCCCCGAACCAGCCCTGGAACTGATTTGGTGGAAAAGGGGTATGTGATACCATTGGTGAGAATGCTCTCAACAAGTCCTCTGTAGACTTGGATGAGGGGCTGGTGTCTAAGTCCAGCCTTCTTCAGCAGTCTGATCAAGTACAGCCTCTGCTGGGCTCTTTTCACTAAAGTTGCAGTGTTTTTAGCCCAGATGAGGTCTTCTGAAATGTGAAGGCCAAGGAACTTATAGCTGTCAGTCAGATTCACCTCAGTCCCCCTGATGGTGAGAGGCTGCAGTGGGGGTGGGGGTGGGGTCTCTTCCTAAAATCTATTATGAGTTCTTTAGTTTTGTCTCCATAGACGGTGATCTTGTGAACCAAGTCCCTGTATGACGACTCATCCCCCGCTCGGATGAGGCCAAGGATGGTTGTGTCGTCCGCATACTTGATGACAGTATAGTCCTGGGTGGATGCACAGTCATGTGTACAGTGTGAGCTTAAAAATAAACTTACTTTATTGTCATAAATAGTACTTTGAACAAAAGCACAAAAATATATTAAAAAAAAAAGAATATATACAAAAAAAAAAAGAGTCCGCTCAGCTCTGCTTTGGTCTGCTGATTGTTGTGATTTGTGGCATTCTCAATATGTGTGCTGCAGTGTACCCTCTGGTGGACAAACCACGCAACGACAACAATCATTACAGGGTTGAAGGATCCATCGGTCTGTACGATGTTTCAATACAAGTTCTCCCCATGTCTTCATGGGTTTCCTTCATGTTCTCCGGTTTCCTCCCAAAACATACCAAGTTTGTTGTGCCCTACTGTACACTGGACTGGCAACCCATCCAGGGTGTATTCCTACTTCATGCTCAGTGTTCTCTGGCTCTCAGTGCGTAAATTCATTATCCGTTAAGACAAAATTATTATTTGGGGTCCAACTGTAGGTAGATAACCCACTTTTGAAAACCGTGTACCTTCAGCAAGCCAAGAAGAATTATCTGTTCACCTGCTGCTGAACTGCCAGAAGTTCTTGGATCCTCAACACAAGCCAGTTATGGACACAGCAGGCTGGCTCAATCTTATTGCCAAGTGTAAAAATGTTTGCCACACATTGGGGTGACAGGGTAGTGACAATTCTCAGCGAACAGTATGGCCTGCTTTGGTGTTACTAGTGAGCTCTTTGATGACTTCCTTCCCACTGAGACTGAGCACTGTGATGTGTGTGAGCAGGGTTAACATGTCTCAAATGACTTGCTACTTGGTGGGGAAACTGAGTAGCCAGTTAGGAGCCAGTCGTCCAAGTATGGCAGAATCCCGATGCCATTGGCCATTAGAACAGACAAGGCAACTTGCATACATCTGGAAAAACCTGCGGCAATAGAAACAGGCCGAAGGGTAGAAATTTCTTTTGGAAAGCCTGCCATTGAAATATACAAATTCCTGTCTTATGTATAAGATTATTAATGGACTGGCTTTTACTGTACTAAGACAGCTTGTAAAAACTGCTTCAATTAAATCTAGTCATAGTGCGGTAAGAGGAGACTATCGAGTCCCATTAAAAAAGTGGTTTCAGTCAATCTGCATTTTTAATCAGAGCTGCTCGTGAGTAGAACTCAATACCAAATCACATTAGAGATCTTGATACTAGATTACAACATATATTACATATAAAAACATATATTACGTTTAAATCCAACTTCAAGAAGTGGTTGATGAGCAATCAGACTTGTCACCACTAAAACATTAACAATATAACATCATACTCTTGATTCCTCGATTTGTTTGCTGTTTGTCCTATGTGGGCCACACTTATGGTGCTGTCCATTTTTTTTGTTTGTTTATATCGATTTTATTTTTAATGCATGTGCTATGTCCTTTTTTCTTTAATTTGCGCTAGCAGCGGGAGCATAAATTGTTACTCTCACGCAGGATCTTTCGACTTTATTCTTATCATTATTCTCCTAACGTTTTTTAGGATGCTATTTCTCCCTCAGTTTTCAACCACCTGTCACCAAATTTCACATGAAGAATACCTCTGGGCTGAATTATATTGCTATGACTTTTGGTGCTGATCTGGATCACCGAACTGGAATGATCCATGAAAAGCTGTGTTCACACTTATACCGGTACAAAAGTGGTATAACTGTATTGATACAAAGTATACCGGTACAGTTTAGTGCATCTGTCCACACTAGCGAGAAATGTTTGCGGTTTTCTTTCACGGTAGTTGAAATGCGCGTGCGTGAAATGTTTCTGTGGTTACCGAGTAACTTCCTTCCGAGAATATATGGCATCCATTATTTCGAGATCTTGAGAAAACAAAACAATTATTCCATGATCTCGAGAAAACAAAACAATTATTTCATGATCTCAGCTGGATCACTGTATCTCCGTCGGTAGAGACGAAGCCGTGCCAGTCTTCTGCGGAGGTGCCGCGGACTAATTTTGACATTATCCCTTATTAAAAGACTTAATGCAATCTCTCCCTGTGCCAAACCCTGATCAAAATATTGCCTTATTAGGTGATCGATTATTCCAGACATTCTAATGACCAAAGTTGTGTTTATACAGAATGAGAAATAGCCCCAAAGTCAGCACATCACAAGTCTCTTGGCGCACCTGAATGAACCATTTCTCAGCTGTTTACTCGAGATCATGAAATAATTGTTTTGTTTTCTCGAGATCTCGAAATAACGGTTTTGTTTTCTCGAGATCTCGAATTAGTTGTGTTGTTTTCTTGAGATCCTGAATTAATTATGTCGTTATCTCGGGATAACAAGGTGAATTAAAAAAAAAAGGATTATATGAAGGTCCTCTCTCGACTTCTGTACGGATGAAACAACGTGTGTGTGCTTTTTGTTGTCAGTGTACAGTCTGTATTTCTGGTGGTCATTTATTCAGTCGAATCGTATAAAACGCGCGAGGCAGTTGAGAAAGAAACAAACTAATCTCTGTTCTTCACTATTTTATTCAGCGAAGACATCGATTGAGGTGTGTGACTTTGCGCATGCGCATTATATTTGTATCGATACAGAACCGCTTCATCTGTCCACACTACAGCGAAGCGCTACAGTACCGATACTGTACCAGTACGAAATCCATACATTTGTGGGTTTCGTACCGATACAGTTATACTGCTACAGTACCGGTATAGTTGCTCGTGTGGACAGGTGTTGTGGTACGAAAGTAGTTTCGTATCGGTACAAAATCCCTAGTGTGGGCAGGGTATAAAACTGGCTTTTTTTCAATCACTTATAACTCTGTCAAATTGCATGATTTTTTTTTCATTTTTTTTCATTTTGTTCAGAGCAGCAGGGCACAACTTTTCCTCACTAAGCATAATTCTCTATCTCTATAGAACTGTTCCAGATCTATAGGGTACGGTGACCAGATGTCCCGGTTTGTAACAGCTAGCGCAAATTACTGTGACTTGAGTCACACTCTCTATCTAGTTTACTTTTACTATTCTCTTTTTTTTTTTAGGGTATATCTGACCTTTTAGCATCATGTTGTCTATGAACAACAGATGTAAACTTTTGCTGCATTCAAATGATTGTGCTTCTATTTTGCTGCTATAATATGCTCATCTTATGTATGTTCTAGACAATACAAAAAGCACCACATGCCAAATAAATAATTGAATACATAATAATAACAATAATAATAAATGCTTCCAATGTTATAGTGTTGTTTGTATTTGGTTGCATTCACTGCATGAATATATTTGATTGACAATTTGACTGACAGTGTTTTGGCATATTTAACATTTATCCTCCAAAATAAATCAACTGTTTTGGTTTAAGATTGTGCAAGCCTTCAAATTTTCTCACTGAACATTTCTCCTTCACATTTTTCACCTGTAGGCATGTGACAAGATTTAACATGATATTGCTCAACCTACCTCTGTAAAGTCAGCTAACAACTTATTAAAATGCACCAGAATTCAGCAAATAACATGTATGATAATAAAAAACTTCTGGGGGAGGACCCCCAGACCCCCCACTAATCATTTCCTTCAAACCAATGTACAACAACCTGTACAATCTGTTACATTGGCCAACCAATCTACATTCAAACTGCCATAATGTGTAGGGGGGCACTACAAGACACACATAGGCCTACAACACACAGATAAGGTGTATATCTCTGTGCAATATGATATGGTTATCAAATTAGAGGGTTATTTTCCAAAAAGTATATTGGGGCAGGGCGGCGGGGGCAGGGGCGGGTACGAGGCAGAGCCCCCCCACATAACCAATCCCAATTTAACCCCTGGGTATACGGTATTCATTCATTCATTCATTCATTCTTCTTCTTCTTCTTTTGACTGCTCCTGTTAGGGGTCGCCACAGCGGATCTGTTCTGCATATTTGATTTGGCGTAGGTTTTACACCACTGACACAACCTTCCCCAATCTCTCCAGGCTTGGGTCCGTAAGCATTTACTGGCTCGTGAATTTTACCTAACCTGCATGTCTTTGGACTGTAGGGGAAACCGGAGCACCCGGAGGAAACCCACGCGGACACGGGGAGAACATGCAAACTCCGCACAGAAAGGCCCCTGTCAGTCACTGGGCTTAAACCCAGAACCTTCTTGCTGTGAGGCGACAGTGCTAACCACTGTGCCACCCACAGTCTTTACTCATTATGTCTCTTTATTTTACAGATACTGAGAATGATGGCAGGGAATAAAATATCATAGGGCCCCCTCGTCGTTTTGCTTTGACAGTACAGAGCTCCCTTGACAACACCTCCCTACAGCACTGGATCCAGCGACGTGGCAGCACTGATTGGCCTTCATGTTCACTTGACCTGACACCTATCGCCTTCATTTTTTGGAGCATAGCAAAGTAGAAGGTTTTTGAAAGTCGGCCCCGCACGGTGGACAAATCGAAGGAGTTCATGCCGCAGGCATTTATGGATATTGATGCTAACTGGAATTTGTGTGTTACTGTACACTCTCAGAAAATAAAGTACATTTTTGTACCTTAAGGGGTACAATGGCTTGTCACTGGGGCAGTACCCTCCCCTCTAAGGTACTTATTTGTACCCTTTATATACTGCTTGGGAAAATATATGTACCTTTCTGTCCCTACACATAGTCACCTTGAGGTCCAATAATGAGCCTGAGGGGGTACATAAGTGTAGATTGTACCTTGGGGGACAGAAATGGTGGATTCCTACTGCACCCCTGTTTCTGATGGGGTTTGTCACAGTGTCAGGGACAGTTTCCAGGAATGTTGCAACTTTGATGGATGGCATTTTGAGCACCTAAGAGACTAAGGCTACATCCACACGACAACGGCAACGAGATTTTTTTTTTAAAATATCGCGTCCACATGGGCAACGGATCAGTAAAATATCAGGTACATATGGCAACGCAACGCTTGCTGAAAACGATGCAATACACATGCCACACCTCTACGTGCGCTGTAAGACGGTCCCATCGGAGACACCAGAACAATAGAAGAAGTCGGACGCATGCGCATAAACCCCTTCTTCTGCAGCATCAACCACATAAAGTTTTGATTATTAATCAGCAGCGTAAAATAGTATCTATTGTCTAAGACACTTGTTTATATTTCATATTAAAACGTCTATGTAAATTAATACATAGAAAGCCTGGCCAGGCGCTGAACGTTCTTCTGCCTTCACTTTAAGAGAAATTCAGGGCGAGCATGAGCCTAGGTTCTTCCCTGTCACTGTCACACGCGCACACCTTCTCACTCCCTATCCTATGGATATAGTCCCTTTAAATCACGTGCTCGTTTTTTGAATGGAGACGCGGAAAGAGGAATGAATGGGGGTAGATGGAAGCCGGTGCGCCAACATTCTGATATCCTCCAGAATTCTTTAATGGTCCGGAATAAATTGAATGCTACACGTTGATGGATTACTTTGTTCTTCTACGCCCTTTTTGAGGAATGTATTGTCGGACTTAAACCAACATTTGAAGAGGTGAGATCGCTCCTTTTTTTTCCTATTTTTGCTGGCGGGATTGTTTTTGGAAAGCGCACGGGCGGTGCGTGGTTTTGGTTATACTGCTTCCGCAGTGTTTGGACTAAAGACTCTGCCCTAAGGGCTATTCTCTCACTCTCTCTCTCTCTCTCTCTCTCTCTCTCACTTTGCACCATTACACAATAAATATTCACAGTGAAAATATTTTGTAAGCGCGTTTCATGAACCAAGTTATAGGATTTGTTGACAACTCGCATCGAGTTCGTTACACTTCTACCCGGCGTGAAGCACTGACAGTCATGTGGTTGTGACGTCATCGTAAACAAATCCGTTCTACTCATCCAGACGACTTCGCAACGGCGCCGTTGCCAGATTTTTCCACTCTGGAACCCGTTCTCAAAAGATTTCGTTTTGGGGCACCCAAAACGCCGGTGCCATGTGGACGCCAGGCCGAAACGATAAACACTTTTATCAGATTCACCTGAATCCGTTGCCGTGTGGACAGGGCCTAAACTTGACCCGATCAGGATTGTATATCTGCTCAATACATGTAACAGAAAAAGACATCATGAATAAATACTGTACCTTTGGCCCACCCTGTATAATAGTCTCCTTTGTGTCATGAAGGAACTCTGACTTACTGTAATAAAGCATTTGAGTTTACCATTTCGAACTTTGGCATTGAGTGGCCTAATGTTGTTCTTTTCCAAGTACGAAGTTGGATATTGAACTTTTCAAATGGTCAGTACGATAAAGATCCAACTACCGTGAATCCTATCCAATTTAAAGATTGAGGAAAAATTTTTAAGGTGCAGAAACCAAAATCTTCAAATGTCTTTCATAAAATTGAAATTCTTCTTCCAGCTCGTCCCACTTATGTGTGTGGGGTCACTGCTGCCATGTGGACCTTGACATATGTTAATCGGAGCTGAGTTTGTTTGTTTTTTTTACACCAGATGCCCTTCCTGCCACAACCCTGCCATTTTCTGGGCTTGGGACCAGCACCAAATGGTGTCTGGGTTCCCAGCCAACCAACTATTCACACCTATGGGCAATTTAGAGTAGCCAGTTAACCGAACTGCTTGTCTTTGGACTGTGGAGGAAACCGGAGCACCCGGAGGAAACCCACACAGACAACATGCAAACTCCACGCAGAAAGGCCCCCACTAGCCAATGGACTCGAACTCATAATCTTCTTGCTGTGAGATAACAGTGCTAAGCACAACACCACCGTGTCACCCTTTAATAACAAACAACCATTCGCACTCACATTCACACCTACGGTCAATTTAGAGCCACCAATTAGCCTAACCTGCATGTCTTTGGACTTTGGGGGAAACCAGAGCACCCGGAGGAAACCTACGCAGACAAGGGGGAACACGCAAACTCCGCACAGAAAGGCCCTCGTCGGCCGCTGGGCTCGAACCCAGGACCTTCTTGCTGTGAGGCGACAGCGCTAACCACTACACCACCGTGCCGCCCCAAAACTGAAATCAAGTGTTCAAAAAAGAAACGCGAACTAGACACGAGTCGATAAAACATCACCTTTAATGTTAGGCATTAATAATGAATTCCACATCACAGTAGTTAGTGAGTGAGAAAAAAAACATGTATTTACATCTAAAGTTCACATCACATTTTGTTCATGCCAGCACAATATATACAAAAGAAAAAAAAAAGAAAAACGAAGAAGAAAAAAAACTGAGAATACTCGTACTCATAAAACATAACATGTTCTTCAGCTTTCAATGCAAAATACACAAAATAACTGATTAGGCCATCGAAAGAGTCACTGAATCCCCGTTTGCGTTTTAGTTTTAAAAACACATTTACATCAGAAAGTACAAGGCAGACAATTAATCCCAGTCTATACATGATTTGCCCTTCTTAACCGTATAAATACAGAAGGATTATATACATAAAGACAGATGCTGGGACGTGTGAATTGAAATGCTTTTAAAAGTGTAAGTACTGATCTTTCTACAGTTTTATGTACAAATACAACTGAAATCTCCTTCTCTGTGTTTCCCTTTTCTTGGGATAGAATGAATCCTATTTTCAAGATATTGCCATTTTTTTTTTGAAATATAAAAACAGCAGCCATCTCACTTGCTTCTAAAAATACATATCAAGTGGCTCAGAAGCGTTATTAACGATCCGTATTTTGTGTAACTGATTGCAGGTGACTTGTTTCAGGGGCAATGGACAGTGGATGATTGGGTTCCCTATAGCTTGGAAATTCAAACGAAAACGATAACGATTTAATTTCCTTGTAAAGTGGAAACGGAAACAACTGTCGCCCTGACCTACAAACCGTGTCATGGAAAAGCAAACCTGGGTAAACCTTGAACTTTATGATTATGTACAGTACATACGATATTTAATTGACCATAATGTCATATTTTAGCTTTGTTCGACACAAAGAGTAAAGAAAATACGCAATGACTAACGCAACTAACGTAGGAAAAAATATGCAACACATATACACATGCACACTCAGAGCTAATATGTTTATAGGATATGTACAGAGATGTTTTGTTGTAAATGTGTTATATGCACAAGTTGGGCGAACCAAGATACCATCTCATCTCATCTCATCTCATCTCATCTCATCTCATCTCATCTCATCTCATCTCATCTCATCTCATCTCATCTCATCGACACTGCATAAGTCTTGGATTTAGGTACATCATTTTAGACTAGATTTAAAAAAAAAAAGAAAAAGAAAAAAAACCCACGCCACACTGGGGTGATTCGAGTGGTAGATGTGAGTTTAAAGGAGAACTGAAGGCAAATTTTTTATGCTCAAAATTCTATTTATCTCATTTTATTAAATATAGGAACGCATTTTTGATGGCTATTTTGTCACTGCTATAGGAAGTTATGAGTATTTGAAATATGCTCTGTAATATATCAGTCCATATGTCAAAGCAATGGCCGTAAACGAGATTCGTTGAGACCTGTGCGAGACATCGTAGGACGGAAATAAAACGTACAGCGGAAATCAAAGTGACCGACATCTGCCAATGTTGTCAAAAGACGCGCGCCCTCTTTCGAATGCTGATGTAATCAAGCTGGAAGTTTTGTTTATTTGGATAGCAATCAGGAAAGTTTGAAAAAAGTAGGCAGTAATCGTCATTTAACGCTTTGATGCAAAACATATGCACACCCCTTCTAATGCACAACATGGGTCAAAAATGACCCGCATTCATTTTCCAGGTTATTTCATGCTGACTGAGTTTTTCTTTGCTCTATCTTTTGAAATCAATTTATTTTATGATTGAATATTCCAAGTATTCTTTAAATATCTTGTTTTTAATTACCACAAATCATTAATTTAATTTTTTCTTTCCTACTTTATGAACAAAAATACTTTTTATATTACTACACATGGGTCATCCAAGTGTGATTTAAAATTAAATGTCTTAATACTATAATAATAATTTGTTTCAAGTAATTACTTTAGCAGTGAATGGGGCCAGTTATTTATTAATTAACTATGTAGTTAGCTAAGCCAACTACAATAAAATTAGCTAACTAAAGTAGAATATGTCAACAGCTCGGTAGCTAATAGTAATTACTTGTAACTTTCTGACAAGTAATCTACTCACTCTCAAGGGAACCTAAACATAATCAATTTTTTTCTAAGGTAATGTTAGAACAATTGAAAAACATTACTTGCATGTATTAGATGGGCAAAGGGCGCTGTGCTGAGCTGTGAAACATCTGACACGAGGCACGATTCACAGTTCCCACCAAACGCTGGAGTAAATGCATGCGGGTCGGTTCTGACCCATGTGTGTAAACTTGATGTAGAATTACAAAAGCTGTGCTTGTTCATAACTTAAGAAAGGAAAAATAAAAATGATGATTTGTGCGAAACAAAAACAAGATATTTACTGCATATTTGGAAAAGTAAATGACAAAATGAATTTATTTCAAAAGTAGATCATAGAAACACTCAGCCATACATGAAATAACCTGGAAAATGAATGCAGGTCGGTTTTGACCCAGGTTGTGCATTAGAAGGGTAGTGATACAAAAAGGGTTTTTATTAAAAAAATAAGAAAGGAAAAAATAAAATAAGGATGTATGATGATCAAAAACAAGTTAATTGAGGAATACCTTGAATACTGAATGATGGAATTAATTTATTGCAAAGATATAGAAGATAAAAACTCAGCCGGGTCACTTTTGACCCATGCTTTGCATCAAAGGGTTAAACTCGTTTTTGTGCAAGATTTCGTTTGGAAAACAGTTTTCAAAATGGCGGCACTGACACCTGGCTGGCACTTCACGTTTCGAAGTCTCGCACAAATCTCGTGAAGATCGCGTGGATAATCGACGCCTGCCGTGGACCAAACGAACTAAATTCAACATGGCTAACAACCGAATAGGCCGATAAGTATAATATTTAATTGCAATTCGTTGCCAATATGAGTCACGATATAAGGTTACTCAAACCGAAAACGTAATTGAAGAACACGTTAATTAAGAAATAAAGCAAACTTCAGTTCTCCTTTAAAGTTCAAATTCTTTAATCTGGTCTCGGACTGTTTTTAGAATTAAAAAAAAAAGTCTGAAGGAATTTAAACGTGATGAATGATCAATAAAAATTATTGCTTAATTGACAAATATGGATACAATGGTGTTTTTTTTTGTTTCGTTTAGTTTTTGCAGAATATTATGACTTAAGCCTAGGTCACAACCGGACGTACGATTTTTTGGCCGTGTGATTTTTGGCGTTTCCCAAATCGCTGCGTTTTTTTTTTTGTTCGTGGAGAAAGACGCACGTTGGCCATAAGTTTGTCTTGCAACCTAAAAAAAACGTAAGCGCCCGTAGAGTTTGTTTGACATGACAAAGAACCTCTGCGGCTAGTCTACGGCTCGAAAATCAGCAAGTCACACGCGCGCTCTCGTGCGTTTCACGCGTGCCCTCCGTGCGTTTCTTGCACGTAGACCGGCTGTAGGAGCATGTACGCCCGGTTGTGACCGAGGCTATAATAAACAGTAGTGCTGTTTATTTGGGAACTGGGGAAGCCACGGCCTAATGGTTAGAAAACAGCTTTGGGATCAAAAGGTTGCTGGTTCAATTCCCTGGCCCAACTGGAATGGCTTTAGTGCCCTTGAGCAAGGCACCTAACCCCTAACTGTTCCCCAGGCTGCTCTGGATATGCTGTATGTCGCTCTGGATAAGCGTGTCCGCTAAATGCCTGTGATGTAATGTCGTGCTAATTCATCAGAGCTTCGATGGCCACATTTCATTGGTTCTCAGAAGGTAGCGACTTATAAAAATCTCCCCTTTTCCCAAAACAAAGGTTTCAATCCTCCCTTTACACACACACACATATATAAGAAAATACATAAACACATGAAAACAAGTAATTTTTCTTGACATCATTTAAGTATCCTACAAGGGTTAAATATATTTTATCCTGTATATCATGTGCATTCTTCAGTACTGTGTATACGTCTGCTCTTTGCAAGACAGCGATTAAAAAAAAGTACTTTCCAAATCCAAAATAGATCCTCTACAGAAGGAGACACGCAACAACACTTCATTCGTGTGTCTTTCCACACCGAGACTCACAGATCGAACTGAGATCGAGCTGAAATCTGACGTCTGACTTGGAATAACTAGAAAACGACTCGTAAAAGAAGCTTCAAAAACGAACGAAATGGACGAGTTTTCATAAATTCCTCTGAATGCTCGAGTGAAGGAAAGAAATAAAGCACGAGCATCATTTTTCCTTTTCAATAGATGCTTGCTGCTAGCAAAATCATTCATATCCCTTTATTTATTTATTGTTAATACGACGGTTTAGTTGCCTTGGCCTCAAGCTCTCGGGTTCTCTACTGCAAAGAAATACAGAAACGTCATATTGTTCTTGGGGTTTTTTTTGTATTTGTATGTTAATGTTTAAATATTTGCTTTTTAATGTTTTAAATGATTAATTTCCTGAAAGAATTGAATTCCAGTCTCATTTAAGTGACCTACAAACAAATAGACAATTTTTCATTTCAAAGCCATAGCTTAATGGTTAAAGAAGCAACTTTGGGACCAAAAGGTCGTCGGTTTGATTCCCTGGACCAGTAGGAATGGCTGAAGTGCCCTTGAAAAAGGCACCGAACACCAAACTGCTCTCCAGGCTGCTCTGGGTTTGGTGTACGTCGCTCTGGATAAGAGCGTCTGCTAAATCCCATTAATGTCATGTAATGTGGGACTTTTGAAGGGATTTTTGGGCCAGTGACCAGAATGTTCTGAGTTCAAATTCCAGGATTGAGAGAGTCAGTTTTTAGGTCCTTAAAATGCCATTCCACCATTGGATGTATTCTTTGGCATAAAATACAATATATTTTATGACAACATGACTAGACAGAGAAATCTTTTAGCTTCAAAATGATATATCAAGCATAATTTTTTGACAACGACAAGTATATTAATTTTGCGACCAAAGTCACCTACCCTTTTAATTTCCGCGCGGTAGTGAAACGTGATGTCATCGGCAGGTTCCCCTTCTTGTGTACCACGTGTCGGTCTATTTTTAGACCAGGAAACCCCCAAAGTGAGAGAGTCATTTCTCCTCGTATATGGGGGCCAAAAAAATTGCAAAAAATTTTGAGTTAATCTTTCAGTTAGCTAGATTTATTGGTATTATTTTTATCGCGTTCTATCCGCCATTGCTGATAATATGTGCCACGTCACACGTCACGTGGTACACAAGAAGGGGAACCTGCCGATGACATCACGCGCGGAAATTAAAAGGGTAGGTGACTTTGGTCGCAAAATTAATATACTTGTCGTTGTCAAAAAATTATGTTTGATATATCATTTTGAAGCTAAAAGATTTCTCTGTCTAGTCATGTTGTCATAAAATATGTTGTATTTTATGCCAAAGAATACATCCAATGGTGGAATGGCACTTTAAGCGAAAACACAAGCGTAAACTGTTCAATGCTGTGCTTTTTCTCTGCCTCATTTGCCTGACAACTTGCTCAAACGTCTGGCAAATGAATAAATGTGAATGATTTAAGTCTAATATTAGCAGTGTAACTAATTGTTCGTTCAGAAATGCAACGCTGATCGTTACGCCTGCTCGTGCAAATTTGGCACGCGTAAATTTGCCCGAAAAATGGATACGAGCAGAGAAAGAAAACAAAGATATGAAAAATTGCAAATGGATGTGTTGAGGCATTTGTCATGTAATTAACTCGAACAGTTTCCATATCACATAGTTATGGAAGGAAAAAAAAAAGAAGAAAAAAACGCAACGTGGGGGAAAAACTCCACTCTGCATATCCAGAAGCATTTCTTCTTCTAAAGTCATTTAGATAGCTCACTCCTGTCATTTATTTCCCTGCTATAATAAAGAAAACATGCACACTTGTACAAAAAGTCTTATGAAATTAAATCACACCTTCCAGTCTCACACGTCATCATATATCCACCAGGAAGCGACTGCACATCCTTCAGCAGCTAAAAGGGTCAAAACGCCCTCACTTGCATAATAACAGTGTTCAAACGTTCACACCCATCACCCTGGATTCATATTAATATATCATTTTGTATTTCTTATTTTTACTATACAGGTTTTTATTAGATAAAGTTAGGGAGGTTTACAATCGCTATCTAAAAATATATTCATCTTTACAAAAACGGAATGGGAAAGAAATGAAATAATAAAGCGAAACGTGCTGCGAGCCAAAGCAGTTCCGCTGTAAAGACATCTGTGAAATGGCTTTCGTATTCATCTAAGTGGATAATTGAGCTGCGAGTGGTTGGCTGATTTGCTTTTGCAGTGTTATAATAAAGTGTGTGTGTGTGTGTAATGAAGCTTTGCCATGTACATAAGCCTCTTAGTGCCATATCAGTGTGCCAACTCGCGAAAGAATTGGCAGGGAGTTTCCTAGTTCAGAGCTGAATTCGTAAGCTAAAATAGAAAGTGCAACATATTGGCGAAGAGTACTGAAGGTCACGTAAATATTATGGAAGGATAAACGAGAATGAAAAATTTCAACTCGGAGACTTCACTTCACAGACTGAGGACAGTTTCTTACACTAATTACAGCAATATAATAAAACAAGGCCCGAGAAACAAAACCTCATCCGAATGACTGAGCAAGACGAAAATGCTTTCTGAAATAAATCTCACTTCCTTTGAAAGGTTTTTGGTACTCCAGAACTAAGTGCTAAAGTGCGATTCTTCCAGAATTTAAAACAAAACAAAGCCAAAAATTAAGGACGGAGGTGAATTCACCCTCCAAGGTTAGTCGTTTTTGCACAATTTTAACACGTACGCCTTCCGCCGATTACGACTCTTCGAATGAAAATAAAATCACAGTTAACCGCTTCCATAACCGACACGTTAAAACATCGAGTACTCTCCTTTCTAAGTGGTTAATAGGCGTGTCAGAATGTGGGACGGGCCTAACAAAATGGTACCTCTTCGAATATTTGTTCCTTGCGACTTGTGACTGTCGCTAAAAAGTCTACGAGAACATTTAGCAAGAACATTTGCCATGCTTTCATACTCTACTATAGATCTTCAGTTGTGTCTGTTACACCGTGGGAGCTCAGTGCTTACGGTTCTACGCAAGAGTCCAGAAGCTTGTGAGTTCAAATCCCAGGTGTGGAAGGTTGTGAGTTCAAATCCATATGCTTCCCGAATGTCCCAAGTCTACAGCTCTGTGCTTGGATCGCATTCTGTCTCACTTGTAAGTCACTTTGGGTAAAATCACCTGCTAAAGGAGGAAATGTAAAAACAAATTCCTTACAGTGAAATCTTACTAGAAAAATCTTAAGCAAAAAAAAAAATTTTTTTTTGAAAGATTACAATAGTGGTAGAAACGTGACAAGCGCACATCTACCGTAGTAGGAGTCAAGGCTGGTTTATGCTTCCTTCAGAACATACTTCTGAAACTCCGGGAAATGCTCGAGGCAGTTTGGAAAAGTCACTATTGAGGTGAATGGGAAGTTTGATTTTGCTACTGTTTAAATAGCATTGTCTGGCGTTGAGTGGTATCTCATCTCATCTCATCTCATCTCATTATCTCTAGCCGCTTTATCCTGTTCTACAGGGTCGCAGGCAAGCTGGAGCCGAAAGGTGGGTTACACCCTGGACAAGTCGCCAGGTCATCACAGGGCTGACACATAGACACAGACAACCATTCACACTCACATTCACACCTACGGTCAATTTAGAGTCACCAGTTAACCTAACCTGCATGTCTTTGGACTGTGGGGGAAACCGGAGCACCCGGAGGAAACCCACGCGGACACGGGGAGAACATGCAAACTCCACACAGAAAGGCCCTCGCCGGCCACGGGGCTCGAACCCGGACCTTCTTGCTGTGAGGCGACAGCGCTAACCACTACACCACCGTGCCGCCCGTGTTGAGTGGTATATCAGATATATTCCATTCAGCTAGCGTGAGTCGAAGACGAGTTCAATATCATGCTAGATGAATGAAATATATCTGATATACCATGAAAAAAGGCAGTCAATATTATTATTATTATTATTATTATATACGGCGGCACGGTGGTGTAGTGGTTAGCGCTGTCGCCTCACAGCAAGAAGGTCCTGGGTTCGAGCCCCGGGGCCGGCGAGGGCCTTTCTGTGTGGAGTTTGCATGTTCTCCCCGTGTCCGCGTGGGTTTCCTCCGGGTGCTCCGGTTTCCCCCACAGTCCAAAGACATGCAGGTTAGGTTAACTGGTGACTCTAAATTGACCGTAGGTGTGAATGTGAGTGTGAATGGTTGTCTGTGTCTATGTGTCAGCCCTGTGATGACCTGGCGACTTGTCCAGGGTGTACCCCGCCTTTCGCCCATAGTCAGCTGGGATAGGCTCCAGCTTGTCTGCGACCCTGTAGAAGGATAAAGCGGCTAGAGATAATGAGATGAGATGAGATTATTATATACACACATTCCTTTTGGGTGTTCAACGCGTCTTTCTCTTTCAAAATCCTCTCAAAATCTTCCGTATTTAACGAAGCAAACCTGGCGGCCGTGTCTGTTAACAAATTGTCCCAGTCGCTCGCTAGCGTGGAAGTTTCACGTCTCTGACGTGTGACGTCATGTCTTGACAACCATGCAATGTCGTAAACCATATTCAACACTCATTCTCCATTGGCTAGAGTGACGTAATACACATAGGATACGCAATATGCTAACAATATTGCATGCTATCAAACCAAACCAAACCAAACGAATGAAACAAGGTAATGAGACCATCGATGATGGCGTAGCTCACTCCGGCCCCGTCTAGGCCAGAAGGAACAAGGTGCCTTGCTCAAGGGCACTTCAGCCATTCCTGCTGGTCCACGGAATCAAACCAGCAACCTTTTGGTCCCAAAGCTGCTTCTCTAACCGTTAGGCGGAAATTTAACGTCTCTGACGTGTGACATCATGTTGTCTTGACAGCCATGCAATATCGTAAACCATATTCAACGCTCATTCTCCATTGGGTAGAGTGATGTAATAGACGTAGGATAAGCGATATGCTAACAATATTGCATGCTATCAAACCAAATGAATGAAACCTGCTAGAAGGGAATAGAACACATTTTTATTCCATCGAAAAAGTGTCCTGTATGTGTAACAATTCAAAATATTTCATTTCAAGGGAGCTGGTCCAAGGTGCATTGTTGCGATGTTTATTCTCTTTTTAAATAAAGCAGCTGTGAGAGGATTCTATAACAGGAGCTCTGACAGTATCCTCGGCTAGAACGTAAACGATAGGTTTATATTATTACCGTGTCTCATTCACAGGGATTGTCTGGCAGAGGCGCGACATAATCTAAGGCTAATAATGAACTGATTTTATGTTATGTAACAAAGGAAAACGCAAGTATTGAGATGGTGAAGCTTTCTTTAAGGAGACGTTTATACTCGTATAACATTTATAAAAGGAGTCTTCAATGTCAGCGCTTTGTATCGTCAGTACGTTTTCCACCATGGGAAAATCCTCAGGATAGTGGAGTTTGCGGTTTAGCCTAGGTCACAACCAGATGTACGATTTTTTGGCCGTGCGATTTTTGGCGTTTCCCAAATCGCTGCGTTTTTTTGTTCGTGGAGAAAGACGCACGTTGGCCGTAAGTTTGTCTTGCAACCTGAAAAAAACGTAAGCGCTCGTAGAGTTTGTTTGACATGACAAAGAACCTCTGTGGCCGGTCTGCAGCCAGTCTACGGCTCGAAAATCAGCACGTCACGCGCGTGCGTTTCTTGCGTTTTTTGCACGTAGACCGGCCGTAGGAGCACGTACGGCCGGTTGTGACCTAGGCTTTTCTTGGGAACATAAGTCACGTTTTTGTTTTGTTCTTTTTGGAAAGAGAATCGAAAGGCTGATGAAAGGACAACTGTTGAGTGATAAGAGGAACTAACTTGTTTTGAGAATGTACTACGAAATTATAATTAGTATAAATACCCAGGTGATTATAGGAAATCGCGCGTGCTGATTGGTTGAGAAATTCGGACTATTTCTCGATTATCACTTCGAGCGACTCGGCAAAATGGCGGCCGATCGCTGTGTCAGCATAAGTGAGGAAGAATTACAAATTATGAAAGAAAATTCTGTTCCGAAAAGCACTAAAGATGCTACGACGTTTGGTCGAAAACTATTCAAAAGTAAGGTGGGATTGTGATTTATTTTATCGATTTCTGCGCACATTACATTTGCATGCCACTTTTGAAGTTTGAAATAAATGTTTTTTTTAATATGATTTTTTTGTTTAAATAATTACCTGTGTATGTACACTAAAACAATTATTAATAGGGAAGTCATGGCCTAAAGGTTAGAGAAGCAGCTTTGGGACCAAAAGGTCACCGGATCGATTCCCTGGACTAGCAGGAATAACTGAATGGTCCTTGAGCAAGGCACCGAACCCCCAGCTGTTCCCCAGGCCGCTCTGGATACGTTGTACGTCGCTCCAGATAAGAGCGTCTGCTAAATAACTGCAATGTAATGCTAAACGGTCAGAAGCGTGATGTGACATGACGTTAATTAAAAAGTGAACCAATTTAATTATGCGGCTATCGGAAAATAACCCTGTTTCACTTTGGGCTGTAACACCCCACTTCAACATGGATTATTTTCCCATAACAGGACAGCCCATTGTGTATTATTTCTGACGTAAGGGTTTTATTAAGTCAATGAATTATTAAACTTAATATTCTTAAGATATTCTTAACTTAATGTGATGTTCTCGGTATTCATTGGAGAGTAATTGGAGCTTACGTCACTAAATTTTTAAAATAGCTTGCCATGACTGTGATTCTGTATGAGATCGTCTATTTCTCAGACACATTAAAAACTGTCCACTCACCATTCTGAGACACCATTTTGATTGAATTGACAACAGAATGTCTTTCACTTAATACTTCTTTCTGTTTACTGCCCCGCCCCCACCTTTTGACGGACAGCCTGAAAATAATTAAGAACCTCCTACTGCGTTGAAAACAATGAACATTACAGGCTTTCAGAAGTTTCTTTTTGAGACGGTTCCCAGAAGCACTTCTGATGAAGCATAAACCAGACTGCTATGATCTTGAAAGTTCATCCAAGGGATTTACTCAGTTCTTGCATCAGGACTAATGATGCTCCTATGATGATTGGTAAAAAGTCTTGTTAGAGGTAACGTGCACCACATCAGATAAACCTGGCTTCAACCATGTGACATGCAAATGGCCTGCCCCACTATTGGCCACGCCTCTACTCCTCACTGATGCCATGCTCCCATGCCACTTTGGCCTGCTCTTCCTTGTTGGTGAGCAGTGGTTGGGAGATCTTGCGTGGCATTGGTCTCGGCACAGGTCTCAAATCCTCCTCTGGGATGCAGCCTTCTCTCAGGTATGGTTTGGGGGGAAGAGCTGGAGGTGGTTCATGCTGATGGAGGTGGTAATGGCCACCATGACCAGCGTGGATATGGTGGTGCCCGTCTGGAGGCAGCAATGGCATGACGCCCACAGGTGCCGAGTGGCTACGGCAGGGGGCTGGCTTTAGGCTATCCAGGACATCAGGCTCAGAAACGCTGTAGCGGACGGTGCTGGGTGTCTCTGCCTCGTCTGTGTCTGTGGTCCACGTCTGGCAGCTGGGCGTCGAGTCCAGCGCCGGAGCATCTGATGAGGAAGGGCAGAAGTTGCTCTCGCTTAGGGATGAGACGCCACTGCTGGCACTGCCCGACAGTGTGGAGTTACTGCCATCAAGAGCCGATTGAGGACTTGTGGGTGAGGCGGGTATGGGATGAAGAGGTGACTGGAGCCAGGGAGGAAGAGAATGGCATTAATATGAACACAAGCCCTGGGTAAAATTCCATTTTGTAATATTACTGATACAATAAATAATATAGTATAGAAATTAAATCCATCAAACCAATGGTGCATGTAGTAGGCATATCAGACGCACACTGGCCGTGCTGTGAAAATTGTCCATGCAGACGCTCATCTAAGTTTCCAAACCTGTCATTGCTTAAGTCTTGAATATTTTCTATCGCGGATACTATCTTATAATCTCTGCTTTCCAAAGAAATGTATCTCGTTAAGATCTGTTCAGGACTTTGGGAGGAACAGCAGGTTGAAGTTGGTATAACAGAGTAAAACTCTGCTCGCGTGACGTCAGGAAACTGCCAGTGCTTTTTGAGTCATGGGAAAGCGCTCAGGCTCTCTCTCTCTCTCTCTTCTGATCGGTTTCCGACTGGATGACTCGTGACTATCAAACAGATAACTTTTATAGGGATGTTCTCTCGCTCTCACTGTTTCTGATGAAGTATTCAGCAAAATGTTCCGTCAGCTAGTTTTGATGTTATGATTCACGGGAGACTTTGAACTGAGTTTTCATAGCTTTACCTACTTATTTTTTCAAATCAAACTGATTCATGTAAATAAACAACTATTTTAGAATATAACTGTAGCTGTTTTGATGAAAAAATATTGAGATCTTAGTGGTCGGAATGAGATTTTTTAAAAACCGGAAGTCAGAAACGCGAGTGTCAAGTTCAGTTCAATTAATGTGAATTGTTTATTGGACGTGGCTCATACAGTTTTTTCGAGATTCGCCTTGAAAGCTGTGAATATACACTACCGTTCAAAAGTTTGGGGTCACCCAGACAATTTTGTGTTTTCCATGAAAAGTCACACTTTTATTTACCACCACAAGTTGTAAAATGAATAGAAAATATAGTCAAGACATTTTTCTGGCCATTTTGAGCATTTAATCGACCCCACAAATGTGATGCTCCAGAAACTCAATCTGCTCAAAGGAAGGTCAGTTTTATAGCTTCTCTAAAGAGCTCAACTGTTTTCAGCTGTGCTAACATGATTGTACAAGGGTTTTCTAATCATCCATTAGCCTTCTGAGGCAATGAGCAAACACATTGTACCATTAGAACACTGGAGTGAGAGTTGCTGGAAATGGGCCTCTATACACCTATGGAGATATTGCACCAAAAACCAGACATTTGCAGCTAGAATAGTCATTTACCACATTAGCAATGTATAGAGTGGATTTCTGATTAGTTTAAAGTGATCTTCATTGAAAAGAACAGTGCTTTTCTTTCAAAAATAAGGACATTTCAAAGTGACCTCAAACTTTTGAACGGTAGTGTAAATCGAAATAAAAATCATTTATATTCTTTAATATAAACATTAGTCGGCCCTACTTTTGAGAAATATAAAGGCCTACAGAACACAAAGAGGGTATTAGAAATATTTTATTACTTTTTTGTTGAGTATACCAATTTAACGTTTTTACCTACTGAGCATAATTAACACTAATTAAATGCTAATTTGCATAATTTGTTTTGACTAATCTTTCAAACTTTGTATTCAGGATACAACCATCTATTTGCCTGCCAATTTCCATGGAAATATCTTGAAAAATAAAAAAGTTATTCAGAAAAACATTTGATCTCATTCGTTCATGAGGCCCATTTTGGACCATGTGATCCGAATACATAATATAACGTCGGTTTTGTAAAATTAAGCCGTTTTTTTCAATCTTTGATTTGTAATATCTCAAGAATGGATAAACATATTTTAATTCCGTAACAAGTATGTTGTTCTGCATTCAATGAGAACCGTTTCAAGCAATTTGGACGGAATTTGAATTTTCACCTGATATGCCGACATGTAGAATGGTCTTGGAAATCCGGCTAAGGACATGAACTTGATCTTGAATGACTGATCTTGGCATTACTACCACCCGAGTTAATTAATACCCATGTGATTTTTTTTATTACCCTTTGCCTTTACAAACATTTCTATGTTCTGAATCACTTGTACCCAAGATCTAAAACAGTTTTCTCTAATACACCTCGCAAATGTCATGCCCTATGCCTGCTCTAATTAAATGGCAGAGAAATGGCAAAGATCTCAGGATTTACATCTCCTACTTTTTAACCCGTCTCTCTGAGCTCTCATTAGTCCCATATTTATTGACTGTACCACTAATGAGGAAAGACCCTGGCAAATCAGTGTCGAGGCAGAGCCAAAAGTAAGCCAACCAATGTAAAAGAAAAGAAGACATTGAACCACCAAATGCACAAATCTACAGGCACTTTTACAAATCTACAAATGACATCCAAGTCAGGATTTTGGAAGTCTACCGTAAATGTAGGATGCTTTAACTCACCACTTGTGTGCATAATACGGACTAGAAATTTCGTCAAAGATACCTTTCTTAAGGAGCGTGCAGGGAGAGCTGGGGGGAGCTCACCAATCTGCTGCTGGAAAGCATCAAAGTGCATCGAGAAGTGCCCTAAAGGGAAGGACACCACAGGATAGAAAACAGGTTGGAGAAAACAGGTTGGAGAAGTAGAGAAGATTCGTTCGAAACATATTTAACATTCAGAAAAGGCATGGAAGGGAGATGGTGTGCCATATGTGGGGGGAAATCGAAAAGGATGAATGCTTGAGGGTTTCCTTTCTGATGTACGAGTGTGATGGCTCCAACCATGGCACACAACGGCTCTAATTTAATACAAACCTATAATACAAAATTATGCAAGCTGATTTACTAACAGGGGATGTACGGAGAAATAAGAACTCTTTCCAACAGCAAGATAGCTTAGCATAAGATAGACTTGTTGGATTTACTGAATGTGCCGTTTGTGGTGTTTCTACTGAACGGTGGAAAATACATGGCAGTGCCAATGCAAATCAATTACTTTTGCATCAGCAATGAGATTTACTGCACCTGAAAGTCATTTCGGGAACGCTGATTGCATTGGAGCCCATTTCTGCCAGTCAACCACATAATAAAGCCACTGATTAAGCCTCTGACATTTGCATGTCTGATGCAAACAGCTTTTAAATAGCTTTTGAGAAAGGTTTTCATTCATATACTGTACCTCAGGAACGCAATACACATTAATGATCACACTGCTTTACGGAAAGCTCATCTCATCCATCCGTCCATTATCTCTAGCCACTTTATCCTGTTCTACAGGGTCGCAGGCAAGCTGACTATGGGCGAGAGGCGGGGTACACCCTGGACAAGTCGCCAGATCATCGCAAGGCTGACACATAGAGACAAACAACCTTTCACACACCCTCGTATTCACACCTACGGCCAATTTAGAGTCACCAGTTAACCTAACCTGCATGTCTTTGGACTGTGGGGGAAACCGGAGCACCCGGAGGAAACCCACGCGGACACGGGGAGAACATGCAAACTCCGCACAGAAAGGCCCTCGTCGGCCGCTGGGCTCGAACCCAGGACCTTCTTGCTGTGAGGCGACAGTGCTAACCACTACACCACCGTGCCGCCTGCTTGAAATTCATTTTCACTTTTTTTTTGTATAACTCTGGGCTCTCTTACCAGGAGGAAAATTGCGAGGGGGCACCGGTGGAGCCATCACACTCCCAACATGGGTCGACAGGAAAGGAAGCGCGTCTCTTGTGCCACTGTCCAGGCTCCAGCTGCTTGGAGCAGTCAACACTAAAGAAGAAATGAGTAACTTAAAATGGGATTATAACTCAAAGCATTCTGGGAATGTTTGAAGAGTTCAAGGGCAAAAGCAGACACATCTATTTTTCTTGTTTTCTGTGAATATATGCTATTTTGTCTAATTTTCCTGATAGAACTGGCCATTTCATATCGGTGCAATCTGAACTGACATCCAATAAGTTGGATTTACTGAATGTGCCGTTTGTGGTGTTTCTACTGAACGGTGGAAAATACATGGCAGTGCCAATGCAAATCAATTAATTTTGCAATAGCAATTTAATTGGAAGAACTGTCATGATCTGAAAAATCAAACTTTATTCAAACAAAACTACAAAAGAACTTTTTGAAATTGATTGTTTCTGCACCACTACGGGCGTGTGTGTTTGTTTGTTTGTGAGCAAGTTGGCACTTGTCATGTTTGGCACCTGAACTCTTCATTACCTCGCCCGCAACTGAGTCAGTGGGGCGAGGTATTGTAATCAGTCCGGTTTGTTTGTTTATCTGTCTGTTAACAATCTAGCGTCTAGACGGTTGCACTGATTGACTTCAAATTTTCAGGGTAGCTGGGCAATGGTCCGTAGATTACCTGATTAAATTTTGGGGGTAATCGGGTCAAGGTCACCAGAAAGGTCAACCTTTCGGTCAAAATAACGTTTTCCATTATAACTCAAAAACGGTTGCCAATAGACAGATGTTTACTAGTATGAGCATATAGGAACTCCCATATGGCCTTTCATTTGGCACCATGATCTTTGACCTTGAAAGGTCAAACTCAAGGTCACGGATTTTCAGAGAGCTGTAACTTGAAAACGGCTGATACAGTTGTGCTCATAAGTTTACATACCCTGGCAGAATTTTTGCTTTCTTGGCCTTTTTTCAGAGAATATGAATGATAACACAAAAACTTTTTTCCCCACTCATGGTTAGTGGTTGGGTGAAGCCATTTATTGATAAACAACTGTGTTTTCTATTTTTAAATCATAATGACAACAAAAAACATCCAAATGACCCTGATCAAAAGTTTACATACCCCAGTTCTTAATACCGTGTATTGCCCCCTCTAACATCAATGACAGCCTGAAGTCTTTTGTGGTAGTTGTGGATGAGGCTCTTTATTTTCTCAGATGGTAAAGCTGCCCATTCTTCTTGGCAAAAAGCCTCCAGTTCCTGTAAATTCCTAGGCTGTCTTGCATGAACTGCGTGCTTGAGAGCTCCCCAGAGTGGCTCAATGATATTGAGGTCAGGAGACTGAGATGGTCACTACAGAACCTTCACTTTGTTCTGCTGTAGCCAATGACAGGTCGACTTGGCCTTGTGTTTTGGATCGTTGTCATGTTGGAACGTCCAAGTACATCCCATGCGCAGCTTCCGGGCTGATGAGTGCAAATTTGCCTCACCATGTTACCTTTAGTAGCCATTCAAACCCATTTGTGTCAACTTCTGTGCATGTTATCAGGCCAAAATCACCAGGGTATGTGAACTTTTGATCAGGGTCATTTGGGTAGTTTCTGTTGTCATTATGATTTAAAAAGAGAAAACACAGTCGTTTGACAATAAATGGTTTCACCCAACCACTAAGCATGAGTGGAAAAGATGCTTTTGTGTTATCATTCATATTCTCTGAAAAATGGTCAAAGAATCATAGATTCTGCCAGGGTATGTAAACTTATGGACACAACTGTATTTACCATGATCAGCTTATAAGAAGTGCCAAATGGGCTTTCATTTGGCACCATGATCTTTGCCCTTGAATGACTTTGAAATGTCAAACTCAAGGTCATGGATTTTCATAGGACTATAACCTGTCAGCTGATGATTGAGAAATATTACCATTATCAACATAGAGGTATAAAATAAGTGCTGCCGGGCGAGGTTTGTTTTGCCTGGCAACACTTGTTATTGTGGTTATTTTGTACGCCCTCTGAACTCGTGAATTATTCACCAAGAATTATTGCATAAATAATGTCAGAAAGTAGAAGGGTGGAATTATATTTAATTGAGCTTTAATGGGAGGCAATGGTCGAATGGTGGAACAGAAGAAGCCTTTTGGATGAGAGGTGAAACATCTTCAAGAATTTCAAGCAAGTCCAGTTGCTTTTTTTTTTTTTAGCACCTATGGTTTACTATGACCTGGATGACTGAGAACCTTCACAGACAAATGGGAGGTGATGATTAGTTAAGCCAGTACATACTATGTACAGTATATTATGATCTGCAGTCATGGGAAAAAGAAAGTCCACTGACTACATCTTGAAGTCTGTTTTTTTTTTTTTGCACCTGAGGTTATTTGTTGAGTGTGAAATGTGCCACAATAAGGCATAATAACTGGGCAAATCCATAATCATAAATGAAATATAAATCAAAGAATTGGGCAAGATAAGAAAAAAAACCTTCCACATACTTCATTCAACATGCCACACTTTATAAAAAAAAAAAAAGTCAGATTGATCAACTTTATTTTTATGTACCACTGACAATTTTGATACTCAACCGCCTTTAACTTTGATTACAGCACACATTCACCGTGGCACTGTTTCAACAACCTTATGCAACATCACAACACGGATTTACATCCAGAGCTGCGTTCATTTTTCACCGAGATCATGTCTTCATGATGGGAGAGTCCAACCACTGTAAAGTTTTCTGAGCCAAAAGGTTGCTGAGCCTCGACCTGACCAATTGAAGCAACCCCAGATCAGAAAAATGCATCTAGGGGTTTGTACACTGGCCACTATCCATGACCCATGCATCACTTCATGCTCTTCCCTTCTTACCCTGAAGCACCAATCACTCAGGAATAGAGTAAACCTGGACTCTTCAGACCACATGACCTTCTTCCATTGCTCCAGAATCCAATCTTTATGCTCCCTCGCAAACTGAAGCCTTTTCTTGCGATTATTCTTACTAACAAGTAGTTTTCTTATGGCCAGACAGCTGTTTCGTCCCAATACTATGAGTTCATCATATTGTGAGTGTGGAAATGCTCTCACTTTCACTATTGACGATTTCACTACTGTTGATTTTTTTATGATTTGACTCGACCAAGTCTTTAAGTGATCTCTGATCATGGTCAGTCAAGATTTTTTTCCCAACCAGATTTCTTCGCAAAGTCAACAGTTTTCCATAATCCTTCCAGATTTTAGTAAGTTCTTAACCCGATTCCAGTCATTTCAGCAATCTCCTTCGTTTTTTTCCTTTGCTTGACGCAGGCCAATAATTTGACTCTTCTGAAACACAGTAACATCTTTTCCAAGACCACAGGATACGTCTTCCAACATGGTTGTTGAAGAAATAAATGAGAAACTACTCACTGCATCAGTTAGGGTTAAAAGAAATGCTGCGAGCTGAAACTTATTACCGCAGTAATTATCCGATCAAAGGCTCTTAAATATTTTCCTATTCAAATATTTAAATCCAAATGGAGATCTTTTTGGCACGTTTAGTGTGTTTGTATTATATATAATATAATAATACACACAGCACAGCGGTTTCATTCATATATATATATATATATATATATATATATATATATATATATATATATATATATATACACACACACACACAGTGGTGCTTGAAAGTTTGTGAACCCTTTAGAATTCTCGATATTTCTGCATAAACATGACCTAAAACATCATCAGATTTTCACACAAGTCCTAAAAGTAAATAAAGAGAACCCAGTTAAACAAATGAGACAAAAATATTATACTTGGTCATTTATTTATTGAGGAAAATGATCCAATATTACATACCTGTGAGTGGCAAAAGTATGTGAACCTTTGCTTTCAGTATCTGGTGTGACCCCCTTGTGCAGCAACAACTGCAACTAAACGTTTGCGGTAACTGTTGCTCAGTCCTGCACACCGGCTTGGAGGAATTTTAGCCCATTCCTCTGTACAGAACAGCTTCAACTCTGGGATGTTGGTGGGTTTCCTCACATGAACTGCTCGCTTCAGGTCCTTCCACAACATTTCGATTGGATTAAGGTCAGGACTTTGACTTGGCCATTCCAAAACATTCACTTTATTCTTCTTTAACCATTCTTTGGTAGGACGACTTGTGTGCTTAGGGTCGTTGTCTTGCTGCATGACCCACCTTCTCTTGAGATTCAGTTCATGGACAGATGTCCTGACACTGTCCTTTAGAATTCGCTCCTATAATTCAGAATTCATTGTTCCATCAATGATGGCAAGCCGTCCTGGCCCAGATGCAGCAAAACAGGCCCAAACCATGATACTACCACCACCATGTTTCACAGATGGGATAAGGTTCTTATGCTGGAATGCAGTGTTTTCCTTTCTCCAAACATAACGCTTAGAATTTAAACCAAAAAGTTCTATTTTGGTCTCATCTGTCCACAAAACATTTTTCCAATAGCCTTCTGTCTTGTCCACGTGATTTTTAGCAAACTGCAGATGAGCAGCAATGTTCTTTTTGGAGAGCAGTGGCTTTCTCCTTGTAACCCTGCCATGCACACCATTGTTGTTCAGTGTTCTCCTGATGGTGGACTCATGAACATTAACATTAGCCAATGTGAGAGAGGCCTTCAGTTGCTTAGAAGTTACCCTGGGGTCCTTTGTGACCTCGCCGACTATTACACGACTTGCTCTTGGAGTGATCTTTGTTGGTTGACCACTCCTGGGGAGGGTAACAATGGTCTTGAATTTCCTCCATTTGTACACAATCTGACTGTGGATTGGTGGAGTCCAAACTCTTTAGAGATGGTTTTGTAACCTTTTCCAGCCTGATGAGCATCAACAATGCTTTTTCTGAGGTCCTCAGAAATCTCCTTTGTTCGTGTCATGATACACTTCCACAAACATGTGTTGTGAAGATCAGACTTTGATAGATCCCTGTTCTTTAAATAAAACAGGGTGCCCACTCACACCTGATTGTCATCCCATTGATTGAAAACACCTGACTCTAATTTCACCTTCAAATTAACTGCTCATCCTAGAGGTTCACATACTTTTGCCACTCACAGATATGTAATATTGGATCATTTTCCTCAATAAATAAATGACCAAGTATAATATTTTTGTCTCATTTGTTTAACTGGGTTCTCTTTTTCTACTTTTAGGACTTGTGTGAAAATCTGATGATGTTTTAGGTCATATTTGTGCAGAAGTATAGAAAATTCTAAAGAGTTCACAAACTTTCATGCACCACTGTACATACACACACACTACCATTCAAAAGTTTGGGGTCACTTTGAAATATCCTTATTTTTGAAAGAAAAGCACTGTTCTTTTCAATGAAGATCGCTTTAAACTAATCAGAAATGCACTCTATACATTGCTAATGTGGTAAATGACTATTCTAGCTGCAAATGTCTGGTTTTTGGTGCAATATCTCCATAGGTGTATAGAGGCCCATTTCCAGCAACTCTCACTCCAGTGTTCTAATGGTACAATGTGTTTGCTCATTGCCTCAGAAGGCTAATGGATGATTAGAAAACCCTTGTACAATCATGTTAGCACAGCTGAAAACAGTTTAGCTCTTTAGAGAAGCTATAAAACTGACCTTCCTTTGAGCAGAATAAGTTTCTGGAGCATCACATTTGTGGGGTCGATTAAATGCTCAAAATGGCCAGAAAAAAATGTCTTGACTATGTTTTCTATTCATTTTTCAACTTATGGTGTAAATAAAAGTGTGACTTTTCATGGAAAACACAAAATTGTCTGGGTGACCCCAAACTTTTGAACAGTAGTGTATATATATATAACTTTTTAATGGTTTAAAAGTTATGGAGAAAAAAGACCTACCTTTTTCAGCCACAGAGAGATTGGGGTCGCTGAATGGCTTGCATGGACCGATCACCTGATGAAACAAGGCCCTCTGCAGGTTGGTTGGCTGGAGATAAAATTTGTATTCATATAGACTATAGACCATATACATATACAGTCAATGCTACAAGAATGTATATTGAAAAAGACATGCTAAGGCATGTTAATGAACTGCATGTGTAATTGATGGATTAAAGGTGACATATTGTACCACTTTTCCACAAGTTGAGACAGATCTTTGATGTCTGAAAGAAATGTCTGTGACATAATTTGGTCAAAATACGATAAGGATAAAGCACCAGAGCTCCCTTCTCACCCTGTCTAAACAGCCCTGTTCAAAACGCCTGATTTAAGTGCCTGTCCCATTAAATGATAAGGAGCCACAGCTCACTCAACCCCCTTTTCTGGCAGCCAATCAGGTAGCACTTTCTTCATGAATTATTAATTTGTTAAGGCAGTTCTCAAGCCATGAGTGGAGATACTCAGATGAGTCAAAAAGTCAAAGTCCTTCCCACGCCATGTGGCGGCGCCGATCTCCGTTTCCGTAGCCCTCGGCCTCTCGCCTATTACATAGCTAGGGTTACAGTGGGGGGCTAGTCCTCTGGTAACCGCAAGAGTTTGACTCCCCACGCGCATCTGTATTGCAGCGTGCCTTGCCAGACAGCAGTAGGTACCATTTTTACGATGGTCTTTGCCATGACCCGATTGTGAATAGAACTCGCAATCTCCCAATCGAGAGGCGGACATGCTAACTACTAGGCCAACTCACAGTATACTCAGATGAAGGGGAGGTATAATTCTCATGAGCTCCCCTTGTGACATAGAAAGAGGAGGCGAATCTGAACGGCTTGTTGAAGCTCAGATTTTCTGAAATAGGCAGAACAAAAGAAACTGACTGGGTGTCTTATTTCAGAGTTTGTGAGTTGGTAGGCTCCAGATACCAAAATGTATGTGCCCAAGAAATGAAAAAGTAAGTTTTTCATGATCTGATAACACAAGTTAACTAGCAGTCACTGAAAATATATTTTCAACTATCTATTTTAGTTGCACTGACAAAATATATATTATACAAAACTGCAAATATCATCAGATGAAATAATTAAGGGCTAACAGCAAACCCATGACCATAATGAGTAACAGAAGCAGAGACAGGACCAAAGACATATGTCAAAACAAATAAAAGTACATGGAAAATGAAGGAGAAATGCAAGGTTTGGCAACCCAAATGCACAACTGGCATTTGGGTTGCCTACCCAGCAGTCTTCCTGGGTAGGCAAATTGCTATTGTAGTGTAAACACGCCACACACACTGTTGCCCTCTTATATTACAAACTGATGTTGGGTTATCGTCCTGTAATTTATCCATCCCAGAACAGGTTGAGAAATTCGGTCATGTAGTACTGCACATGTCGATGTCTTGGGTTTTTCTCTTCACGTACGTACCTGTCCATTCTCACTGAGGTTGGGGTACATGGCGCTGCTGGGCCGATCTCGATGCGCTGGCAGGAGCATCAGCATCTCGCGGTTGTGCCTGTATCGATCGGGCAGTGATGGAGATCCGACTGCACAGAGAAAGAGAGGAGGATATTTCCGACCTGCTCACTGCTTCGTCTTTATTCAAACATCTGGACTGCATGTCCACATTTAAAGTTCTACTCTAAAGTGTGTAGCTTTCAATTTTCTCTTTTCTCAAAATGCATTGCACAGTATTTATGGACAGTATACATACAGTAAAATGCTTTTCATTCATGCAATGTGCTGTGATTGTGGCAAATTCTGACACTTCCCAGCTTTTGTTCTTAGTTTTGACATACATTCCAAGATCTACGATAATCTACTGTTTTCTTCCTTGGTGTTAGTGGTGTCCAACGTTGTAGTCGCGTCACTAAACCTCGAATCCGAGTCCTGTCTCGAGTCCCCAGTGTTCAAGTCCGAATCAAGTCCAAGTCTTAAAAAAAAATTTCGAGTCGAGCCCACTGTTTATCTGAGTCGAGTCCGAGAACAAGACTCCAAGTGCACCATCTGACGGTGGCTGTTTTAGCGCTAGTAACATTAGTTTGTTCCTGAACATGACGTATGAACAGGTGAATGTGCATTCTCTTTGTCAGGAAGTCCAAAGTATTCTGTCAGAAATGGTTGGGAGACATACGTAAGTGCAGAAGGTTTGTTTATTAATACAAGTGAAGACAGGTAAATAATCCAGAACGGCAGGCAAAATCGGAAAACAGTGAAACAGGCGATAGGTCGAGCGAAGCACAAACAGGATATCGTAGACTCGGCAGAATCAAAGACGAGAAACAGGAAATCAGGGATCAGGAAACCAAACAAAGAAATAAGGCTCAGTAACGTGTCAGCAATGCAACTCAATACTTCGCAAAGTAAGTGTGTTTTCACAGTTTTTATATAGGCGCGCTGATTGCGCCTTAATCCTGTGCAGGCGCGAGTTGTTTACGGCGTGCGCGTGAGAGTCCGCTTAGCACGCGCGCGCTGTCCGAAACGTGCCTGAGAGTCTACCTGATGCACACGCCAAGGCGCGCAGGTGTGACACTCTTGCACGAAAGTGTAAGTACAAATATTAGTACAAATATTAATGTAGATATAAATAGCTTATGCCAAATTATGATGGCATGTTACAAAATATAAAGAAAAAATCCAAGTCCTCGTCTCCAATTTGCAAGTCCGAATGCAGTTAATGCACGAGTCCGAGTCCAAGCCCGAATCATCAGTGCTCAAGTCCAAGTCGAGTCACGAGTTCTTAAAATTAGGGCACGAGTCAGACTCGAGTCCGAGTCCTGGACTCGAGTACTACAAGCCTGGTGGTGTCCAGCTCACCTCGAATGCTACCAGGGCCTGAGTTGATCATCTGAGGAGGAGCAGAGTGAGTAGAGTTCAGGCTGGACGTCGAGGGACTGGGCTGGAGATTCAACAGTTTATTATTCAAAATATAATAAAATCCGGTCAAGTACATTCTGGTTCACTGTGAAGCACATGTGGACTGACCTGCATGCGGTAGAGCTCTTCAGGATGCTCCATGAGCACTCCGTCAGTGAGGATAAGCAGGTTCCCTGTCTCACTGGAGGAGAGGGAAGACGAGGAGTGACGCACGGCATGAGACAGAGACTGGCTGCAGAGAGCGAGATGGAGTGGAATGGTAGGGAAGTATGGCAGGATAGGAAAAAGGGTGGAGCAAAGAAGTGATGGGTTTGGAAACCAGGGTTTGGAGATGGCAACAGGTTGAACAGTGAGGAGGTTAGGCATTGTTATAAAAGACCAAAGAAATGCCAATGGATACAAGACGGTGAGTGGGAAAGAAAAAAATTTAATAGAATGACATGGTCAAAATATGGAGGAGAATATAGGAAGAACACAAAAATTGAAAATGGAAGGAGAGGAAAAAACAGAGTGGAGAGAAGAAGAGAGAAAGCGTAATGAGTGGACAGTGATCAATATCAGTGAGAGTGCATGAGTCATGAGGAATGCACTGGGAATGGTTTGTTCATGAGAAAATGATGGCTTGACTTATTTCTTTGTTCAAATCCGACATGACTGAACCTGGAACTTTTGTACATATACAGATTTCGCTTTTTTTCCACTCGACAGTGTGGCACAGCTTGGAGGAAAATTAGCCATATTCCTCCATGTTGGAGCTACATTTTATGGCCAAAAGTATGTGGGCACATCTTCATGACACCCACATGGGCTTGTGGAACTTCCTAATCCAAAGGCATGGTATTAATATGGAGTTGGTCCTTCATTTACTTCGGCATATCAGATGTTCGTTGGCCGTGCTGTGAAAATTGTCCATGCAGACGCTCATCTAAGTTTCCAAATCTGTCATTGTTTAACTCTTGAATATTTTCTATCATGAATAATATAATTAAAAAGCTTATAATTTCTGCTTTCCAAAGAAATGTATCTTGTTAAGATCTGTTCAGTACTTTGGGAGGAACGGCAGGTTGAAGTTGGTATAACAGAGTTCACTCTCTGCTTGCGGGATGTCGGGAAACCGCCGGTGCTTTTGAGTCATGGGAAAAGCGCTCAGGCTCTCTCTCTCTCTTCTGATCAGTTTCTGACTGGATTACTCGTGAATATCAATCAGATAACTTTTATAGGGATGTTCTCTCGCTCTCACTGGTTCTGTTGAAGTATTCAGCAAAATGTTCCGTCTGCTAGTTTTGATGTGATGATTCATGGGAGATTTTTGCAGTGAGTTTTCATAGCTTTACCTACTTATTTTGTCAAATCAAACTGATTTAATGTAAATAAATAACTACTTCAGAATATAACTGTCGTCGTTTTGATGAAAAATACTGAGATCTCAGTGATTGGAATGATATTTTAAAAAACTAGACGTCTGAAACGCGAGTTTGAATATAAATTTAAATAATTTGGAACTGGCTCACACAGTTTTTTTTTTGAGGTTAGCCTTGAAAGCTGTGAATATTAATTGAAATAAGAATCATTTATATTCTTTCATATAAACACTAATCGGCCCTACTTTTGAGAAATACAAAGGCCTACAGAGCACAAAGAGGGTATTAGAAATAATCTTTTATGACTTTTTTTTTTGAGTGTACTGATTTAATGTTTTTACCTAATTAGCATAATTAACACTAATGAAATGGTAATTTGCATAATTTTAAAAGTAATTTTTCAAACTTTGTATTCAGGATACAACCTGCCAATTTCCATGTAAATATCTCATCTCATCTCATTATCTCTAGCCACTTTATCCTGTCCTACAGGGTCGCAGGCAAGCTGGAGCCTATCCCAGCTGACTACGGGCGAAAGGCGGGGTACACCCTGGACAAGTTGCCAGGTCATCACAGGGCTGACACATAGACACAGACAACCATTCACACTCACATTCACACCTACGATCAATTTAGAGTCACCAGTTAACCTAACCTGCATGTCTTTGGACTGTGGGGGAAACCGGAGCACCCGGAGGAAACCCACGCGGACACGGGGAGAACATGCAAACTCCACACAGAAAGGCCCTCGCCGGCCACGGGGCTCGAACCCGGACCTTCTTGCTGTGAGGCGACAGCGCTAACCACTACACCACCGTGCCGCCCCTCATGTAAATATCTTGAAAAATAAAAAACTTATTAAGAAAAACATTTGATCTCATTCGTTAATGAGGCCCATTTTGGACCATGTGATCCGAATACACAATATTACATCAGTTTTCTAAAAATTAATCCATTTTGTCAATCTTCAATTTGTAATATCTCAAAAACCGATAAACGTTTTAATTCTGTAAAAAGTATGTTGTTTAGCAGTCAGTTCTGAATTCAGCGAGACCAGTTTCAAGCAATTTGGATTGAATTTGAATTTTCACCCGATATGCCTACCTTGCTGCTATAATAACGTCCACTCTTCTGGGAAGGCTTTCCACTAGATGTTGGAATGTTGCTTGAGGATTTGCTTGTTCAGCCGCGAAAGGCTGGGCACTGATGTCACGCGAGGAGGCCTGGCATGCAGTCAGCATTCCAATTCATCCCAAAGGTGTTCAGTTAAGGTCAGGGTTTCATGCAGGCCATTTGACTGCTTTCAATCCAACCTTGGCAAACGGTGCCTTTTGGGATCTTGGCAAAAAGTTTGGGGAAGGCCCATGTGTGGGAATCCTGGTCAGGCATCCACATACATTTGGCCATACAGTATTTCCACCACCAAGCAAGCCATACTCTGACACCCTTTTTACTCAGGTACCATGCAAGCCAAGCTGAGACAAAGGGATGGAGCTAAAAATAGTGCAGACCATGAATTAGTCAAACAGACTTTCTAATTAATGTCTGTCGCTGGAACTGGCTCAAGACCAACACAAAAATCTTCAGCAAGTGCAGTGTCTGTGTCTCATTTTTTTTTTAAGTCTTTTATCTGGCAATTTAAAATGTTAGCCCACACCAACGTTGGCTTATCATTGGCTATCTAGTGTAGCAAACGCAACCACAATTGCAGTCTAACAAGTGTTGCCAGGCAAAACAAACCTCGCCCAGCAGCACTTATTTTATACCTATATGTTGACAATGGTAATATTTCTCAATCATCAGCTGTCAGGTTATAGTCCTATGAAAATCCATGACCTTGAGTTTGACATTTCAAAGTCATTCAAGGTCATGGTCCTAAATGAAATCCCGCGTCACTTCCTATAAGTTGATGATGATAAATATCTGTCTACCATCAACCGTTTTCAAGTTACAGCCCTCTGAAAATCCAAGACCTTCAGTTTGACTTTTCAAGGTCACTCAAGGTCAAAGATCATGGTGCCAAATGAAAGACCATATGGGAGTTCCGATATGCTCATAATAGTAAACATTTGTCTATCAGCAACCGTTTTTGAGTTATAATGGAAAATATGTGATTTTGACTGAAAGGTTGACCTTTCCGGTGACCTTGACCCGATTACCCCCAAGATTTAATCAGGTAATCTACGGACCATTGCCCACCTACCCTAAATATTTTAAGTCAATCGGTGCAACCGTCTAGACGCTAGATTGTTAACAGACAGACACACACACAAACAAACAAACCGGACTGATTACAATACTTCGCCCCGCTTACTCCATCGCAGGCGAGGTAATGATGTCTCAAACCTTGCTAACTATGGGTGCAATTCTCCCATTCGCGCACAAGTCCTTTTTTGTGCACTTCCAGTCCCTTTGCACACTCTGGTCCAGAACGAAGGCAGGCTTATGAATGAAGGCATCATTTATTTAAAATAGAAGCCAACACTTCCTAAGCAAATGCAGGAAGGCTAATCTCCCGAAGGATGTGGGAATCATTGTTTACTGCAGTAAGATTCGTCCAGTGCTAGAGTTCGCATCGCCGGTCTGGAGCGGCATCCCGAAAGATCTCACAGAGGAAATACAACAAGTGCAGGATCTCTGTAGGGCCATAATTGGCATCCTGAAGACAAGTCTTGCAAGTCTGGAGGAACGAAGAGATGAGGCGACCATACGTGAGCTTGAAAGAATTATGAAGGACCCTAACCATCCAAATCACATGCTCCTTCCAAGAATGGTGGCCCACAAGTACAGAACTAAGAAAAGTTGCCTTGCAAAACCATTATCAGGAACTGAAAGACATAAAAGTCTTTTATCTCAAGATCATGTTGGCCTCTTAAACAACCAGACATAGTCAAACTCTGTTATCGATTTTTTGGATACGTATTTCTCCGACTTTGTGGGTTTTTGTTGTAAATTCATCATATATTTTTTTCAAGATGAATGAATAAATTTATTATTATTATTTTTTCCCTTAATGTCCTGTTCTGTTTGCTCACGGAGCCGAGTCCATCCCTTGGACTTTGGGCTACCATGAGGGTGTGATGGGTCTACTTGATAGATAAGGTCCTCCTTAATATGTGAACAGTGCTGAGGAGGACCGTCTTCTGAATTTCTTGTATCTTGATGTTATCAGGGATTTTGTTGGCGTATTTTTCAATCCCTTTCTTTACCAGACCGAGAGCACCAATTACCACTGGTACGGTTGTGGTTTTCATACCCCACGTTCTCTCAATTTCTATTTCTAGATCATGTGATATTTGGAGAGTTTTTCTGTAGTTTTTAGAAAGTGTTTCTTTCGGTGGGGACAGACATATCAATGAGCAGACAAACTCTTTCCTTCTTGTCCTTCACTACTATATCTGGTCTGTTGGCCTTAATTTCTTTATCAGTTTGGATTGACATGTCCCAGAGTATAGCAGCTTTTATTATTATCTCATCTCATTATCTCTAGCCGCTTTATCCTGTTCTACAGGGTCGCAGGCAAGCTGGAGCCTATCCCAGCTGACTACGGGCGAAAGGCAGGGTACATCCTGGACAAGTCGCCAGGTCATCACAGGGCTGACACATAGACACAGACAACCATTCACACTCACATTCACACCTACCGTCAATTTAGAGTCACCAGTTAACCTAACCTGCATGTCTTTGGACTGTGGGGGAAACCGGAGCACCCGGAGGAAACCCACGCGGACACGGGGAGAACATGCAAACTCCGCACAGAAAGGCCCTCGCCGGCCACGGGGCTCGAACCCGGACCTTCTTGCTGTGAGGCGACAGCGCTAACCACTACACCATCACACCACCTTCATGTATTTTGGTTGTTGGGAAAACGTGGAACGTGGACTTCCGCATTTACCATGTGAACGTCACTGAAATCCATTCAAACCATTAATCAGCCTCTGAGTTTGAAAATCAGTGCAAAGGAAGAACTACTTACAAAATATGTATGAAATTTCCCTCGAGATGTGCGCGTGCTTGGTTTTCTCAGTTACCCTCTGTAGTACACTGCCTGGCTCTGTAATATAACTACATACACTACGGTGTGGTCACGTGGTCTGGCTCAGCCAATCAGAGCGTGAGAATCGATCAACAAATATGGCATCGCTTCCGATCATGCTAGACCCGAATCGAAGACAATTTCGTGGTGTAACAATTGGATTTGCAGCAAATTATGGGCAGCGGAGACGAAATAAATTGCTTGAACGTTGAAAGGCAAGTTTTATTGTTTTTCCAGGATTGATTAGCCTGTCTGTGTAGGCGGAGAAAACCGCCGGCTGACGGAGCTTGTGGACATCTCTGTTCAATAATAAAAACTTCCTGTTGAGGAAAACGTGCAATAAATTGCATGTTCCAGTGTCTACGCTTGAACTCATGCCGAGTAGCTTGTTATTAAAAACGCATTAGTGGTCACTCATCATGACTCTTCCAAAGTACTCTCGATTAGCCAAACTGATTAATGAATGGGTAACGCAACATAGGGCATTTGGTCAGTGCAGGGCTCAAGCTCAAGTATAAATGACTCATAATTGTGAACAGAAAATAAAGGTAATGATGGCGACGTTGGGTAGAACATGTGATTACTGGGGCTGGAAAGTTGTTCATCCAGGAGTCTGCACAGGTATTCTGGTTACCCAGGTTCGATTTAGATTTAGGCATAGCATTAATTAGCTGGAGGGATGATGTGTTGTGCTCACCTGTGTCTGTGCATGAGTTTGATGCTGTCTGGGCTCATAGGGTTATGGGACGGGAGGATGGCTCGTGGGTTGCTGGGTCCAGAGCAGGCTGCACTCAGTCTATCCAGGCCTGGTAGACCCTGCACAACACATACAAACACACTGCACTGAATACGCACACACACAAAGTGTACACCCATAGTTATGAGACGAAGGGTAGCATTGGCACAGTAATTTATGAACGTTGAGTTCTCACATGGCACAGGCTGCTCCTCATCATCTGGAACTGATCGATCAGCTTCTTGTGCAGGGGACGCATTTCTGGGTGCACCAGTTTCTCATGGACCGCAAGCCCTACACCCAGGACGTGGACCTAAAACATGACCCAACATGGGTATTATACTGACTATATGATCATATCCAAACATTTTGGGATGTTTAGCTTCAGATGATGATGACTGGACATGTTCTGTGGAGATTTCCGTGTTCACCTGTTCTTGCATGAGCTCTTTGAGCTGAGTGATTTTTTCTGCGTCTTCCGGGTGAGTGGAGATGTATTCTTTGTCAAAGAATGCCTAAAAATAGACAGAAAATGATTCAGTTTATAACACAGAACTTTTGGATTTGATTAGTCAGATGGTGTTGATAAATTTTCATTCACGGATTCAGAAAGGTGTGTAAGGAAAAGGTTTATGCAAGGAGACGTTTATTTACTACCTCCACCAACTTTGTTAGTGGAGGTTATGTTTTCACTTACATTTGCTTGTCTGTTCCTAACATAACCCAAATAGTAGTGAACAGATTTTGATGAAATTTGGAGGAAAGGCGAGCCATGAGCCAAGGAACAACTGTTTAGATTTTGATGCAAATCTGGATATGTATGCGGAGCCAGGATTTTTTCATTTTTGCTGTTCCCAGTGTAACTCAAAAAGTAATGAACAGATTTGGGTGAAATTTGGTGTACGGCTTTAGTATTACCCTAGGTTCAAGTGACTTGATTTTGATGTTGATAATATGTGGCTTGGCGGATGTATACTGTACACTCAACCGAGTGCCCTTCGACCCATTTATGTCAGGCGTCTCCAGTGTCAGTCGCAGCTTTGTAAAAGTCAAACGTTAAGCTATAAATTTTCAACGCTTCGGGCTTTGTGGTTACCTGACAAGCTGCATTATTTGTCTTATTAAAGTCATCTCATTATCTCTAGCCGCTTTATCCTGTTCTACAAGGTCGCAGGCAAGCTGGAGCCTATCCCAGCTGACTACGGGCGAAAGGCGGGGTACACCCTGGACAAGTTGCCAGGTCATCACAGGGCTGACACATAGACACAGACAACCATTCACACTCACATTCACACCTACGGTCAATTTAGAGTCACCAGTTAACCTAACCTGCATGTCTTTGGACTGTGGGGGAAACCAGAGCACCCTGAGGAAACCCACATGGACACGGGGAGAACATACAAACTCCGCACAGAAAGGCCCTCGCCGGCCACGGGGCTCGAACCCGGACCTTCTTGCTGTGAGGCGACAGCGCTAACCACTACACCACCGTGCCGCCCTTATTAAATTCAAAAGAAACAAAAAAGAAGCTAGTAAGGGGATGAAAGCGCTCTGTTTCTAGCTACCATAATGGAAGTGATAAAAGGGACTTGTTTCAGGGATGGTCTAAAATATAAATGTAACGATAAATGGATTAAAAAAAGCATGTTCTTTAACGATAAAAAAAAAAAAACGATTGCTGGTAAATTGCTCAAGTATGAGTGGAATAAAACACATCCAGATGTGCTGTTATTACATCACACCAGCATGTCATTGATTATTTAAATAATAGTGGCTGGCTTTTCTGATGGTATATCAGATATATTCCATTCAGCTAGCATGATATTGAACGCGTCAAAGACGAGTGGAATATATCTGATATACCATGAAAAAAAGCCAGACAATATTATTATTATTACACATACATATTCCTTTTGGGTGTTTAACGCGTCTTTCTCTTTCAAAAGCTTCTGTGTTTAACGAAGTAAACCTGGCGGCCATGTTTGTTTACAAATTGTCACAGTAGCTCACTAGTGTGGAAGTTTTATGTCTCTGACGTGCGATGTCATGTTGTCTTGGCAACCATGGAATATCGTAAACCATATTCGACGCTCATTCTCCATTGGGTAGAGTGATGTAATACATGTAGGATAAGTGATATGCTAACATTATTTCAAACCAAATGAATGAAACGAGGTCACTGTTTAGGTCAGCGATGGCGTAGCTCGCTCTGGCCCTGTCTAGTCCAGAAGGAACAAGGTGCCTTGCTTAAGGGCACTTCAACCATTCCTGCTGGTCCAGGGAATCGAACCAGCAACCTTTTGGTCCCAAAGCTGCTTCTCTAACCATTAGGCCATGGCTTCCCCCGGAGTATGATATAATTAATGCATGCTCAAACACACACTGTTCAACCATTTTGTTTTCTTTTTCATCTCATGCTGCAACTCACACTCAAGCATTAACTAAGAAAAACAATTAAAAAAAAAAAAGCAGCCGGACTGCTGCATGTTTTATTGCAGTGTACTGTATTAGAGCTCAACCCTGAACTTTGCACATTAATGCTCACATTTTCCAGCATTTGAGATCTACTTTCTCCTCAGCATGCTGCTTAATCACAAACTTTAATTAAAACTCAGCTCAAGCTGATTTGTATAGCTAATCTATCTTGCAAAGTTAATTATAAGGCTTGGAGATGAGTCAGAACGTGGCCGTTTGACAACAGCAGGCCTGAGCAGAGCGTGTTTTGTTGGATTTCTCACCTCCTGGTAGCGAGCAATGCCTCCGTTGACAGCTGCATCAATCACTCCATTCAGACACATGCTAAGCAGGTTAATGTTGCCGTGCAGCTGCTTGTGCTGGTACTGGCTGATTAACATGCGCAGCTCCTGGTTCTTATTCTCCACCACCGAGATGGCGTTTTCCAGTGGACTCACTTCAACCTAGTGGGGAAATGAAAGGTTTAGGCCTTTTTCAATCCAAGAAAACACCACACACTTACATTGACCTTTACAGTGGTGCTTGAAAGTTTGCGAACCCTTTAGAATTTTCTATATTTCTGCATAAATATGACCGAAAACAACATCAGATTTTCACACAAGTCCTAAAAGTAGATAAAGAGAACCCAGTTAAACAAATGAGACAAAAATATTATACTTGGTCATTTATTTATTGAGGAAAATGATCCAATATTACATATCTGTGAGTGGCAAAAGTATGTGAACCTCTAGGATTAGCAGTTAATTTGAAGGTGAAATTAGAGTCAGGTGTTTTCAAATCAATGGGATGACAATCAGGTGTGAGTGGGCACCCTGTTTTATTTAAAGAACAGGGATCTATCAAAGTCTGATCTTCACAACACATGTTTGTGGAAGTGTATCATGGCAAGAACAAAGGAGATTTCTGAGGACCTCAGAAAAAGCATTGTTGATGCTCATCAGGCTGGAAAAGGTTACAAAACCATCTCTAAAGAGTTTGGACTCCACCAATCCACAGTCAGACAGATTGTGTACAAATGGAGGAAATTCAAGACCATTGTTACCCTCCCCAGGAGTGGTCGACCAACAAAGATCACTCCAAGAGCAAGGCGTGTAATAGTTGGCGAGGTCACAAAGGAACCCAGGGTAACTTCTAAGCAACTGAAGGCCTCTCTCACATTGGCTAATGTTAATGTTCATGAGTCCACCATCAGGAGAACACTGAACAACAATGGTGTGCATGGCAGGGTTGTAAGGAGAAAGCCATTGCTCTCCAAAAAGAACATTGCTGCCCATCTGCAGTTTGCTAAAGATCATGTGGACAAGCCAGAAGGCTATTGGAAAAATGTTTTGTGGACAGATGAGACCAAAATAGAACTTTTTGGTTTAAATGAGAAGCGTTATGTTTGGAGAAAGGAAAACACTGCATTCCAGCATAAGAACCTTATCCCATCTGTGAAACATGGTGGTAGTAGTATCATGGTTTGGGCCTGTTTTGCTGCATCTGGGCCAGGACGGCTTGCCATCATTGATGGAACAATGAATTCTGAATTAAACCAGCGAATTCTAAAGGAAACGGTCAGGACATCTGTCCATGAACTGAATCTCAAGAGAAGGTGGGTCATGCAGCAAGACAACAACCCGAAGCACATAAGTCGTTCTACCAAAGAATGGTTAAAGAAGAATAAAGTTAATGTTTTGGAATGGCCAAGTCAAAGTCCTGACCTTAATCCAATCGAAATGTTGTGGAAGGACCTGAAGCGAGCAGCTCATGTGAGGAAACCCACCAACATCCCAGAGTTGAAGCTGTTCTGTACGGAGGAATGGACTAAAATTCCTCCAAGCCAGTGTGCAGGACTGATCAACAGTTACCTGAAACATTTAGTTGCAGTTATTGCTGCACAAGGGGGTCACACCAGATACTGAAAGCAAAGGTTCACATACTTTTGCCACTCACAGATATGTAATATTGGATCATTTTCCTCAATAAATAAATGACCAAGTATAATATTTTTGTCTCATTTGTTTAACTGGGTTTTCTTTATCTACTTTTAGGACTTGTGTGAAAATCTGATGATGTTTTAGGTCATATTTATGCAGAAATATAGAAAATTCTAAAGGGTTCGCAAACTTTCAACCACCATGATATATGACTGCATACATTTCATGCAGTCACAGTATAAATCACTTTTTACACTTTAATCCACACTGCTGAAATTGATTATAATGTAGCAAAAACCATAATTATACACAATAATAACAGTAATTAAAGCTAACTGATGTGTTTTAAACCCTTCCATCCATTATCTCTAGCCGCTTATCCTGTCCTACAGGGTCGCAGGCAAGCTGGAACCTATCCCAGCTGACTATGGGCGAGAGGCGGGGTACACCCTGGACAAGTCGCCAGGTCATCACAGGGCTGACACATAGACACAGACAACCATTCACACTCACATTCACACCTACGGTCAATTTAGAGTCACCAGTTAACCTAACCTGCATGTCTTTGGACTGTGGGGGAAACCGGAGCACCCGGAGGAAACCCACGCGGACACGGGGAGAACATGCAAACTCCACACAGAAAGGCCCTCGCCGGCCGCTGGGCTCGAACCCAGGACCTTCTTGCTGTGAGGCAACAGCGGTAACAACTACACCACCCGTGTTTTAGACCACTTGAGAATTTTTCCAACAAATTAGCATCAGTTTCCTGTCTTCTAGGAATTCAGTAGGACTTGATTTGGTTCAATTATTCAATTGATTAAACTGTATTTGATCCAAATTTGACTCATTTCTATCTAGCACTGGAAAAGACCATTTTCCATTAAGACATAAATCATTAATATATCGTTCTATTCCAACAGGCAAGATAATAAAATGGGAATTTATCTTCGTTAACTGCTTCCTCCCCAGGGATTTTATTCCATTTTAATTTGATTCAATTAAATTCTTCTGGTTTGAGGTCGTTCAGTGAATTTGATTCAGTACATGAGAAATACGTTTTCCATCAAGCTCCTGACGGTTCTATTCCAAAACCCAATAGCATAAAAGCGAGGAATGACTGACCAGCTCTCTCTTCTCCACCTCAAACCAGCGAGAGATCCCCGGCAGGGGATGTGTGAGGATAAGCGTGGTCCTCTCGATCCAGAGACTCTGCAAAAATGACACAAAAACACAGATTTAGCCTTTTGCAACCCAGAAGCAGGTGGATGCTTGTCCTGCTTATTAAACAATTCTCCCATTAGCATGTTAAATATATGCAAATACACATAAGCACATGCACATGGGGTGATCACTACAGGCGAATCCATAATTATGAACACAGAGCGAGAAACCAGAAAATACTCGCAACTAGCAACAGGAGTCGAAACAGAACAACTAGAAAACTCCCAAACAAGCAAGGTGACAAGGAAACTTGAAATTAAGGGACGAACAAACACAAAACTGGATTATAATCTCAGTAACAAAATTTACAAGTTGTTTGAGATTGTTAACACGCTAGTGAGAATCAGAGAATTAGCAGAAAGCATGATGGCTAATCAGGCTATCATGATCGAGTCATCTGCATGTTCCTTTCAACTAAACAGGGTGTGAACATTTGGTTATGGAAAATACAATCAGAGAATATTTTATCATTTTCTCTCAACAAAAGTTTGTAAATCTCAAGTGGACATTTGTTATGACTTTCAGCAGCAGAAATGTTTGCGAAGCTTTCTTGCTAGTTATATGAGCATTGTAATACAGTTGTGGTCAGAAGTTTACATTCAGGGACATGAATGTCATCTTGGATATGAATGTCATGGCAATATTTGGGCTTTCAGTAATTTCTCTGAACTGTTATTTTTCTGTGGCAGAATGAATGTACAGCATACATCTTTAATTAAAAAAAAAACACTAGAATTTGGTGCACAAGTTTTAATTTTCTTTGGGTTTTCTGAAATCAACACAGGGTCAAAATTATACATACAAGGTCAAAAATTTACATATGCTCACTTAGATTATTAATTCAGAGGTGCTGAAACTTCCAAAATGTCTCTTATCTTGCCAAGGCCGAGGTCTTTTAACTTCCTGTTAGTGATCATGATTGATTACAGCTGGAAGCTTTTCTGTGCCTTCATAAAAAGGGTTTGTTTACAGCACTCATTGGATTAACCAACACAGTAAAATGGGAAAGTCCAAGGAGCTCAGTGCAGATCTGAGAAAATGGATCGCAGATATACACAACTCTGGAATGTCTCTTGGAGTCATTTCGAAACAACTGCAAATTCCAAGACCAGTTCAAACAATTGTATGCAAGTTATTGTGAGGTGTCATCACTTTGCCAAGCCACTTTGCATAAAAAAAAAAAACTGTCACCAGTTTTCTGCCAGAAGCTTGTTCATGGTAAACAAAAATGTTTGGTCAAGGTGAATCTTGCCAAGAGACATTTTACCCAAATATTAGGTGTGCTGTATGTATACTTTTGACCCTGTGTTGATTTCAGAAAACCCAAAGAAAATTAAAACTTGTGCACCAAATTCTAGTGTTTTTATTTTTTTGATTAAAGATGTATGCTTTACATTCTGCCACAGAAAAAGAACAGTTCAGAGAAATTACTGAAAGCACAATATCCAAGATGGCATTCATGTCCCTGTATGTAAACTTCTGACCACAACTGTAGCTTTTAACTAAAGTCAGTCTGAATATAAATAAAATTTGACAATAAAGTTAGTTGAAAGGAAACAAGAACGTAAAAAAGAAATTTGGTGCGAGTAATGATCGAGTTCACTGAGTGGGACGTCAACTTTGTGACACATTGGCAAATTCATAACAAGTCACATGACTCATAACCTTCAGGCTGTCTCGGAACCGGTGTTAGTATTTTTTCACTCTGACATTTTATTCATGTTCAGTCACAGACAATTTACTTTTGTCGCTTGTCACTTTTTTGGACTTGGATAAGATCAATGGATAACAACACTATACACTCACTGGCCACTTTATAAGGTACACTTATACACCTGCTGTTTTAGGCAGTTATCTCATCAGCCAAACCCTTGACGACAGCACAAAGCATAAAATAATGCACCTTCGGTTAAAGTTCACTTCAAACATCAGAATCGGAAAAATTGTGATCTCAGATTTTCACTGTGGGTGCTGATTTGAGCCAGTTGGACTGGTTTGAGTATTTCAGAAACTGCTGATCTCCTGGGGTTTCACACACAACAGTCCCAAGAGTTTACACAGAATAAACAAAAAACATTGAGTGAGCAGCAGTTCTATGGGTGGAAATGCCTTGTTGATAAGAGAGGTCAGAGGAAAATGGCCAGATTGGTTCGAGCTGCCAGGAAGGATATAGTAACTCATAGCAACTCTTTACAACCGTGGTGAGCAGAAAAGAATCTCAGCATGCAACAGCAGAAGACCACATTGGGTTCCAGTCCTGCAGCCAAGAACAGGAATCTTTCACTACGTTCACACTGCCAGGCTTAATGCTCAATTCCGATTTTTTTGTGAAATCCGATTTTTTTGTGAGGTCGTTCACATTAACAAATATATGCGACTTGTATGTGATCCTCAGTATGAACGAAAAGCGACCTAAAAGTGTTCCGCATGCGCATTGCAGGATACGACGACGTCACACGCAGTGAGCATGGCCAGTGTTTACGGAAGTAACCTAAAGTTTCCTGTGTATGATAGTAGCCAGCATGGAGTACCTGGAGATTATGCAGTTGTTGTTGCGACGGAGCCAGAACATGCACAATAGCCTGATGTTAAGGAGGAGGTTGAGAAGGAAGAGGGCAAGGGTTTTGGCTCAGGCGTTCTGCGGGGTAGTGACTGCAACCTCCGTTCAAAGGAACGTGTGGGTGCGGAGTCGCATTGATGTCATGCGCCATGTTGTTGTAACTTTTTTTGAGAGACCCGCCGCCTACTTCAGCGCAGAATAGTGACGTTTGTGGCTTGTTGATGACGTGTAAGTCGGATGAATGCGACCTGGCGGTTCAGACTGAAGTCGCATATGAAAAGATCGGATAGGAATCGGAATTAGGACCACATATCCAAACGGCTTGGGTCGGATTTGAAAAAATCGGATCTGTGTCGTTCATATTGTCAATAAAAGATCGGATACAGGTCACATATGGGCGAAAAAATCGGATTTGAGTCACTTCAGCCTGCAGTGTGAACGTAGTGTTAGACTCAAGAACAAGTGCTTATTAAATTGGCTGGTGAGTGTATATTGAGTATTTCTTCTCATCTCATTATCTCTAGCCGCTTTATCCTGTTCTACAGGGTCGCAGGCGAGCTGGAGCCTATCCCAGCTGACTACGGGCGAAAGGCGGGGTACACCCTGGACAAGTCGCCAGGTCATCACAGGGCTGACACATAGACACAGACAACCATTCACACTCACACCTACGGTCAATTTAGAGTCACCAGTTAACCTAACCTGCATGTCTTTGGACTGTGGGGGAAACCGGAGCACCCGGAGGAAACCCACGCGGACACGAGGAGAACATGCAAACTCCGCACAGAAAGGCCCTCGCCTGCCACGGGGCTCGAACCCGGACTTTCTTGCTGTGAGGCGACAGCGCTAACCACTACACCACCGTGCCGCCTGAGTATTTCTTATCATGCTTTTTTTTAAACTTTAATTAATTTTATAATGTTTTATGTTATTTCATTTTTTATATACACATTATGCTCCTGAAATAACAAAGAAATTTCCATCCAGGATGAATAAAGTCTAATCCCATCTCATCTTATATTATCTCAGTGAGAAAAGTACCTTTCTTACAACTGAACATAATTGAATCAACCATCTTACCCTGACTTGTTTTCATTCCAACACCCCCTTTGCTTTCTTAATGTTGCTTAATGAGATCAAATTGCAAAAGAATCACCATCTTCCCTCTAAAATCACATCATGGCACAACAATCCATAATTGGCTGCTTATGATTCGAACGTGGCCAAGAAAATACAGAAACACCACCTGAGTGATGCAACTAAAAAGCATTCGCCCAATCACAGGTGTCTGTAAACTCATGTATGTCAGTGAGACAAAAGTAAAGAAAGAAGTAGCGACAGTAACGAGGGTGAAGCTAGAAGAAGAGCTAAACAGGAAACAGGAGACAATAATGTTCCAGGACAGAAGGCTTTGCTGTCTTATCAATCAGTATCTTCGAAGGCAAGGCTTCATTGTCTACAAAAGCGCCTATAGATAAATGGTTTCAAACCCACTACAAAGCTGATATTACGGCGATCCGAAGACACACTAATGTTCATGAACAGACTTGAGAGAATAAATAAAAAAACTAGATAGAGTCAGTAATTTGCGCTCGTTGTTACAAACCAGGACGTCTGGTCACTGTACCCTATAGATCCAGAATGGTAAGAGATAAAGAATGACACTTAATGAGGAAAAGTTGTGCCCTACCACCCTGAAGAAAATAAATAAATAAATAAATGATTGAAAAAAAAATAATGAAAATTGACAGTCATAAGTGATTGAAAAAAATCCCGTTTTTCATGGATCATTTCGGATCAGTGATCCAGATCAGCACCAAAAGTCATAGCAACATAATTCAGCCCAGAGGTATTCTTCATGTGAAACTTGATGATTGGTTGAAAATTGAGGGAGAAATAGCATCCTAAAAACATTACGATAATAATAATAATAATAATAATAATAATAATAATAATAATCAAGTAAAAAGATCCTGAGTGAGGCTAACAATTTGTGCCAACACTGCTAGTGCAAATTAATAAGAAGAAATAAGGAGAAATAATCAAACAAATGTTGTGTGACTACACTAACATCAAAACCATTACAGCTAAGTTAATTATCTATAAATTTTATTCATGGTGGTGTTTTTTAAAAACTTCCTGTATACTCTGTATACTATGACAGCATATTAGGGCTATTGTAATCAGGTGGTGTAGTAGTTAGCACTGTCGCCTCACAGCAAGAAGGTTCTGGGTTCGAACCCAGTGGCTGACGGGGGCCTTTCTGTGTGGAGTTTGCATGTTCTCCCCGCGTCTCTGTGGGTTTCCTCCGGGTGCTCCGGTTTCCCCTACAGTCCAAAGACATGCAGGTTAGGCTAATTAGTGGCTCTAAATTGACCGTAGGTGTGAATGTGTGGATGCTTGTTTGTCTCTGTCTTTGTTTGGCGACTTGTCCAGGGTGTACCCTGCCTCTCACCCATAGTCAGCTGGGATAGGCTCCAGCTTGCCCGCGACCCTGCGCAGGATAAAGCAGCTACAGATAATGGATGGATGGATTATAAAGTCATACATTTGTAGGTAAAAAGCTCAGAGCTTTCTGAGATTAAAAATTCAGAAATTCCAAGATTTAGAAGCCACAAATTTACAAGAAAACTCTCATGCTTCCTGGCTTCCATGCATTCTGGGAAATCTCATCTCATCTCATTATCTCTAGCCGCTTTATCCTGTTCTACAGGGTCGCAGGCAAGCTGGAGCCTATCCCAGCTGACTACGGGCGAAAGGCGGGATACACCCTGGACAAGTCGCCAGGTCATCACAGGGCTGACACATAGACACAGACAACCATTCACACTCACATTCACACCTACGGTCAATTTAGAGTCACCAGTTAACCTAACCTGCATGTCTTTGGACTGTGGGGGAAACCGGAGCACCCGGAGGAAACCCACGTGGACACGGGGAGAACATGCAAACTCCGCACAGAAAGGTCCTCGTCGGCCACGGGGCTCGAACCCGGACCTTCTTGCTGTGAGGCAGCAGCGCTAACCACTACACCACCGTGCCGCCCCCATTCTGGGAAATGTAGGAGAAAATCTCTTAGCACTTTATTCTTATATCCTGCATGATCAAGCAGGAAAGTCTGTATTTCCTCTAACTCTCGACTCAGCCGTTTCAAAGTAACAGAGATTTGGGGAGATGAGAAGAATCCACACACTGAAAGTAACAGGAAACTGCTCTTGCACAATAGTTATGTATTTCCAAACAGCTAAGACAAAAAGGACACAGACAACAAAGCTGTGTGGTTTATACTTTCATCTCCCGTTGCATCCAGGAAGTGCAGCTGAACATCTCTGAGGAATTTATTCTTTTACATTGCTCGATTGAGGTGGACAGATTGCATTTCCTATAACTTGGCTCAGCCATGACATCTGTGGGGTGATGACATTGATCCAACCTTGGAAAGTGGAGAGAGCTGGTTCCTTGACAAAAAAACACTTTTTTTTTGGAAGTTTTTTTTTTCTTGTATATCTGTGACTTTTTAACTCTCAGAATTTCTGAGGTTTTTTTTTCCCCCTCTCATATATTTGTGACTTTAATCTCAGAATTTCTGAGTTATTTTTGGTAAATCTGTGATTTTTTTAATCTTCGAATTTCCGATATTTTTTCTCATACATTTGTGACTTTTTACTCTCAGAATTTCTGAGTTTTTTTCTTGTAAATTTGACTTTTTAATCTCGAGTTCGGAGTTTTTTCCTCATAAATTTGTGATTTTTCAATCTTAGAATTTCTGAAATATTTCTCATAATTTTGTGACTTTGAATTTCTGAGGTTTTTTTTTTTGTAAATTTGTGACTTTTTATTTCCAGAATTTCTGAGGTTTTTTCTTCATATATTTGTGACTTTAATCTCAGAATTTCTGAGTTTTTTTTACCACCCCCTTCAGCTCCATTTATTTTTTTAAAGATTTTTTTGGGCTTCCCCCACCTTTTATTATTGGATAGGACAGTGCAGAGACAGGAAATGAGCAGGAGAGAGACGGGGAGGGACCGGGAAACGACCCCGGGCCGGAACCGAACCCGGGTCCCCGGACTCCACGGCACGGCGCCCCATCCACCCGAGCCACGACGCCCCCAGCTCCATTTTTTTAACCTACGGTGGCCCTCATATGCCATTGTAGAATACAGTCTGACATGTTAGTGGGTTTTTTTTTTTTACTACCTTGAACTCATTGTCCTTGTCTTTGGGTCCTTTATGGAAGGGCCGGTCGTAGCGAAAGCGGCGCACGTTGTTCACTCGGTAGAAGCTTTTAATTCGATCAGGCACACGGTCCATGTGAAGTACTTCTACGTTTTCCGGAACTGGAGACACAGCATAGATCTGCAAGTCTGGGAGTCTTTGTCAAGGAAATTTTCTCATTTCAAACCTCTGTCTGAATGAAGGAAATAGGGTTTAGAGGAAAAGTACTTACTATATATTATTTAGTGGGCCACACTTGTGGTCTAAAATAATTGAAATGCTAATAATACTATAGAATACTATTGTGAAACAGCAAACAGTGTATCAGACTCAGCGAATTCTTTCAAAATCCCTATAGATATCCCATTTTCTCTTCACCACTGAAGGATACACTGGGCATCACACTGCAAAATGGCCTCATCTGGTTGGTTGGGATGTTGCATGGCAATTGCTTGTGGGAATTCTCCCAGCATCCTCTGCTGGAAGGCTTCAAGTCTTTCATAGTCATGCCCACGGCAAACAAACTCCTTATTCTGCCAAGAAATAAAATAAATAAATAAATAAATACATTCAACATTAAAGCGACTTTCCTCTGGCACTGAAAAGACTTTTCCTGTATTAAAATTGGATTTAAATTGAACTCGTTTTGCCTGTTAACGTAACCTGTGGCGTTGGGGCGAAAATACTCGCGCTCGCTCTGGCTCATCGGTCATGGATATAAATATTAACAGAGTGAGAGAAAACAATTACACAAGCTTACCCTGAGGAAGAAAGGAAATTTTCGACCGTAAAAGCCCACCCTGAAGAACTCGGGCTCTAATCTCTGCTGCTCCATAATGTTGTCGTAGTAGGCTGCTTCCATTTTCTATTAAAAAAAAGGCCAGTATCGTCTCAACAGTGGCTCATCTGTGATTTTTATTGTTTTTTGAATTCTTACACATAAATGCTGAAAAATCAAAACTCAAAATCTGACTTAACACACTTGATGCAACTTTATATAGCTCATACCCTATGTGTTTTGTTTATCCTAACTTGATCCGTATTCAGTTTGGACTCACCCGTATCCAGCTGAGGCTTTGGTAGTCATATAAGGATTCGTACTGTAAGGCGAGCTCTCGGCAAAAAGGAATCCCGTACTCCCAGCACTGAGGACAGAGCACATTATTATCTCATACATTTACAATGTGATGAGGTGTTGAAGTTAATTTATCAGTGAAGTGACTCTACTGGGAAACCCAACACTAGTTGGGTTTAATTCATTCTTATTCTTTATTTTTCTATAAATCACCACCAAACTAACCAGGCGGTTACTAATGAATTCATCATTACTAATGAATTAGTCATGAATGAATGTGGAAAATGCATTGTGGAGCATCACAAGATCATGTAAAAGAACATGATCTTTCTTTATATATAAGTTACGTTACAGTATATACTGTACGCCCTGTAGGTGCAATAGGCTTATCGAATCAGTCTCATGTAAAAAGGGATCAGCCTCATAAATTCATTAATCATTAATTCAAGTGTCTAATAGTTTATAGCTAAACTATTAAAATCAATGGAATAACTTAGTGGTAATGTTGCAATAGTTTTATTGAGTATTGTAGCTCTAATGTAATACGTTTACTCTAGATCTATAACATTCATATAACAACCAAATGGGCGAAGGCAATTAGAAAACTTGTTTGGCAGAGGTTGGCACTCAGTGAATGTTGTAGCAAGAGACAGGACACAGTCTATTCCAAAGATACCATTTATTGAAATAGCTGACACAAATTAGCAAACTAATACTGATCAGATATAGCAACAGTAGCAGCCAAGGAATAATTCAATATAAATGGTGATATAATGTATACAGGTAATAATCAGTAGTGTATGGAGCAATAGTCAGTCATAAGTAGAATTAAAGCCGCAAGCGGCCTCGACGGGCCCTCGCGCCAGCGGCCAAGGGGGGCGGGGGCATGCGTCCCCGCGAAATACCTTCCACAGCTTCTTTGGCAAGAGACATTACTCCCACAATGGTGACAAAGCACAGAATTGGACACAGAGTACACGGTGCGCTGAGATGTTGTCATGGACAGAACATTTTATGCCATGGCTTCCCAACCAAATTAATGTATTTACCTCATCAGTCACCAAGCTAAAGCTACATAGGATTGTCTTCTGTTAGACATCTATTAGTCTGTATGTAACGCTACAACACTTGCTCCCGACTGCCTACCCATTCCCCACAAGTCATGTGTGTTTAAGGCAACCAAAACAACATACTCCTGGTGCCTCATGATTGTAAACACCTCTCCTGCAACTGCTACAGCGCAATGAGCGCCCCCAGTGGACCACAAGTCATGTGTGTTTAAGGCAACCAAAACAACATACTCCTGGTGCCTCATGATTGTAAACACCTCTCCTGCAACTGCTACAGCGCAATGAGCGCCCCAAGTGGTGAAAGTTCACCAAATTTGGTATACATGTCAAGGGACCTATGAGGAGTTGTTTTGTAAAGTTTGATCAAGTTTGACCAATGAGAAGCCGAGATATAAATTGTTGCCTGAAAACAGCGCCCCCAGTGGCAAAATTTCACAAAATTTGGCACATATGTCAGGTGAACTGTTAAGAGTGTGCGTATCAAGTTTGATCAAGATTGAGAAAATAGAAGATGAGATATTGATTTTTGAAGAATAAATTTTTTGGTTTCTCCCATGTCAGTAGGTGGCGCTATGCTGCACATGAGCGATTATGAGTTGGAAAAATAAGTGTCTACAACAGCAACGTACTATCACAAGGTAGTGGTGTGAAGGAGAAGCATTATGGAATCATTTACCAAAAACCTGTTTCGGAGCAATTGCGTTGGCCAAAAACAGCGCCCCCCATGGACGAAAATTCCCAAAATGTGGTGTACATGACATGGGAGGTAGAAAGAGGGTGGCCGTGAAGTTTGACCAAATTTGAGGAAAGATTGGATTTTTTGCCCAAAAATAGCGCCCCCAGTGGCGAAATATCACAGAAATTGGGTAACATGTCAGATGCCCAATGAGTGATTTGCGTGTGAAGTATGAGCAGTTTTGAGCAATTTGAAGATATGTTATGAATTTTGTTGCCTGAAAACAGCGCCCCCAGTGGCAAAAGTTCACAAAATTTGGCACACATGTCAGGTGACCTGTTAGGAGTGTGCGTATCAAGTTTGATCAAGATTGAGAAAATAGAAGATGAGATATTGATTTTTGAAGAATAAATTTTTTGGTTTCTCCCATGTCAGTAGGTGGCGCTATGCTGCACATGAGCGATTATGAGTTGGAAAAATAAGTGTCTACAACAGCAACGTACTATCACAAGGTAGTGGTGTGAAGGAGAAGCATTATGGAATCATTTACCAAAAACCTGTTTCGGAGCAATTGCGTTGGCCAAAAACAGCGCCCCCCATGGACGAAAATTCCCAAAATGTGGTGTACATGACATGGGAGGTAGAAAGAGGGTGGCCGTGAAGTTTGACCAAATTTGAGGAAAGATTGGATTTTTTGCCCAAAAATAGCGCCCCCAGTGGCGAAATATCACAGAAATTGGGTAACATGTCAGATGCCCAATGAGTGATTTGCTTGTGAAGTATGAGCAGTTTTGAGCAATTTGAAGATATGTTATGAATTTTTAAGCATGTAAAATTTTGCATTGAAAATTGATTGACGTATAACTTCTGAACGGTTTATTCTACGTGAAACGTATTTAGGAACTTTTGTCAGCCGTGTCTGTAGATGATGTGTATCAATTTTGGTGACATTCCTATGAACGGTCTAGGAGGAGTTGCGCCGTCTTCGTGGCCATGCATTTCGCACAAAAGTGAAATTACCTCACTTCCTGTTGGGCGTGGCTAATGCATTGGCATTACATTTTTGTCCGGCTTAGTGAGATACATATGCTTACCAAATGGCATGCCACTACTACAAACTACATGGCAACCAGGCACCTTAATGCGGGAGGCCAAAATCACAATGAGTTAGGGGGCGCTATAGAGGCCCTGAGGCCCGCCTGGATCTGGGCTTCTGGTTCTCAGTAGCGGTGGGAGTCTAAGAAAAAGGAGCCAAATTTCGTGCGATGTTGACCATGGCAAGTGCCCCAAAAAGGGTCTTGTAAAGAGTTTGCTTGCCAAGTTTGACAAATCAGAAGCTGCAATATCATTTCTGCCATAACCAGCACCCCCAGGGGCGAAAGTGCACAAAATTTGGCGTACCTGTCAGGTGAGCTATGAAGAGTTTGCGTATGAAGTTTGATGACAATTGAGTAAACAGAAGATGAGATATAGATTTTTGAAGAATAAATTTTTTGGTTTTTCCCATGTCAGTAGGTGGCGCTATGCTGTACATGAGTGATTATGAGATGGAAAAATAAGTGTCCACAACAGCAACGCACTATCACAAGGTAGTGGTGTGAAGGAAAAGCATTATGGAATTATTTACCAAAAACCCGTTTTGGAGAAATTGCGTCGGCCAAAAACAGCGCCCCCCATGGACGAAAATTCCCAAAATGTGGTATACATGACATGGGAGGTAGTAAGAGGGCGGCCGTGAAGTTTGACCAAATTTGAGGAAAGATTGGAGTTTTTGCCCAAAAATAGCGCCCCCAGTGGCGAAATATCACAGAAATTGGGTAACATGTCAGAAGCCCAATGAGTGATTTGCTTGTGAAGTATGAGCAGTTTTGAGCAATCAGAAGAGTTGTTATGAATTTTTAAGCATGTAAAATTTTGCATCGAAAATTGATTGACGTATAACTTCTGAACGGTTTATCCTACGTGAAACGTATTTAGTAACTTTTGTCAGCCATGTCTGTAGATGATGTGTATCAATTTTGGTGACATTCCTATGAACGGTCTAGGAGGAGTTGCGCCGTCTTCGTGGCCATGCATTTCGCACAAAAGTGAAATTACCTCACTTCCTGTTGGGCGTGGCTAATGCATTGGCATTACATTTTTGTCCGGCTTAGTGAGATACATATGCATACCAAATGGCATGCCACTACTACAAACTACACGGCACCCAGGCACCTTAAAGCGGGAGGCCAAAATCACAACGACTTAGGGGGCGCTATAGAGGCCCTGAGCCCCGGCCAAGTATGGGCTTTTGGTTCTGAGTAGCGGTGGCAATTCTCGGAACTGGTGCCAAATTTGGTGCGTTTTCGCCCATGGCAAGCGCCCCGAAAATGGCCCAACAGCGGAGAAAAATAAAGAAGAAGAAGAAGAAGAAGACGGAAGAAGAAGAAGAAGAAGAAGAAGACGGAAGAATAATAATAGTGAACTCTTACAAGAACAATAGGGCCTTCGCCCTATAGGGCTCGGGCCCTAATAATAACCAGTAGTAAACAGAGTAAGAAATCAGCAGTGCATATGATGATAACTAATGGCCCTTTTCCACTACCCTTTTTCAGCTCACTTCAGCTCGCTTCAGCTCACTTCAGCCCGACACGGCTCGCGTTTCGACTACCAAAGAACAGCACGACTCAGCTCGCTTCAGCCCTGCTTAGCCCCTAAAACTCGCACCGTTTTGGAGTGGGGCTGAAGCGAGCCAAAGCGAGCCGAGTGAGGCTGGGGGCGTGAGCAGACACTCCCCTGTGCACTGATTGGTGAGGAGGAGTGTCCTCACATGCCCACACGCCCCGCGAGCATGCTGGGATCTGTGAACCCGGAAGAAGAAGAATTACGAGAATTTCTGAAGCCTTATGCGCTCTTGCCAGTATCTGTTGGCGTTGTCGGTGACAACAAGCCACAGAACCAAGACCAGCAACACTAACGACTCCATGTCCTCCATGTTTATTGTTTACTATCCGGGGCGTGAGACTACCGCTTAAAAGATCACTGATGTCACTGTTTGCGCTGCTTAACGACATCACGTGACGTCCACCCACTTTTGCTAACTCCACCCAATGTGTCCACCCACTTCCAGCCAGCATGGTTCAGCGCGGTTGTAGTCGAAATGCAACGCCAACAGCCCCGCTCAGCTCGACTCAGCACGGCACGGCTCAGCCCGACTCAGCCGCGTTTGTAGTGGAAAAGCGGCATAAGGCACTAATGGTGATCAGAAGTAATAGGCTATATGCAAGTTTACAGCGTAGGGGAGAGTGGATGTTAAAATGTGAGAGGGAAATCACATGTTTATGTGTGTCTGGGTGAGTGTGTGTGTAAGAGTGTGTGTGTAGGCGTGTGCGCAGCTGCACACTAATGAGATGAGGAGGAGCTAGGGAGAGAGTGCGTGCGCAGGCACACGACAAGGAGGAGGGGAGTGAGGGTGTGCGTGCGCGCGGGCGAGATAGGTGTGGTATGTGAATGTAATGCGCGGGCCTTTGTGCTAGGCCTCGCCAAAAAGGGGATTGGCAACAAGGAGAGCGCACAAGGAAGAGTAACAAAGGATCTGTAGCTTAAAACTAGTCTAGCTAGGCCTTAAACCCCAAACTTCTACTCAACCCTTAGCTACTCCTGAAATCCCAATGTTGAGGGGTGTTGTGCGACAGAGGGAGTTAAAAAGAGAGAGAGAGAGAGAACGCATGCACGATCTAACTAAATACGGATAGTAAACAAAGTAAATCAAACAATGCATACATTTAAACCATGAATGAATTCAAATAAACCACACTCTTCACATTAACTAGCCACAACTAAGACTAACAATTGCCCAGATCCCAGCCTTACTTGAGATCACTCTTGCTTGGCGACTGAAAGTGTGCCGTCTGTTATCCGACGACAGTGCGGAGCGCAGGTCCAGGGAGAAAACAGTTCTGTTCCTTTTAGTTTCACAGCTCGTCAGCTGAAGATCTTCAGTGTCCCATCGGTAGTCCGATGATCTGGAAGGAATCTTGTTTGTAGTTCGTCGACGTTGCAAAAGGGAAAAGGGATCCGGTCGCCTTTTCTCTTTAAAATACTGCGTGGGCTGCAGTAACTAACCGGTTCAGTTATTATTGCAACTATGCGAAGATCAAATACATTGAACTTTGGCTAAAGGTCCGGTATCAATAGCTCATTATTTGTCTTTTGTTCTCCTGTAGCACAGATGCAACAACGTCTCTTTCACGCGTGGAAACCCACCGCCAGAGAGAAGGAATTTCGATTTCGCCGCGGGTTTTAAGCACAGTCGTGACGTCACTGTATTTGGTATCTGGTATCATCTCTGTATCCAATACCATTACAGGGAGTCAGAAGAATGGGCGGAGATAGAACATGGCATCGAGTACAGGGATTGGTATGTTCAATACTGTCCAGTGAAAGGGAGAAGATGGTTCATAAAGTGAAGCAGGGAATTGGTTACTATGGCTACGGCATGGCAGCCCCCCCACAGCCCACTTGCAGATCAACAGTTCCTTGAGTTTACACATAATAGTGCAAAAAAAAAACCTAGCAAGTGGTAGTTCTTTGGGTGGAAACACCTTGTTGATGACAGCGATCAAAGGAGAATGGTCAGACTTGTTCAAGTTAACAGGAAGGATGCAGTAACTTAAACGAGACCGTCAATGATGGCGTAGCTCACTCCGGCCCCGTCTAGTCCAGAAGGAATGATCTAAAGTGGGCCACCTTGCGTAATAAATGTTGCAAGCTATATACATTATATAGAAGCTATATACACCCTAGGAATACCGACCTATTTGTCAGAAAGAATCCAAAACGGTGAGGAATTGACTGAGAAGAAGCGATTTTTGTTGAACTGCTCATTAAAGCTTAATTAGTCCATAACTTCATTAATAATTGTAATTAAGCAAATCTGGGTAGAAGTTATATGCACATGTGCACTAGGTACCCCTACCTTCATGCCAGAAAGAATCAAAATGGGTGAGGAATTCAGGGAGGAGAACCAATTTGTGCGGAAACTGCTCGTTATGGCTTCATTACTCCATATCTTCATTATTAATTGTAATTATGCAAATTTGGGTAGAAGCCATATGCACCCCTGGGAGACTTACCTTCCTGCCAAAAAGAATACAAATCAGTGAAGAATTGAGAGAGAGAGAAGAAGCGATTTTCGTGAAATGTGGACGACGCTGGACGGACGCCGGACAACACATGATGGCATAAACTCATCGCCTATCGGTCAGATGAGCTAATAACCACTCTTTAAAATTGTGGTGAGCAGAAAAGCATCTCAGAAAGCACCTTGAAGCAGATGGGCTACAAACAGCAGAACACCACATCCACTCAATTCCAGTACTGTCGACCAAGAACAGGAATCTGAGGTTCCGATGAGCACAGGGTCACCCAAACAGGACTGGAAAGTGGATTGGCCGATTTGATAATTGCACAAATGAGAAGGAGTACAGGTTTTCTTTTTAAAGTGGCTGGCAATGATATATACTGTACATACAGTACCGGTGAAAAAAACTGACACACACACCTTCTAATTCAATGTTTTTTCTTTATTTTTATGAACTAAAAGTCACTTTGTGTCTTAAAGTCATGACGGACATCGTTTCTCTTTACTTAGTTGAGCACTTTTTGACATAATATGAATTACTACAGTTGTGGAATAGGGCTATTTAGTGTATTTTTATTATTTACTATTTCCTGTTTGATCTCAAATGCATTAAGAAGGCAAGAAATTGTACTAATTAACTTTTGACGAGGCACCCGTTAATTGAAAAGCATCCAGGTGACTACCTCATGAAGCTGGTTAAGATAATGCCAATAGTGTGCAAAGCGTCATCAAGGTAAACGCTGGATACTTTGAAGAATCTAAAACATGAAATACATTTGGGGTTTTTTCACACTTTTCTATTGAGCACATAATTCCATACATGTTCCAAATGCTATTTCATAGTTTTGATGTCTTCAGTATTGTTCTACAATGTCAAAATACAGCAAAACCTATGAACGAGCAGGTGTGTACAAATTTTTGACTGGTACTGTGTATCTCATCTCATCTCATTATCTCTAGCCGCTTTATCCTGTTCTACAGGGTCGCAGGCAAGCTGGAGCCTATCCCAGCTGACTACGGGCGAAAGGCGGGGTACACCCTGGACAAGTCGCCAGGTCATCACAGGGCTGACACATAGACACAGACAACCATTCACACTCACATTCACACCTACGGTCAATTTAGAGTCACCAGTTAACCTAACCTGCATGTCTTTGGACTGTGGGGGAAACCGGAGCACCCGGAGGAAACCCACGCGGACATGGGGAGAACATGCAAACTCCACACAGAAAGGCCCTCGGCGGCCACGGGGCTCGAACCCGGACCTTCTTGCTGTGAGGCGACAGCGCTAACCACTACACCACCATGCCGCCCGGTACTGTGTATACTATGCGTTAAATATGTACAGTCTATTGCCAAAGGTTTGTGGACACCTGACTATGACACCCATATGGCCAATGTTTGACAAAAACTAAACAATTTAGCTTTACAATTTCCCTTCACTGGAACTAAGATGCCCAAACATCTAAGGAACTAAGATGTCCAAACATTGCTCCAGCATAACAATGCCAATATGCACAAAGCGAGCTCCATGAAGACATGGTTTGCCAAGGTTAAGGTGGAAGAACCCTGACTTCAACCTCACTGAGCACCTTTGAGATGAATTGTAACACTAACTTTACCCCAGGCCTCCTTACTCAACATTGGTACCTGATCTCACTATTAGTCTTGTGGCTGAATAAAAACAAATCCCTATAGCCACACTCCAAAATATAGTGGAAAGCCTTTCCAGAAGAATGAAGGGTATTTAAACTGCATAGGGGGATTAAATCTGGGGTGAGATGTTCAAAAACTGACATATGAGCATGACAGTCAAATGTCCACAAACTTTTGGCCATACATTGTATGCTATAAATTATTTTAGCCACAATATTAGCCTTGTTGGTCAAACCATCCATGTATTCGAATGTTTCCCCCCCTCCATCCTCAATACAGGAACGAGACTCAAGCAGGCACAGAAAGCTGGTAATTTACTGAAGCTTCACAAAACATACCAAAATATTCCATCAAGAGTTCGCGCTCTCTCTCTTTCTCTCTCTCTCTCTCTCTCTCTCTCTCCTCCATACAGAACATGTATAATCTTCATCCTATATACCTTCGGTCCCAACTCTCCTCTGAGCCCAGAAACAGTCTCCCTGTTTTCTCACTCCAAAGGCTCCCAGATATAAACAATACCCTTTCTCATAGATTCCCTGCATCTGTAGTCATGGCAACCAAGTCTAGCGAAGGACAAAAATGTGAAATAAATCCTGAAAATGCCACAGTGAGAAATTCGAGTGTATTCTATTCAATATTCAGACTATTCAGCAATGAATGACTCATTAAGGGTGGCACGGTGGTGTAGCGGTTAGCACTGTCACCTCACAGCAAGAAGGTTCTGGGTTCGAGCCCAGTAGCCGACGGGGGCCTTTCTGTGTGGAGTTTGCATGTTCCCCACACAGTCCAAAGACATGCAGGTTAGGCTAATTGGTGGCTCTAAATTGACCATAGGTGTGAATGTGAGTGTGAATGCTTGTTTGTCTCTATGTATCAGCCCTGTGATGATCTGCCGACTTGTCCAGGGTGTACCCCGCCTCTCGCCCATAGTCAGCTGGGATAGGCTCCAGCTTGCCTGCGACCCTGCACAGGATAAGCGGCTACGGATTATGGATGACTCATTAATTATATTATTAATATTATTCCTGGCGGCACGGTGGTGTAGTGGTTAGCGCTGTCGCCTCACAGCAAGAAGGTCCGGGTTCGAACCCCATGGCCAGCGAGGGCCTTTCTGTGTGGAGTTTGCATGTTCTCCCCGTGTCCACGTGGGTTTCCTCCGGGTGCTCCAGTTTCCCCCACAGTCCAAAGACATGCAGGTTAGGTTAACTGGTGACTCTAAATTGACCGTAGGTGTGAATGTGAGTGTGAATGGTTGTCTGTGTCTATGTGTCAGCCCTGTGATGACCTGACGACTTGTCCAGGGTGTACCCCGCCTTTCGCCCGTAGTCAGCTGGGATAGGCTCCAGCTTGCCTGCGACCCTGTAGAAGGATAAAGCGGCTAGAGATAACGAGATGAGATGAGATGAATATTATTCCTAGTTAGTTATAATATTAGTTATATTATTAATTATTACAACATTCTAAATGCAAATATAATTTAAGACCAAATTTGCAACGAACTGAAAACATAATACACAGTATGTATGAGCCAAATTGTTTTCAATCTATAGTATAATTTCTGCAAATGACTCTTTTTTCAGATATAATTACATATTATTCTATCCACCTTCACTGGATATGAGCATTTGCGCGCTCTGATTGGCTACTCTACTACTAGGATATCAGCTCATATACCGCGAGTAGAGAAAAACAAAATGGCGGAGCGTGTTACTGAACCAACTGAAGACGAAATAAAAACTACTTGAAAACGAAACCCCAAAAAATACAAAAAAAAAACCCAACCAAAAACGGAATAAAAGTATTGGATGGTAAGAACATATCTTTTTTATTTTTCAATAATTATTATTATTATTATAGCATTTTTCACAAATAGCTACTGTCATTTCGCTGGTTTGTTTACCGTACATTCTAAGCGGAATGATTTTGTTGGACGTTTTGTATAAAGTTTTTATTTACTGGATTTGCAAAAAATTTAAATAAAAATGCTCTTTTTCTCAAAACCCAGTGAATGTGGACAAAATAAAACAATTACTCCACTCAATCTCATCATACATGGCTGATAGCCAACTGATGTACGACTCGATTTCGTGGAATAACTGTTAAATCTAAGGATTAAATAATGTTTTATACCACATTAATTCTTAAAGAGGTATTGCTCACTTAAATGTTTTTTTTTTAGCTGTAAACTAAATGATATGACTGTACTATGATGAAACACACCAATGCTGATGTTAATTTTGACAAAATTACTATTTTTTTTAAAATAAAAAAAATCGCCATTTTATGGCTTTAAAATGGTTCAAAACACCATCGACTGTTTTAAATTATCCCGAACCTTAGTTGAAAGGCTGATGCTGATGTAGAGTCGACCATCTGGGGTTTATCTAAATCATGAAATTTATAATTTAAAAAAACAAAATGTTAATGCTATCTAATCAGAGGTTGGTGGTCCACCTGTCGGAGCCCCCACACTTGAGTGGGAGTTTGTCAATCTGTGCTCATTTTCAAATATATTTTTAATCGAGACTCATCATTGACAAGATTTTATGCCCGTTCTTCTTAGCCCCTCCCACCCGACCTCCCTCACCCCTTTGCTCACTTTTGAGCATTTTTCAAAATGATGCAGTGGGTGGAGTTAGGCTCCGAGCTCGGGCTGATGTTACACTTTAATACTCAAACCTGATTGGTTAGAAGGTGTTCTCTTTTAGTGAAATAATCAGTACTGGATTGTCACGATTTTATTCCTTCCATAAAACCAGTGGTTTTAATTACTTCCTAATTATCATTACAATTACTTATAAAGTGTTAGATTTGGCACATCTGGTTTTTTCTTCTCTTTCGGTGCATCCCTAATAAATATAGTTACCCGATGTTAACGATATACTCATGTGAGCTACGTTAATCATACATTGCTAGATTGTATTTCATATTAATGACCTCAAAACAATCTTGTTTGCCCGTGTGAGAAAGCGAGGCTGCTGCATCAGCTTAAGCGGGGAAATGAGAGTGATGAAAGATTACTGAAGTGAGACGAGGAAGGATGGATGGACTGTCAATCCAGATTGAGATGTTGATTGGCTCATCTGGCATTTTTATTCGGAGTAAAAGTAGACAGCTATGTTGGTGTGTCGTTATTGAGTGATAAGTCCATATAGCATACTGTGATGTTCGATTTCTGGGCTTACTTGCAAAATACAGTCCGTAAAGGTTGGCAGGTCTGACACAGTGGTGTAAATATTTATTTTTTAATGTCTCTGCCCTTGACCATACGATTGGTCTGAGGACCGTAATGCAGCCACTCAGGAGGATTTATTGCTTTACTGCATCATAAGTTGTTTGTATACAATGAATAAATCTCAATTCAGATGTCCTGACAATGTCAAATATTGCAGGAGATGTGCTGCATGTATGCTCACGCGTATGTGTGTGTGTATCCTACCTTGCCCTTGTTGAAGTAGTGGATGACCTTGCGGCAGAGATCCTCTTTGCGATGCCACTCGCTCTGAGCTGGGTAGTGCAGAAACTCCCTCAGGGGTCGATCCTCCCACTGCAGCAGTTCCCAGTACAGGAGCAGAGTGAACGCTGCCTCTGTGGAGCAACACGACAGATTATATGACATAACACGAAGACTTAGGACTCAACACGCAACCATTCAATGCTACTCCAACAGTGGCAGAACTGTCTAAAATTTTATTCTTTTCACAAGTATTTTCGCTCATATACACAGAAGTCAGGTTTTATTACCTCCACCAACTTTGTTGGACGAGGTTATGTTTATGCATTCGTTTGTTAGCTCATCCGGCTGTAGGCCAGGACAGATGAGCTTATGCGGTCACGCGTTGTCCGTCCGTCATCGTCGTCTGTCCACAATTTACAAAAAAATTGCTACTCCTCCTACAGGATTGATTGGATTCCGATCAAACTCACATGTCATGTTCCCCAGGTGGGTGTGTATAAAAGTTGTCAAGATGGTGGCGCCACCTCTCATATTTACGATTTTATGGGCGTATGAAATTTTTGGGTGACTCGTCACACCAAACACTACTGTTCATAAACCGCTGGGACGTTTTCACTGAAACTCACCCAGAAGACTCTAAAGACATATTCTAACAAGAATTGTTCACCAGATGGTGCCATCTACCATGGCTGAGGCTACAGAGGGGTCATGTGCAATTTCACGAAAATCGCTCCTCCTCCTACAGGAGTGATCAGATTTTGATCAAACTCATACGGAATGTTCCGCAGGTTGGTATGTATAAAAGTTGTCAAGATGGTGGCGCCACCTGTCATATTTAACATTTTATGGGCGTCTGGAAATTTTGGCGGACTCGTCACACCAAACACTACTGTTCATAAACTGCTGGGATGTTTTCACTGAAACTCACCCAGAAGACTCTAAAGACATTCCAACAAGAATTGTTCACCAAATGGTGCCATCTACCATGGATGAGGCTACAGAGGGGTCATGTGCAATTTCACGAAAATCGCTACTCCTCCTACAGGAGTGATCAGATTTTGATCAAACTCATACGGAATGTTCCCCAGGTTGGGATGTATAAAAGTTATCAAGATGGTGGCACCACCCATCATATTTATGATTTCAGAGGCATGTGAAATTTTTGGGTGACTCGTCACACCAAACACTACTGTTCGTAAACTGCTGGGATGTTTTCACTGAAACTCACCCAGAAGACTCTAAAGACATATTCCAACAAGAATTGTTCACCAGGTGGCACCACCTGCCATAAATATGGCTACACGGGGGTCATATGCAGTTTCACAAAAATCGCTACTCCTCCCACAGGATTGATCGGATTTCAAACTCGCACACAACAACAGTGGCCGGTATGAGCTCCAGCCTTATTGAGGCTACTTTTTTTTTGTCTGTTCCCAATGCAACTTAAAAAGTTGTGAACGAATTTTGATGACATTTTGCGGAAAGGTGAGTGATGGGCTGAGGAACAATTGATTAGATTTTGGTGCAAATTCGGATCTATATGGAGATCCTTGGTGGAGCTTGGCGGAGGTATGTAAGTAAGTAAGTAAGTAAGTAATTTATTTGTATAGCACATTTAAAACCAAAGTGCTTCACAGTAAAATAGTAAGAAAAATAAAATAAAATAAAATAAATAAATTAAAAGAAATAAATACAAAATATACAGAAATATACAGGTACCAGTACTGACAGATGAGACAGAGCAAACAAGACAGGAAAGAAACAACAGCACAGCAATACAACAATACATACAGTAATAGGGTCTCCATCCCAGAATCCCACAATTTCAAAGGTCATTGAAGGCAAGTCTATACAGGTGTGTTTTGAGAGAGGTTTTAAACACTGACACCTCAGATACAGATCTCAGTTCCTGTGGTAGACTATTCCAGAGACGTGGGGCATAGACACTAAAGGCCCTGTCCCCTTTCATGGAAAGCCGTGCACGTGGGACCATCAGCTGTCCCTGGGATGCAGATCTCAGTGACCGTAAAGGGACATATGGACTTAACATGTTCACTATATATGTTGGAGCACGTCCATGTAATGCTTTAAAAACTGTCAGTGCTACTTTGTACTGGATTCTAAACTTCACAGGGAGCCAACGTAGGTCCGCCAATATGGATGTGATGTGATCTCTTTTCCTGGCTCTAGTAAGTAGCCTGGCTGCTGCGTTTTGGACTAGCTGTAAACGTGCAAGAGATGATTCACAAATGCCAGTGTAAAGTGCATTACAATAGTCCAGTCTTGAGGTAATAAAAGCATGTATGAGTTTCTCAAGATCTGGTACAGTTAAAAAAGATTTTAACTTGGCTATGGACCTAAGCTGAAAAAAGCTGCCCTTTACAACAGCATTTATCTGCTTATCAAATTTGTACTCTACCGGATGCCCTTCTACTTAAGAATCATGATACAAAGCGATCACAAAGCAACATCTGATTGCTACATTTTCTAACCGCGTGTTTCACTTACCCGTGTAGTTCTCAGCCTGCAGGTGCATGTCACACAGCTTGTGAATGTAGCGGATGTACATCTCCTCCTTATTGATCTCAGACTTATAGAAGTTCTGCAAAAAACAAACCATCATCACACAAGAACAGCTGAAAAGCAAACAACCTGAAAATCTTACTTAATCAAAATCAATGCTCATAAAAATCCTAATTAGTCAGTGAGACAATGTTATCTATTCACTCTTGGCTTAAATTAATAGTTGGCATTTTGTTTTGTTTGTTTTAGTATTTAAATGCCTGCATAATTTAGTTCCTAAATATTTGAACAATTCTTGCACGAGAAATGCAAGTATTCATAATTATAACACTTGACTTAAATCTGATTTGCATTTCCCAAAACCGAAGCTTATGCTAGGTAAACTAACTTTTAGATATTCAGGTTCAGTACTTTCTGTGGCCACTGCCTCATAAAGGCGGAACCACTGTGTCATCGTGTTATAAGAATGAGTGTAACAATAGCGCACTGCGCATACGCATAAGCATTACAATCACCAGAACGGCGAATCGTGATCTCACGGTACGAACAGTTGATCTCGCGTTATCAAAGGTACACAAGAACGACTGCCGAAGCCACGATGTCATCATGTTGTAAGAATGAGTAACAATAGCGAAACTTATCCTGATCAAGTTCGATTACCCGTTCTACTTCTTGATAAACTTCAGAACCAATCAGAACCAGAAACGAAATAAGAGAAACCTTGTGATAACTTTGCAGTCTCAGAAGATAATCGGCAGATAAAAAGATAAACGAAATTCACCTCGTGGTTCGGCAAGGCTACTGATTCGATATCAAGTAAGTGGTGTTTATTTTCAGAAAATTTACCTTTTGATTATCACAGCTTTTGTTTGGTCATTCTGAAAGGTCAAATGAAAGGGTTTATATGTTTTTTTGAGCTTTTTGGCAGATATTTACGCCAAGAATTCCAGCCATTCAACAAACACTCGAGAAGGCAGCGAAGACAACGTTGGAATCTTTTGAGCGATCCGCTCGGTTTGCAATTACAAAAGTCCCATGTGGGAATAAATCAGCTATTTCGTGAAAAATACAAGTAAAAGTTAAAAGTATAATTGGTTAAACTTCTGCTATTCGCTTACATTTTTTCATTTTATTTTTTGAGTCTTTACACTACACTTAAATGTGCTCAGTAGTACTAAATAATGCTTCGAAGACAATTCATGAACACGTGCTTTCTTACGATTTTGAAAATAGATCTCGTTCACAGCACTGTATTTTGAACAAAACACAGTAAACAAAATCCGTAACCAAAATACTACGAGCCCTGATGCTGCTCACAGCTTGGTGATGCTTGCAAGAGTTGAGGCGAGTATCATTGATAACATGTACGTATACAGTATATGCTATATTTACTGTATGGACATGGTATCAGAAAACAATTTTTATTTATAAGCAGTAGCCACATGTACCCATAGGGTACCTATTTTTTAATTCATTGCCAGCAAATATTAAATCAACCATGTCTCTAAATCAATTTAAAAGGCTCATGAGGTCATATTTTTTCACAATTTTATTTATATTATATAATTATGGTGATATTTTTGTTAGTTTCATATATCTTTTTCTTGAAGCTTTCGTTGTGTTTTTCTTTTTCCTCTTGAGACCATGGTGATAGTTTTAACTGAATTTTTCGATTAATGATGTTAATGAAATTTTCAAGATTGTTGTGACATATTTTTGAAATTGTAAATTAGTGTAGTTTTTTTGTATTGTATTTTTGAAGTGGATCGGTATGGTTTTGCAGAGCCCCTGTGGATACCAGCTGTGCTGAATGGGCCACCCTGCTGAAATAAAATTTAACTATCTATCTATCTGGCTTGTAGTACTCGAGTCCGACTCGTGCCCTAATTTTAAGGACTCGTGACCCGGCTTGACGAGGACTCAGATTTTTTTCTTGATTTTTTTTGTAACATACCATAATAATTTGGCATAAGAAATTTATTTCTACATTCATTTTTATACTAATTTTGCGCAAGAGAATGCACATTCACCTGTTCATATATCATGTTCAGAAACAAACTAACGTTAGTGGTGCTAAAACGCCTGGAGAGAAGCCCCTAGGATTGTCCGCTTTGCTTATACAGACTTCTCGTGCGGTGGGAAAAAAATGCACTGCTATGTGTTCCATATGTAGAAGAACTATCGAGGAGACGACGGGGACAAGCTCGAACTTCAATCGTCATTTGGTAAGACTCCACCCAGAGAAGGAAGTGACATGCTATGTTCATTGCTCTTGTTTGCTGAGCGATGAACTAGCTAGTGTTAACCCTCTCTCACGTTATTTGCCCTGTTGATAGTAGGCGGGGCTTGTTGAGCGATGAACGAGCTTTTTACCTGTCGCCTATTAACTAAAATGGGGCAGTCGAGCAGAAACGTTAGTCCAGTAGAGTAGCAGAGACGGTTTCACATAAAGGCAGCAACAGCCACCGCCAAATGGTGCGGATGGAGTCTTGTTCTCGGACTCGATTCGAAATTTTCTTTCATGACTTGACTCGGACTTGAACACTGGGGACTCGAGACTGGACTTGGACTCGAGGTTTAGTGACACTGACTACGTTTACATGCACATCCAAATCAAGCTGCTGTCGGTAATCGAGCTGAAGGTCCCAGCAGGGTGCCAGAGAAATCCAATCGTACATGCACACAATGAAATCGGGCTATTGTGTGAGGTGCATTGTGCACCCGAGCCACAGGTGGCGCTACACGCCTCATCGTGTTGGTACACCTCCGGTTGTCGTCATGAAGAAGAGCTATTCAAAAGTGTAAACAAAGTTATCAGTTCCGTGTTCTCCATTGCGCGTTTTTCTCCCGTCCATGAATTTTAATATATTCAACTCCTTAAGCTGAATGAGCATGAACTCTGTCTCCTCATTGCTCCAGAAGTGCACGTTTCTGCTTGCCATTTTCTCTTCTCCGTTTGTTCCTTCTGACCTCTTCTGCTGCTCGCTACTACTGTTGTCATGCCGACCGAGGCTGTTGTGTTTCCCGCTTGTGGTCTCGTCACTTGTCACTTCCGGAAGGGGCAGTAAGTAGCTTGACTACTAGCTCGATAGGGTATACATGCACTAAGTAGCTCGGCAGAAATCGCATAAACTAGGTCGTGTAGCTCGATTCCGAGAAATCAAGTTCGGTTCAATTTCAGCCGAATTAAGGTGTATACATGGCATTTTGAACTTCGATTTCAGTCGAGCAACGGCAGAAATTCGATTCTCTCTATGTGCATGTAAACGCACTGACTGCTATCTATCTATCTATCTATCTATCTATCTATCTATCTATCTATCTATCTATCTATCTATCTATCTATCTATCTATCTATCTATCTACATTGAAAGAGGTTGGCAGAATATAAACTCACTAGCAAGTTGACGGTGCAGCCGATCTTCTTGTTCTCCGTTTCGTCTCCCTTCATGCAATCCCTGTCCAAAGAAACCAGGACAGGATGAACAAATCTATGACTTTTGTCATGGCATTCAGAATGACATGCAACTCTGTAAGAGTGTTTATATAACTGTAAAGCTTGTCATCATTTTTGTGAAAGGAACAGAATATGACATCCAAAGAAACAGCCCATTTTTGGAAAATATTGTTGACAGTGTCAAGAAAACAGAGTTTATTCCAAAACTCATTATTTTCTGATATGTGGACATTACGACTGGTGTTATTTTTGCATTCCTCAAAACTTATCGCAGAATAACAGAACAATGACTGAGTCAACTTGCAGATTTTATCTTTGATATGGACACAGTGACATGAAATGACAGAAAACGGCAGGGAATATTCCCATTCAGGGGCGCTGAATTAGAACTGTGAGTCAAGTTTCGACCATACCTACATTATAATCACCTGTCAATGCTGTATTCACAGAGTATATGTAGTAACATATCTGGCATTGGCACTATCCTGTAAATCCCACCTGTAATCCAGTAGCCTCTCCATAAGGCGAGTGACAGAGGTGACGAAAGAGATGCCTGTCTCACGCCACGTCTCTTGCTCGATCTTTTCCAGAAGACTAGACATCAACAATAAAAAGCAATTTCAGGCTTCTCAGTGTAGACCAGAGGTGGAAAGAATGTCACTTTTCTGAAAGAGCAGCTCAGTATGACACATAAAAAGGTGGGTATTATTTGGCGTAGAACTAAAGTGGTTAGTGTTATCTTACCTGGGATAGGGCCCAAAAAGCTGAGTACTACAGTCCCGCAGCACAAAGCAAACACAGTGAGGTTGTTAATTTAATTTAATTTATTTTAATGCTACAGAAAACATGTTAGTACAGTGCCTTGAAAAAGTATTCATACCCCTTGAACTTTTTCACATTTTTCCACCTTACAACCACGAACTTAAAAGTTTTTTATTGAGATTTTATGTGATAGACCAACACAGAGTAGCACATAATTGTGAAGTGAAACGAAAATGATAAATGGTCTTCAAAATTTTAAACAAATAAAAATCTGAAAAATGTGGTGTGCATTAGTATTCAGCCCCCCCTGTACTCCAATACCTCTAAATACAATCCAGTGCAATCAACTGCCTTCAGAAGTCATCTAATTAGTTAATAGAGTCCTACTGTGTGCAATTTACTCTCAGCATAAATACACTTGTTCTGTGAAGGCCTCAGTGGTTTGTTAGAGAACACTGAAGAACAAACAGCATCATGAAGACCAAAGAACTCACCAGACAGGTCAGGGATAAAGTTCTGGAGAAGTTTAAAGCAGGGTTAGGTTATAAAAAAATATCCCAAGCTCTGAACATCTCAAGAAGCACTGTTCAATCCATCATTCAAAAATGGAAAAAGTATGGCACAACTGCAAACCTACCAAGACATGGCCGTCCACCTAAACTGACAGAGCGAGCAAGGAGAGCACTGGTCAGAGAAGCAGCCAAGAGGCCCATGATCACTCTGGAGGAGCTGCAGAAATCCACAGCTCAGGTGGGAGAATCTGTGCACAGGACAACTATAAGTCGTACACTCCACAAATCTGGCCTTTTTGGAAGAGTGGCAAGAAGAAAGCCATTGTTGAAAGACAGGCATAAGAAGTCCCGTTTGCAGTTTGCTAGAAGCCATGTAGGGGACACAGCAAACATGTGGAAGAAGGTGCTTTGGTCAGATGAGACCAAAGTTGAACTTTTTGGCCTAAATGCAAAACGCTATGTGTGGCGGAAAACTAACACTGCTCATCACCCTGCACACACCATCCCCACTGTGAAACATGGTGGTGACAGCATCATGCTATGGGGATGCTTTTCTTCAGCAGGGACAGGGAAGCTGGTCAGAGTTGATGGGAAGATGGATGGAGCTAAATACAGGGCAATCCTGGAAGAAAACCTGTTGGAGGCTGCAAAAGACTTGAAACTGGGAAGGAGATTCACCTTCCAGCAAGACAATGACCCTAAACATACAGCCAGCGCTACAATGGAATGGTTTAGATCAAAGAATATTCATGTGTTAGAATGGCCCAGTCAAAGTCCAGACCTAAATCCCATTGAGCATCTGTGGCAAGACTTGAAAATTGCTGTTCACAGACGCTCTCCATCCAATCTGGCTGAGCTTGAGCTATTTTGCAAAAAAGAATGGGCAAAAATTAGTGTCTAGATGTGCAAAGCTGGTAGAGACATACCACAAAAGACTTGCATCTGTAATTGCAGCAAAAGGTGGCTCTACAAAGTACTGACGCAAGGGGGCTGAATACTAATGCACACCACATTTTTCAGATTTTTATTTGTTTAAAATTTTGAAGGCCATTTATCATTTTCGTTTCACTTCACAATTGCTACTCTGTGTTGGTCTATCACATAAAATCTCAATAAAAAACTTTTAAGTTCGTGGTTGTAAGGTGGAAAAATGTGAAAAAGTTCAAGGGGTATGAATACTTTTTCAAGGCACTGTATGTAGCACTGGTGCAGCATCTTCAATAACTCTCCTTTAACTCGAATGCTGAGTTGAGGTACACTGGCATAGTGAGGATTTAATACGGACATTACACATATTGGTATTCAGAACTCAGGTAGAGAGTAACTACAGCTTTATTTATCCAGGAAGTCTCTTGAGATGAGAAATATCTCTTCTGCAAGAAAGCCTTGGTCAAAATGGCCTAAGTTTTACACACACATACACACACACACACACACACACACACACACACACACACACACACACTAAGATATACACATTTGGAAGATACAGAATTACAACAGTACCACACATAGGGTTAAAAAAACTTTCTTTCTAGATTTTCTTTCTAAGTGACTCTTAACTTGAAGCCATTAAGAAGAAGAAGAAGCTTTTATTTGTCACATGCACACTCAAATTCATCTGTGAATGAAATTCATTAACTCATCTGAAGCAGTGAACAGACACAAGTGAGCAATGAGCACACACACATACACAAAGCAGTGGGCAGCCATACTACAGCGCCCAGGGAGCAGTTGGGGTTAGGCGCCTTGCTCAAGGGCACTTCAGCCCAAGACTGCCCCATGTTAACTTAACTACATGTCTTTGGACTGTGGGGGAAACCGGAGCACCCGGAAGAAACCCATGCAGACACTGGGAGAACATGCAAACTCCACACAGAAAGGCTCCTGTCGGTCGCTGAGCTTGAACCCAGAACCTTCTTGCTGTGAGGCGACAGTGCGAACCACTACACCACCGTGCTGCCCCCCTTAATAACTACAACCCCGATTCCAAAAAAGTTGGGACAAAGTACAAATTGTAAATAAAAACGGAATGCAATAATTTACAAATCTCAAAAACTGATATTGTATTCACAACAGAACATAGACAACATATCAAATGTCGAAAGAGAGAAATTTTGAAATTTCATGCCAAATATTGGCTCATTTGAAATTTCATGACAGCAACACATCTCAAAAAAGTTGGGACAGGGGCAATAAAAAGCTGGAAAAGTTAAAGGTACAAAAAAGGAACAGCTGGAGGACCAAACTGCAACTCATTAGGTCAATTGGCAATAGGTCATTAACATGACTGGGTATAAAAAGAGCATCTTGGAGTGGCAGCGGCTCTCAGAAGTAAAGATGGGAAGAGGATCACCAATCCCCCTAATTCTGCGCCGACAAATAGTGGAGCAATATCAGAAAGGAGTTCGACAGTGTAAAATTGCAAAGAGTTTGAACATATCATCATCTACAGTGCATAATATCATCAAAAGATTCAGAGAATCTGGAAGAATCTCTGTGCGTAAGGGTTAAGGCCGGAAAACCATACTGGGTGCCCGTGATCTTCGGGCCCTTAGACGGCACTGCATCACATACAGGCATGCTTCTGTATTGGAAATCACAAAATGGGCTCAGGAATATTTCCAGAGAACATTATCTATGAACACAATTCACCGTGCCATCCGCCATTGCCAGCTAAAACTCTATAGTTCAAAGAAGAAGCCGTATCTAAACATGATCCAGAAGCGCAGATGTCTTCTCTGGGCCAAGGCTCATTTAAAATGGACTGTGGCAAAGTGGAAAACTGTTCTGTGGTCAGACGAATCAAAATTTGAAGTTCTTTATGGAAATCAGGGACGCCGTGTCATTCGGACTAAAGAGGAGAAGGACGACCCAAGTTGTTATCAGCGCTCAGTTCAGAAGCCTGCATCTCTGATGGTATGGGGTTGCATTAGTGTGTGTGGCATGGGCAGCTTACACATCTGGAAAGACACCATCAATGCTGAAAGGTATATCCAGGTTCTAGAGCAACATATGCTCCCATCCAGACGACGTCTCTTTCAGGGAAGACTTTGTATTTTCCAACATGACAATGCCAAACCACATAATGCATCAATTACAGCATCATGGCTGCGTAGAAGAAGGGTCCGGGTACTGAACTGGCCAGCCTGCAGTCCAGATCTTTCACCCATAGAAAACATTTGGCGCATCATAAAACGGAAGATACGACAAAAAAGACCTAAGACAGTTGAGCAACTAGAATCCTACATTAGACAAGAATGGGTTAACATTCCTATCCCTAAACTTGAGCAACTTGTCTCCTCAGTCCCCAGACGTTTACAGACTGTTGTAAAGAGAAAAGGGGATGTCTCACAGTGGTAAACATGGCCTTGTCCCAACTTTTTTGAGATGTGTTGTTGTCATGAAATTTAAAATCACCTAATTTTTCTCTTTAAATGATACGTTTTCTCAGTTTAAACATTTGATATGTTATCTATGTTCTATTCTGAATAAAATATGGAATTTTGAAACTTCCACATCATTGCATTCCATTTTAATTTACAATTTGTACTTTGTCCCAACTTTTTTGGAATCGGGGTTGTACTTATTAACTGTATGCGAGGTCTTTACAAGGCTTAGCTGTGCCATTTCCTGAGCGATCATGAAATGGCACAGCAAGAAGGTTCTAAGTTCGAGCCCAGTGGCCGATGGGGGTCTTTTTGTGTGGAGTTTGCATGTTCTTCCCGTGTCTGCTTGGGTTTCTTCTGGGTGCTCCGGTTTCCCCTACAGTCCAAAGACATGCAGTTAGGTTAACATAAGGTGGCCATGGGCTGAAGTGCCCTGGATATGTGTGTATGCTTATTGCTCACTTTTGTGTGTGTGTGTGTGTGTGTGTGTGTGTGCATGCATGCGTGTGTTCACTGCTTCAGATGGGTTAAATGCAGAGGATGAATTTCACTCTGCTTGAATGTGTCACAAATAAAGTCTTCTTCTTCTTCAGAAAAACTTCCTTGGTGGAGGTAAAAAAAAAAATCTATGGAATGCTAGTGAAGGGCTACATAAATATGACAAATAATTCATCGTAGCACCTCTTAAAAAGGAGTGAATTAAAGGCATGCTGAAATCGATGAGATTCCAGACGTACACTATGAGTTTGGTTGAGTATCTCATGGCTTTATGAAGTTGTGCGCACAAGTTATTATGTTCGTTCATCATATAAAAACATGAATGCAAAATAACAGGATGTGGATCGAGTGTTATTTTATAAGCGGCAGAAACAACAAAAGCAGAAGCCATATTGTTAAATAAAAGCAAATTTGCAGTGATGATAATGAGCACGTTAGTTACATTAGATATTTATTTCAGTGTTCAATGTCTTTTCATTCATATATCATCGGATTAGCCTTTTTATTTTCCAGTTTGAAACTGTCTCTATCCATCCATCCATTATCTCTAGCCGCTTATCCTGTTCTACAGGGTCGCAGGCAAGCTGGAGCCTATCCCAGCTGACTATGGGTGAGAGGTGGGGTACACCCTGGACAAGTCGCTAGGTCATCGCAGGGCTGCTACATCAACACAAACAACCATTCACACTCACATTCACACCTATGGTCAATTTAGAGCCACCAATTAGCCTAACCTGCATGTCTTTGGACTGTGGGGGAAACCGGAGCACCCAGAGGAAACCCACACAGACACGGGGAGAACATGCAAACTCCGCACAGAAAGGCGCTTGTCGGTTGCTGGGCTCGAACCCAGGACCTTCTTGCTGTGAGGTGACAGCGCTAACCACTACACCACCGTGCTACCCTGAAACTGTCTCTTGCTTTTATATTACATCAAAATACATTTGATAGCAAAAGAAAAAAACCCTTTGATCTGTGTGTGTGTGTGTGTGTGTGTGTGTGTGTGTGTGTGTATACGCACAGCAATCCAAAAAGCTCTCTGTAGTTCTCGTCTCCTTTCCCCTCAGAAACTAGACTGTCCAGCTTGTCTATGAGCTCTGCCTCCACCTGGAAACACACGCAGGAAAGAGTTTAAGCTCTGATATGTTCATTCACTTGCAGAAACACCTGCAGATGATCCACACATTTTATTCTTTCACTTCACAAAGCTGCGAGAGAGACCTCACCTGTTTGAAGTTACCATTCTTGCGCTGTTCCCAGTCCATCATGTCATGGAAGATGGGAATCATGATGTTCCTGACCTCACTTTGAGGCACCAGGGTCACCCCCAGGAAGGGTCCGATCATTCCTGGGATAAAGTGGATCTTATTTTCACCTGAAGGGAAAAAGAAAAAAAATTAAAAGGCAATTCCAGTCACATAAAACGTCACTTCTGAATATGAGACGCGTCCTCCTATGTGTGTGTGTGTGTGTGTGTGTGTGTGTACATATATATTTTAGGGTGTGAATTCAGTCAAATTATAAGTAAAATATAGCCTTTTCCCCAACATGCTGCAGATTATATGTACCGTATTAGGGTTTTCCCGAGAAAAACTGGAAAGAGTAGTGGCCCCCTGAGCGCAGCGAGGTGCAAAAGAGCACATTGTCGACGGTGACGTGTAAGCCAGGGAAGTCTGGGGGCATGCTGCCCTGGAAAATTTTGAAATATAAGGGTTCATTTTGTGGCTTCTGGTGACATCTTGAGCTGATTTTCCCAGTTCAACATGTAAAAGTCAATACAATACCCACTTGCATCTCACAAACAGTGTCCTATTCCAAAGGAGACTGCTGTTTATTTCACATCAAACAAAGTGAATTGTGATGCAACATGGCACGAATTGTTCAAAAAACTGATCGTTAAATTTTGGCAATAGTGCAGATGACTAAATCCTCTCACTGTCAGACTCGAGCTGGTCAGCAACATGCAGCGAACCGGCCATTGCTGTCTCACAACTATGGTCTGCCACTGTTGACGAGTTGTTTTCTGCAGGTTTCTTTGTGAAAAACTCCGTAATTCAGCTGCAACCTGTCTGTGTTTTGCTCACTCATACCCGGCTTGAAGGCTCCGCCATTTTTGCATTACTATGGCCGGGTTCTTGCCCGAACTGATAATTACATCATCAGTTTTCCTCTGGCTAATCAGACACAAGGTATGCCACCACTCTTGCTGGAGCAGTTGGGGTTAGGCGCCTTGCTCAAGGGCACTTGAGCCAGTCCTGCTGATTCAGGGAATCAAACCAGTGACCTTTTGGTCCCAAAGCTGTTTCTCTAACCATTTGTAAAAAAATTTTTTTTGCATAAGTTACTGTGGCGGCGGCACGGTGGTGTAGTGGTTAGCACTGTCAGCTCACAGCAAGAAGGTCCAGGTTCGAGCCCCGTGGCCGACGAGGGCCTTTCTGTGCGGAGTTTGCACGGGGAAAACCCCGTGTCCACGTGGGTTTCTTCCGGGTGCTCCGGTTTCCCCCACAGTCCAAAGACATGCAAGTTACTGTAGGTTAACTGGTGACTCTAAATTGACCGTAGGTGTGAATGTGAGTGTGAATGGTTGTCTGTGTCTATGTGTCAGCCCTGTGATGACCTGGCGACTTGTCCAGGGTGTACCCCACCTTTCACCCATAGTCAGCTGGGATAGGCTCCAGCTTGCCTGCGACCCTGTAGAACAGGATAAAGCGGCTAGAGATCATGAGATGAGATGAGTTACTGTGGCAGCGGGGGCGTGGCCAAGCAGCAGTCTGTGAATGGAGGGCAGGGTCGGGGAAGGTAAGTGGCTAAGTCATTCCACCTGCTGTCAGTTATTGTGTGTGTGTGTTTGTTACAGGGATGGAGCATAAAAGGAGAGAGAGCAGAGAAAAGGGGTCTCTCCCCCGACCACAACACGTGTGAGTGAGTGAGTGAGTGAGTGAAAGAAAGAAAGAAAGAAAGCTGAAAAGCTCAATAAAGAGCGTGTGTAAACATCAACTCTTGCCTGCCGTGCTTTTGTGCTCCACCCACATCAGGAACTGTTACAGTGGTGCCGAAACCCGGGAGCACAGAAGGGAACCACCCCATGGAGTCCTCCCCATTCGAAGAGCTCATCCTTGCCCTCGCTACCACCCAGCAGAACCAGCATCAAGCGCTGATCACCCTCCGAAAGGAACAGGAGCAACGCTTCGAAAGCCTTGATGCTGGCCCAGCAGGAAGATCACCAGGCGTTCCGGCACCTGCTCGCGTCAGCAGGGGTGTTGGCCACTGCTGCTGCCACCCTCACGATGATGGGACCACAGGACGATCCGGAAGCGTTCCGCGCTCTCTTCGAGCAAGCAGCCGAGGCATGGGGGTGGCCGCTGGAGCAGTCTCCTCCCGCTCCTAACTGGCGAGGTGCAGCTCACAGCGCAGCAGCTCCCTGCTGACAGCTGACTGGTCTATGCTGACCTGAGGAAGGCCATCCTGCAGCAGCTTGGCCGCTCCCCAGAGCAACATCACCAGCGCTTCTGGACGCTGGCCTTGGAGGAGGTCGGCCGGCCGTTTGCATTCAGCCAGCAACTCCAGGACGCCTGCTGCTGGTGGCTGAGGGCGGAAGACCATGATGCCAACAAGATCATCGACCTGGTGGCACTGGAACAGTTTATCTCTCGACTTCAGGAAGGAAAGGCAGAATGGATCCAGTGTCACCACCCAGTGTCACTGGAATGAGCCATCGAGCTGGCAGAGGACCATCTGGAGGCGGCTCCGATGGCAGGCAGATGAGGCATCTCCCCTCACTTCTGTTCTCTCTCTCTCTTCCCCCCCGTCTCTTGTCCCCCTCTCCACCCCGTTCCCCTGCCATGGAGGCGGTGGCTGGCTCCTCCCCAGCCGGCCCATCGCACCCATGGTGTCCTGCCATCTCCCTCTTCGGTGTCTGTGTTGTCTCCCCCTCAGGTGAGTGACACTCATAACACCAGTGCAGAGGGAAAGCCTGGGATGGTGTGCTGGCGCGGCGGGCAATCGGAGCATCTCCAGAATCAGAGCTCTGCAAGGGAGGTGGGTGCTGTAATCCGGATCCCCGACATGCCAGAAACCGCCCCCGATCGGGCCGGAACGTATCGCATACTGGTGAGTATTCAAGAGGATACATATCACGCTTTGGTGGATTCCGGTTGTAATCAGACCTCAATTCACCAACGCCTGGTGCAAGGTGAGGCATTGGGGACAGCACAAGTGGTGAAAGTGTTGTGTGTGCATGGGGATGCTCACCATTACCCTCTAGTGTCTGTTCATATTCTATTCTGGGGCTAAATACATAGAATAAAGGCGGCGGTTAGTCCTCGTCTCACCCACTCGTTGATTTAGGGTACTGATTGGCCGGGGTTTAAAAAACTGATGGAATATTTAACACGTAGTGGGTCCTGCACTAGTAGGCTACGGGAAGATTCCGGTGTGGCACTGACTGGAGAAGCTGTCACAGAGCTGTCTACGTCAACACCGCGTCAGAGCGAGGAGCAGCCTACTCCTCCTCCCTCTCTTGGGGATTCCCTTGGGGATTTCCCAATTAGAGCAGTCGCAAGATGAGACTCTGCAGTAGAGGTCTACGTGGGACAGAATTTTCAGTCCCGCTCCCGCCCGCTCCCGCATTGTGCAGTCCCGCTCCCGCAAAGAATTATGATTTTCAGTCCCACTCCCGCCCGCGCCTGCCATATTTTGTCCCGCTCCCGCCCGCAAATCCCGCATGATGCAGACGTTTGCGTTATTTCTCACGAAAGTTCTTGTCATTGGCTTGGGGAATTAAACATGCTGAGCTTAGCTGAGCTCTCCATTGACCGAGCCTTCATTTATTGTAAGTTTATTGTTTAGACTCTGACATTCTGCTGACACATTCCAAGTTGAGCGCTGCATGCGCTCATGATTGACAGCTCTCGCTTTGATTGACAGCTCTCGCTTTGCGCACTCGCACTCCCACTTCCGAGTCTGTGGCGTTATGATTCCAACCGCGATTTCATTCTCCTCTCATATGAAGTGCTGCGCAACCACAACCAGCTCCTCAGATTATACACTATTTCTAGCTTTAAATTGAACAATCTGTGCGATACACAATCCTTTTTAATACTAGTTAATACTTTTTAATACTTTTTAAAATACTTTTTAATACTTAGGACTAATACTCTTGACTTTTTAACGGTAAATGTACCTCTTTTTAAAGCAGCACTTACTTCTGAAGCACTGTGAGCTTCACTAGAGGAGCTCTGCTCTTCTGCCATGATCGGAGATCTCAAACACGGAAGAGCGTAAAGGAATCGGAAACATACGCGAGATTAGACCACATCCGCAAATTTAGGCATCTTAAAATGTTTTTATTAATGCCAAATAAAATATCCAGCAGAAATTATATATGATAGACATAAATTAATAATTTATAAATTTTATTTTAAACACGTTTTTAGTTAGCGGGACTGCAGCTTATCACCTCTCCCGCCCGCGCCCGCATTGTGCACTCCCCCTCCCGCCCGCGCCCGCAATGAGCTTTCAAAATTTGTCCCGCGCCGCACTGCTTTGCGTCGGGTCCCGCGGGACTCCCACGGGAGTGCAGGGTTCTACTCTGCGGCATGCGTTTGTCCAAGTGAGAGTAATCGATGGTCAAACTCTTCAGCCAAGCGCAGCACCGAACTTCCCTTATTTTACTATTATTAAAGATAGATTGTACTGAGTGACGCAGGACACTCAAACTAATGAATGAATAACCCAGTTGTTAATCCCAAAGAGCTGTAGGGAACTCGTATTCCATGCAGCTCACTTTAATCCCATGGCTGAACACTTAAGGCAAGATAAAACACTAGCCCGAATAATGGCCCGGTTCTATTGGCCAGCGATTCATGGGGGTGTCCATCAGTGGTGTGCGGCATGCCGTGAATGCCAATTAGTAAATCCCGCAGCCACTCCAAAAGCACCGTTGCACCCTCTCCCTTTAATCGAGACCCCGTTTGAGCGAATTGGGATGGATCTCATCGGGCCATTAGATCGATCAGCACAGGGATATTGCTTTATTTTAGTTCTGGTGGACTATGCAACGTGATATCCAGAAGCAGTGCCTCTCCGCAATATCTCAGCACGTAGTATGGCAGAAGCGCTCTTCCGCTTTATCTCCCAGGTTGGGATTCCGAAAGAAATCCTGACAGACCAAAGCACTACATTTATGTCACGCACACTGCGTGAACTGTATGGGTTACTGGGGATTAAGTCTATCCGCATCAGTGTCTATCACCCACAAATGGATGGCTTAGTAGAGCGATTTAACCAAACACTCAAGAACATAATCCGGAAATTCGTAAGTGAAGATGCGCGTAATTAGGATAAGTGGCTCAAGCCCCTGTTATTCGCAGTATGAGAGGTCCCGCAAGCCTCCACGGGGTTTTCTCCCTTTGAATTATTTCTGGGCATAAGCCACGTGGCATTCTGGACATCAGCTATGAGGTGAGGTGAACGGATTGGGGTGGGGCACTGCAAATCTACCACCTCAACCTTTTAAAACGCTGGAATGAGGGGGTCCCCGTGGCGTTGGTAGTCCTGGAGAAGGCAGAGCTGGGGCCGGAGGTGAAAAAAATAACATCTCGGACCACTCTGGTCCCTTGTGGGACCACCTCTCACCGGCCCAACTCACAGAGATAGCCAAGTTGCAAAAGGAATTTTCCGGCGTGTTCTCGCCCCTTCCTGGTTGTACCCACCTCGTATAACACCACATCGAAACGCCCCCAGGGGTGGTAGTGCGTAGCCGCCCTTACCGCTTGTCCGAACACAAGAAAAAGGTGGTTCGGGACGAACCAAAGACCATGCTCAAAATGGGCAAAATTGAGGAGTCCCACAGTGACTGGAGCAGCCCAGTGGTCCTGGTTCCCAAGACCGACGGGTTGGTCCGGTTCTGTATGGACTATAGAAAGGTCAATGCGGTGTCTAAATTTGACGCATACCCAATGCCTCGCATTAATGAGTTGCTTGATCGGTTAGGCGCTGCTCGCTTTTATTCGACACTGGATCTAACAAAGGGATATTGGCAGATCCCCTTGACTCCTCTATCCCGAGAGAAAACGGCCTTTTCCACACCATTTAGTTTACACCAATTTGTCACGCTCCCTTTTGGGTTGTTTGGGGTGCCTGCTACATTCCAGCGGCTTATGGACAGGGTCCTCTGCCCTCACACTGCCTACGCGGCCGCCTATCTAGATGACATAATAATCTACAGTCATGACTGGCCGCGGCACTTGGAACACCTGAGGGCCGTTCTAAAGTTGCTGAGGCGAGCGGGCCTCACAGCTAACCCGAAAAAGTGTGTGATTGGGTGGGTGGAAGTACGGTATCTGGGGTTCCACTTGGGCCATGGGCAGGTGCGTCCCCAAATTAACAAGACTGCAGCGATTACGACCTGTCCGAGGCCCAAGACCAAAAAGCAGGTGAGACGGTCCTCGCCCTCTGATACTATCTGCTGGGGCACCCTTTCACTCTCTGTTCGGAACACGCGCCCCTCCAGTGGCTCCACCGCATGAAGGATGTCAATGCGCGGATCACCCGTTGGTATCTCGCCCTCCAGCCATTTAAGTTCGAGGTGATCCACAGGCCGGGGGCACAGATGGTGGTGGCGGACTTCCTGTCCCATCGGGGGGGAGTCAGCTTCAGGCCGGACGACTCCCCGGCCTGAGTTGGGCGGTGGGGGTATGTGGCAGCGGGGGTGTGGCCAAGCAGCAGTCTGTGAATGGAGGGCGGGGTCGGGGAAGGTAAGTGTCTAAGTCATTCCACCTGCTGTCAATTATTGTGTGTGTGTGTATTTGTTACAGGGATGAAGCATAAAAGGAGAGAGAGCAGAGAAAAGGGGTCTCTCTCTGACCACAATACATGTGTGAGTGAGTGAGTGAGTGAGTGAGTGAGTGAGTGAGAGAAAGAAAGCTGAAAAGCTCAATAAAGAGTTTGTGTAAACATCAACTCTCGCCTGCCGTGCTTTTGTGCTCCACCCACATCAGGAACTGTTACAGTTATCTATAAATATTAATTGTGCATTGCTCGTCCAATCAGTGCAGTCGTGCACACACTCAGCCAATCAGCATGGAATGCTGACATGAGCTGTGAACTTAGGTCAAGTTCAGGGCCATAGGCTTACATGGACTGCATTGATTACCTGCTCAAAGGCTACAAAACACATACATGTTGATTCTAGCTTTATACTGCAGGCCTAAATTGTCAGCATTGCGGTGGCAGTTTAAAGGGTAGCGGCAAGTCACGAAGTGTATCAATCCATAAATTAAGCGTAGCGGGGCCACTATGCTATGGTCCTTTAGGGGAAACCCTATATATACATATACACATAGTACATTAACATAATCGGCACTTTTACATGTTTGAATTGCATCTAAAATATATCATTTCAACTACTGGTATAATATAGTTTAGTTTTTGTCCCTTTAGGAGCATAACTGCATCAGTGCCATAATAAATAGCATATTACAATTCAGTTAATTTAAAAGTATAAGTCACAGCACCTACTATATACAGTGTGTGCACTTGTTCATTTGTTCATCTGTTGTAAATTGATTTGTAAGTGTTCCATTTATCCAGAAAGGAAAGCTTTCTGAATAAATGGAACTAAGCATCAGGATGCGATGCTTAGTCAAGCAAACTAGGCTGTGAAATTGAATTGAATTTTGACACATGATTAATCATGAACTTGAAGCCAGAAAGATCTGCCTCGGCTATTCTTACTTTCATCTATAGAGGTCAGTATTGCTTTTCTAAATAACGCCAGGCATGTGCGTATAGACCGAGAGAGAGAGAGAGAGAGAGAGAGCAGAATGAGGCAGGACAGCGAAAGACAAGAAAATGATAATTAGACACTCACCAAGGTTTTGCCACATGCTGAATAGCTCATAGGCCATCATAACTCTCATATCACCATACCTGCGGGGGAAAAAAATACAGTCGAGAAAAAAAAGAGGTTGGAAATGTGATATTAATATTTTCCCTAAAAGAGAACCATCATTAGTGAGACAGTACAGAGGTGAACAAACACAAGGGTGAGCACATACACACAGTGCATCTTAAAACCACTTCTGCATGTTGATTCATTTTCTCGAGCAACAGATCTGACAGTAGTGCTGGCTGCAAGATAAAATACGTTATCGTTTCTCGACAATAAACTTACAGTGGGACTTGTATGTGAGCGCCACATAAACAGATTTCAAAATGTAGTTATTCAGCATTTTTGGAATGAGTTAACAGTGTACATTACAGGCATTTAGCAGACACTCTTATCCAGAGCGATGTACAACATACTCGGAGCAGCTGGGGGTTCAGTGCCTTGCTCAAGGGCACTTCAGCCATTCCTACTGGTGCAGGGAATTGAATCAGTAGCCTTTTGGTACCAAAGCTGCTTCTCTAACCATTAGGTCATGGCTTCCACCCCAGTACTGTATATGCTTAAAAGTTAAATAGGACCCTCTGAGACCAGTTTGCACGGTACATATTGAAAGATAAAGAAAAGCCTCTGAAAATGTTAATTTACATTTTCGTGAAAAGATTCATATTGGATTATATAAAGCTTGGCTTATATGAGTAAACAAATGATGAGAAGGAGAAAACCTTTCCAATGTTTTCACTAAAAGTTTGTTTGGAATCAATTACATTAACCTTGTAAATTGGTCCCACAAAATTTGCCCATTAATCTTTTTGGTCATCTGGTCATTGTCCAATGCCATTGGGCCAAGCTGAGCAAACAGCTGCCATCCTGCCTAGATACACAAGAGCTTGGGAAAGTTCACATTCATTCATTCATTCATTCATTCATTCACTTCTTCAGTAAATTCTTTATTCCGGTCAGGTTTGCAGTGGATCTGGAGCCTATCCTGAGACTATTGGGTCTTAGGTAGAAATATTTCTAATCATCAGAACTGAAGCTGCAAGTTTTAGCTGCACGGGAAAGTCTTTAGAGCAGGGGTCATCAAACTATGGCCCATGGGCCGACTACGGCCCGCCACCCACCTTTGACCGGCCCCCAGCCCCTCTGCCCCCTACCACTTGAACCGGCCCTATGAGGCAATCCCCAAAAGTGCTCATGGCCTATTTTTTAAATTGCTTTTTGGCAAATAATAACATGTCTGCATCTTGTATTTTGTTGATTTTATCAATTAAAATTGATATTTAGTTACAAAATGAACTATTCATATTTTCCGAATTTTCATCATATGCTCGCGATCAAGCAGTGACAGGCAGCGCACGCGCAGAGAACTGTCAGTGTTCAGGACAGCAAAATGGCTAGCGGTAAGCGAAAAGTTGACAGAGTGCAGAGTTTTTAAAGAACAGTGGACCACCGATTATTTTTTCGTTCAGTGTAAGGACTGTGCAGTTTGTCTTGTATGTAAAGAAAGTGTGTCGGTTTTCAAAGAATATCATCTACATCGTCACTACGAAACCCGCCACAAAGAGTATGCTAGTTTGCGAGGGCAAACAAGAGAAGACAGGATTCGGAGGATGAAATGCGGACTGGCTGCACAACAGAATGTATTCCTTCGCCAAACCCAGATCAACCAGGCTGCTGTCCGAGCTAGCTATAAGGTAGCTCACCTACTAGCTACCCATGGAAAGCCGTTTACTGATGGGGACTTTGTTAAAGTATGCATGCTTGCTGTGGCCGAGGAGGTGTGTCCCGTTCAACGCGGTGAGTCTCTCCGCACCTACTATGACCAGGCGAACCGAAGATTTGGGGGACAACATGTATGACCAGCTGAATGAGAAAGCGTCAGAATTCGAGTTTTTTGCTTTGGCCATGGATGAAAGCAATGACGTGCAGGACACATCACAACTACTGTGATCTATTGATCTACTGCTCAGATTCACTGTTTTTTTAAATGTATTTATTTTATAGGCCTATTTATTTAACCTTTATTAAGTGCTGCACACAATTATTATTAATATTATTAATAATATCAACAGGCCTACCTACAATTTATAATTTTCCACTCACCTTTGCCAGTGTCAATCACCTCAACTAGGCAGATGTTTCTTACCTTGACAGCTTTGGTGTTATTTTTATTTGAAAATAAATGGAATATCTGTGGCATTTCAAATTAAAACAAAGTGTGAAGACTCGATTACTACTTTGCAAACCACTAGTAAAGATAAACAAATATGTGCCAGGAATCAAGTGTGGATATAGTAGTGTGGATATAGTAGTGGGGATGGCTGTGCCAGGCTAGTAATCTCTACGACACAATGAGGCCTGCTGGTGGTCATATTTGTCTGGGTCATACAATTCTATGTTATATAGCTGACCCGACCCCGGCCCCCCATCACAGTCAGGAACGACAATGTGGCCCCCAGAGAAAAAAGTTTGGTGACCCCTGCTTTAGAGTAACAAAGCAAGCTACTTTTTTAATCTTTTTAACTTCAAGAAAGTTTTCTGGTGAGAAAACAACTGTTTCTAGCTATTATAATGTCAGTAATAACAGGAACTAACTTGTTTCATGGACATTCCATAACATTAAACATATCTATAAACTGATAAAGTGTACAACGTGGTGTTCTTTAAAGCTAGGGTAGGTTACATTACATTACAGGCACTTAGCAGACGCTCTTATCCAGAGTGATGTACAACATACCCAGAGCAGCCTGGGGAGTATTTGGGGGTTAGGTGCCTTGCTCAAGGGCACTTCAGCCATTCCTGCTGGTCCAGGGAATCGAACCAGTGCCCTTTTGGTCCCAAAGCTGCTTCTCTAACCATTAGGGAACCATTCTCTAACCATTTGAGCATTTTAGAAGCATACTTTTGCTATATTTCTTGAAATTCCCTTTACATCCTGACAGCAACGAATAAATCAAATGCTCTGCCTGTCGTCTGTGGCAGTTGCAGGGCTGTAAAAAGACTGTCCAATCAATTCTTTCAGTCCTCATGAAATGATTGGATGGCCGACCTACCTACCTACCTGATCGCGAGTTGGCCCAGTGGTTAGCGTGTCCGCCTCTTGACCAGGAGATTGCGAGTTCTACTCATGGTCGGGTCATACCAAAGACCATTATAAAAACCTACCATCTGGCAAGGCAATACAGATGTGAGTGGGGAGTCAAACTCTCATGGTTACCAGAGGACTAGCCCCCCACTGTAACCCTAGCTGTATAGGCGAGAGGCCGAGGACAATGGAAATGGAGATCGGCGCCGCACCCATGTGCCTCAAAGAGCTGGTTAGGGCTGGGACAGGAGACTGCCAGGGATGACCAGATCCTGACCTACCTACCTGTGCACACTCTGCCTGCGCACTCACTGCGAGTGATCAGTGTTTTCCTCAAGGCTAGGTAGACATAACCAGAGACATATTGCTAAAGCTAGCGAGCTAGTTGACAGCTGTAAGTGTTGACAATAGCAATGTTTGTTGTTGACATTAATTAGGATAATGTTAAAGAGAATATACACAGGAAGCCATTCGCTCATTGACCATCTTTTTGTAACTGAAAGTCTGTCGCGAAGGTCATCCACATACTGTATATTCCAGGCTCCGGTTGCCTTGGTAACCCCTCTTGCTTCTTATATATTTCCCACCCCCAAATATTTCCAAGTGAAACAAGCAGTCATTGGCTAGTCCCTGACAAGACCATTTTATATAAAGAAAATAAACATTTTAACACCTAAACATTTAGTTTTGGTGCTATCAATAATCACTTCTTTCTGGCAGGACATCAATTCCTACAAATTACATCATGTTGCTAAATGATTTCATTGCAACTCTTGTGCATCATTTTTACACAGGACCTACAGTAAAGTCATGGGCCTTGTCTCTTATGGTCAATGTTTTTTGGAACTCAAAATGTTTTGTGTTATCACCGTCTGTCAGTCAACGGGATCCTTTCACTCCCATTGGTAATCACCTCAATCGTGTCGCCTCAAAGTTGAGAGCAGTTTAACTCTGTACCTGTCCACTTTGCATCGTGAGCAATTATTTCCTGTCGTCGCTACATCACTGACTTTCATTGACTTTACATAGTTGCGCCTCGCCACATCGGTATGAATCGTGTCCTGTGTGTATGCCCCTTTAGGTGTTTTCTTACATGTGAACGAGAAATTAAAGTAATTGGATATGACAGTACACTACACTCCTCCCCCCAACTCTCTCTTTCTCTCATGGACTCGTCCTCCAGCAGTAGTCAGGCAGTGCGCGTTCATGTGTCTTGGAGGAGTGGCTTTGGAGGAAGGGCTGAAGGAAGAAGGGGAGAGGGTGGGATTTTTTTAGGTTGGATAAAATCTAGCTGGCTTCTCAAAAATTCCATTTCACTCCACTTCAAGTAATGTTCGGGAATCAGACACAGTCTCAGTGTTTAAGTCTAGGCTGAAAACATATCTGTTTAGTCAAGCCTTTTGTTAATGGTGTTTATGAGGTAAAAGTGTAGATCTGGAGGGTCCTCAGGCATAGAGTGTTTTAGTAAACTGGGATGTATGGATGCTGTCAGTCCCCACTCGCTTGCTCACTCGAGTTTGTTGATGGTGTAGTGGCTGGCTGCTTTATGTCCCGGGGCTCCTTCATGCCTGTGCTACCTTCTGGCTCTCCCCTTTTAGTTATGCTGTCATAGTTAGTTGCCGGAGTCCCTGCTTGTACTCAGTGCAATATGTATACTGTTCCTACTTATTCAGGTGACATTGGGCATACCTAACAACCTGTGTTTTCTCTCCCTCTCTCGCTCTCTCCCCCCTCCCCCCAAATCTGTCCCTCTGAGTTACATGGAGTCAACAGGAAATCTTTTGGTGGAGAGGGTGGAGACCTCACTGGCTATCGTAGCCTGCAGGGAATAGGCCGTCAGACATTCTGTCGCATGTCCCAGCCCTGGTGAAATGTAACTGAATTGTCTTGGCCAGCCCTACAGGTCGCATCTGCATCCCATCATTACTGAGGAGTGTGCTCCCATCACCCAATCAAGCATCCAGCCAGAGCAGGTCATGATATTTTTTAACCATATTAACATGTCATTGTTGTGTATTATGCCTGATGTCAAGACTCTAGTCTCTGTGAGCCTACAACACAGACTTAATACTTATCATTTTTAGAGCATACCTAACAACCTGTGTTTTCTCCCCCCCAATCTGTCCATCTGAGTTACATGTCGGTCCTGGGATCGAGATGCTGACCTCTTCTGCCCCTCGGACCTGCCTGATCCATCCTGGTGCCCTGTGTCTGCTTGGAGTCTTATCGCATCGCTCCTGTGGAGGACGGCCCCATGAGGACAGTTGAAAGTTACACCTTGAGGATGCTCTGGACTCTTACAGTAATGTTTTTATGGCTGAGGACTACAGTTGACTTGCTAACTTTAGGACTGCAGTTGTCATGAACAGTTTTGCACAAGTTTCCATCAATGAAGAGTTACATCACCACTGAAACTGTCTTCATGTTAAAACTGTTCATGTTATAGTCATGCTGTCTGTTGCTGCCCAAATGAAGATGGGTTCCCTTTTGAGTCTGGTTCCTCTCGAGGTTTCTTCCTCATGTCGTCTGAGGGAGTTTTTCCTTGCCACCGTCGCCACAGGCTTGCTCATTTGGGGATAGATTAGGGATAAAATTAGCTCATGTTTTAAGTCGTTCAAATTCTGTAAAGCTGCTTTGCGACAATGTTTATTGTTAAAAGCGCTATACAAATAAACTTGACTTGACTTCAGGCTGCATCCCACCACCCTGTTACTGATTATTTTCAATGATCATGTTTGATTCTTTTTGTAACATATATAATAAGTTTTGCTTTTTCAGTGGATAGATTATCTGTTTCCCATCACTTTTCTTTCAGCTTTAGGTTTTATGTTAAATTGTGTCCAGAAATGAAAGAAAATCCCATTTGCCAATTACTGTATGCATACAGATAAACATAAAATGTAAAATTCTGTTCTAATATAGAACAGCTTCTAAAATATATATTATACAATCACTGGCCACTTTATTAGGAACACCCATCCACCTGCTGTTTTTATGCAGTTCTCTCATCAGCCGATCCCTTGACAGCAGCACGATGCATAAAATCATGCAGATACAAATCCAGAGCTTCAGTTAATGTTCACTTCAAACATCAGAATGGGAAAAATTGTGATCTCAAAGTATGACTTTCTTTCACTGTGGCACTGTGGGTGGATGTTTCAGAAACTGCTGATCTCCTGGCGTTTTTACACACAATAGTTTTACACAGAATGGTGCGAAAAACAAAAAAAACATCAAGTGAGCGAAAGTTCTGTGGGAGGAAACAAGCACCTTATTGATAAGAGAGGTCAGAGGAAAATGGCCAGGTTGGTTCGAGCTGCCAGGAAGGACATAGTAACTCATATAATCACTCTTTACAACCATGGTGAGCAGAAAAGCATCTCAGCATGCAATGGCAGAAGAACACATTGGGTTCCACTCCTGCAGCCAAGAACAGGAATCTTAGAACCAAGAAGAAGTTCCTATTTAAGTGGCTGGTGAGTGTGTATTAAAACAGGTTTGTGGCTGTAAGAAATAAGTCGAGGGCAAAAACAAGGAGAGGAAATATCAGGACACTGCCTGATAGAGTCTGTTGTTCTGTTTGTACGCAAGGCTAATCTGAGCTCTAATGTGAGCACGTGCTTGGCTTCGGGAAAACAAACATGATGATTAAGATGCCTTCTGCAACGAAGTGTACAGTAGTGTCTCTCTCTCTCTCTCTCTCTCTCTCTCTCTCTCACACACACACACACACACACACACACACACACACACACCCTCTCCAAGAACAAACAATTAATCATAATGTACTGAAATGTACTTAACAGTAAAGAAGTACTTCAATTTCAGACCCACTGTTAAGCACTAAGCCATTCAGACTCACACTCATTAATCACAGATCTTAAGTAAGGCATCACAAACACCCATTAAGCAGTCTGTCCACCCAAACCAGGGCTGTATGAAATGCAATACTGGAAAGTGAATGGAAGCCGGATTAAGTGCATATATTGTACCTGCTACAGTATGCATGCACTGAAGGATGTATCAGCACGTTAAACAATTCATGCTAGCAGGTTGTAAATCCTTCATGCTGAGCTCAAGATTAGCATGTGGTCTTCCCCAACACACAAAACCACAAACTTCAAGACAACCAATAGCTCGTGCTTTGGCTGATTTATAATACTGACGCTGTGCACAATCGGTCTTTGTTCATCTCTGAAAATGTTCCATGAGATCTTTTATCACTTCTCCACTTTTGTCTATTGCTATTACACATTTTCCCTCTCTGTCAATTGAAAACGTTTGTGCTTTATGTATCATGAGAGTTCTTTCCTGAGTTGTTCAGAAAGGCAGCAAACACGCAGTGACATCCTGCCAAGGTCTGAAAGCCGTGGGGTCTCTTGAGTCATTAAAGTAACACAGGAAAATTTTGGAAGGGTGCAGAGAAAGCGCCGAAAGAGCTTACCACCACCATCCTCCATCCTATCCCCAACCCCCCCAAAAAAGAAAAAGACTCTAACTGCTGTGATGCCAAAGGCTTCGAATGTACACATCTAGTCCTTGGTAGCTGCTTAAGTAGGACATAAGCTGGCAACACATCAAACTTATGCTCAGTGTATACTGCAAGATCTTTAACCCAATTTGATCCGAGTTTGTCTGTTCTGGGAGCCCGATCAGAAATGATTATTGACATGGATAATCTGTGGGTGTAAAAGGGTAAACAAGTGGATCTTTTGCCTTCAGATGTCCCTCCAAACTGATCAATGCTCTTCCAGTATTTTTGAACGTGTTAGATTTTTCCACTGCTCATCTATATCCTGAGACAGCATTGCATTTTCTTTGGATGAGCAACTGAGGACAACTGAGGATGTACATCAGGAAGAGCAACACAAAATAAAACTTGATGTGGATGTGGTCTCAAAATGTGCTTGCACTGGATCTAATTTAACAAACATTTTAGTAAAGTTGTATGTCAATGGGGGTGGCATGGTGGTGTAGTGGTTAGCACTGTTGCCCCACAGTAAGAAGGTCCTGGGTCTTTCTGTGTGGAGTTTGCATGTTCTCCCCGTATCTCCGTGGGTTTCCTCCGGATGCTCCGGTTTCCCCCACAGTCCAAAGACATGCAGGTTAGGCTAATTGGTAGCTCTAAATTGACCGTAGGTGTGAATGGTTGTTTGTCTCTATATTTCAGCCCTGCAATAACCTGGTGACTTGTCCAGGATGTACCCTGCCTCTCAGCTGGGATAGGCTCCAGCTTGCCTGCGACCCTGTAGAACAGGATAAGTGGCTACAGACAATGGATGGATGTAAATGTTTTTGAAGGCAAACCCAACTAAAACTTCCAGCTAGATTTACAAAATGTTCTGTCACTTTGATTTTCTTCATACTCAAACGGATGTCTTGATAAACACCTGTAAAGTACCAAGCTTGTTCATAGTTTAGCTGAGTTGCCTTTAGTGATGCCTACAAGCTCAGTGAGAGCAGAAAATTTGGCATAGATTAATGCCATTTAGCAGACGCTCTTATCCGGAATGACATACAACATACTCAGAGCAGCCTGGGGAGCAGCTGGGGGTTAGGTGCATTCCTCAAGGGCACTTCAGTCATTCTTACTGGTCCAGAGAATCACACTGGCAACCTTTTGGTCCCAAAGCTGCTTCTCTAACCATTAGGCCATGGCTTCCCCCAAATGATGACTAAATGGAGAAAGAGGACAGCCTATGCATGATGTGTCATGTGCTAAATCGTCCAGTAATACAGATTGGCTATTGCAGCACATCACCTACCATAGAAGCAAATTAACTATTTTTCTGGTTAAAGGACATGTGACAGGGTTATGTGATCAGATAAGGCTGATGGGAATTCTATCACATGATGTGATATGAAAGTGTTCAACCACAGTGCTGTTGATAAAGCTCAGGGCTGACAAGTTCAAGAACAGCAATAATGCGCAAGTAATAAATGAAGTGCTTCGGATATACTGTGTGGTCCAAATGTCTGAGACCACATTGAAAATCTATTTTTTTCCATTTAAAATTGGAAATAAACAGAAGGTTTTAGAATTTTGAATTATGTTAACCCTCTGGGGTCTGAGGGTTTTTTCTGCCACTCGAATGATTTTGGTATGCTCTGATTTTGTTGACAATTTCAACAAATCTAAGCAGCATTTTCAAAGTAATATGACTCTTTTGTATTCAGCACAAGTTCAGCTACAATAACATCTCTGTAATATGTACTGTATGTCATTATGTACTTTTTTAAAAAAATAACAAATGAAGATGTTGTAAAAAGCAGTTTTAGAACTGTTTGAATGTGTGAAAAAAACATTACCTTACCCATTTGTGATGAACCGTTTTGGTCACTTGAGGTGATTCTATTCATTCTTAGGAATGTATCAAGCACAAAAACTTACATATGCTCCACTGATTTGGACAATTAACTGTCCATCAAAAATGTATGCCCTATTGTTTTGGGATAAAGGGTTGGCAGTGGGAGGGGTATTCAATGAGAAGAGTAAAAAAATCCATTCCATTCAATGAGAAGAGTGAAAACCCTTCTCACTGCCAACTCTCAATACCAAAACAATAGGACATACATTTTTTGATGGCCATTTAATTGGAAAAAAAGAAAATGTTCAATATCTTCAATATTTAATATTCAAATTCTGCACCATTTCTCGGTCCCTCTTTAAATGTTAGCAAATGTGTGATATTGCCCATGTTAACTGCTTCGTACAGAAGGTCACATTTTCCTCACGTTTATTATCTTCTACTGAAACAACACTCTGATGGATTTCCAACGACAATCTGATGGATTTGATCACAAATGAATCATTAAGTTTTGCACAAACTTGTGTTCATGCCAGCTCAAGTACACACCATCATTTAAGCAAAAAGTGGATGTACGAAATACTAAGAATCTCTGAAATTCATGTACGTATTGCAAATATTCTACTTTTCACTCACCTTATTGTAAGTAAACTAATTTGTAATGAAATTGTTGCATTAAATTAGAAAAGAATGCAAAATACAAGCATTTTCACTGATGCTCTCAGACTTTTGAACCCCACTGTATATGTGTGCAATTTGTGTTTATTTTTGGCAAAATCACAAAAGTGTATTGAATAGTTTTGAATTTTTGTAAAGAAATTGAAACAGTCATGACTTGCTATGACAAAAGCAGCCCAACTGACAAGCAGCATTAGAAGGCAGTTTCCCTGAATAGTTCTTTCAACAAGGTCCTATAACATTTGCATATTATATTATTGCAAGTTATCATAAATTTCCTGTTCAAAAAGTAGCCCAGTTAACATGCAGGGTGCTGTTATCTGTTTAGCTTTATGAAGGAGGAAAAAAAACCCACCAGTAATTGTCCAAAGTTTAGTATATGATATTGGGTGAGTTCTGGAACAAAGTTGCGGGTGGAGAAAGCAAGTTCAAGTGTTCTATGGGGGAAATGTAAGTGCAAACTGTGTATCTATGCTGTACAGAAATATCTCTGTAGTAGGACATATTGCACTGATTGGAGTGGAATGGATAATGTCCGTATGAGGCAATGACAAAAAGTCATACTGCAGAAATGTGCACAGAAATGTGCACCACAGTGAACTTGCCTCCTCGTGACTCCCTTTTGCAAGGCCTTTTTTGTAAACATCTGCTCGTGACTCAACCTGTAAACGAAACATTATTTGCACAATGTCGATCCTCCCATATCTGTTAAGCCATTTGCACTATTTACTCCAAATTTACACTATTTCTTCTTGTGTGGTTTGTGTATGTGTGTGCCTTTCTTTAACTGCATTTTATACAGTACCGTGCAAAAGTCTTAGGCACATGTAAAGAAATACAAAGTCAATATTTGGTGTGAGACGACCCTTTGTTTAAAAAAAAAAATCATAGTCTCAGGTACAATGAGTGCAGTTTTATGCGGAAATGAGCTGTAGGTTTTACTGAGCATTTTACTGAACCAGCCATAGTTCTTCTGGACACTTTGACTGTCACACTCGCTTCTTCATTTTGCACCAAAACCCAGTAGCCTTCATTATGTTTTCTTTTTTAATCTGAAAAGTGCTCTCTTATGTAATATGCTGCTCAGATACAAAAAAAAAAATCTGTAACATTTAATTTTGTGCTGGAAAACGAACGTTTGGAACTCTAAAATGTTTTTGTACTGACTCGATAATGTAGAAGTCATCTCATCTCATCTCATTATCTCTAGCCGCTTTATCCTGTTCTACAGGGTCTCAGGCAAGCTGGAGCCTATCCCAGCTGACTACGGGCGAGAGGCGGGGTACACCCTGGACAAGTCGCCAGGTCATCACAGGGCTGACACATAGACACAGACAACCATTCACACTCACATTCACACCTACGGTCAATTTAGAGCCACCAGTTAGCCTAACCTGCATGTCTTTGGACTGTGGGGGAAACCGGAGCACCCGGAGGAAACCCACGCGGACACGGGGAGAACATGCAAACTCCGCACAGAAAGGCCCTCGCTGGCCACGGGGCTCGAACCCGGACCTTCTTGCTGTGAGGCGACAGTGCTAACCACTACACCACCGTGCCGCCTGTAGAAGTCATAAAATAGAAATCTATAACAAAGTTTGTATGAAAAAAAAATAGGGTGCCTAAGACTTTTGCACAGTACTGTGTAGAATTTTTTGCATTTTTATACTTATTTTGTTTGTGTATTTATATTTACACTGAGACTCTGGGAGAAACAATGTTTCAATCCTGTCTATGTGCTGTACATATGGCAGAATTGACCAAGTTAACTTGACTTGAACTTAACTTGATGTAAACTTCTGGGCTAGTTTCATGTCTTTTTTGTGTGGTTTTTGACATGTAGTTGGGATGGAATTATTGTTGTTGTTGTTGTTGTTGTTATTATTCGCCCACGAGTTGGCCTAGTGGTTAGCGTGTCTGCCTCTTGATCGGGAGATCGTGATTTCTACTCGCGGTTGGGTCATACCAAAGACCATCATAAAAATGGTACCTACTACTGTCTGGCAAGGCATGCTGCAATACAGATGTGAGTGGGGAGTCAAACTTTCGCGGTTACCAGAGGACTAGCCCCCCACTGTAATCCTAGCTGTATAGGCGAGAGGTCGAGGGCTATCGAAACGGAGATTGGTGCCACACCCATACGCCTTAAAGAGTTGGTTAGTACTGGGACAGGAGACTGCCTGGGAAGACCAGATTCTGGTGTGAGAGGGACTTTGACTTGACTTGACTATTATTATTATTATTATTATTATTATTATTAGCTAAGTATACATCAGGCCTTGAGTCTTACTTATCTAGAATCTTCTTCCTCTTGGATGGGGTTAAGGTCTCCAGTTGCAGACTGGGCTGGTTGATGTACAGTACTGCCAGACTGAAGTACGAGTTCCAAACCTGAAGTAAAGAAAGATTCATATCATCAGTACACATGTACTCGGTAGCCCCAATGTCAGCCCATCTGGTTTTTAGACAACATAAACTCTAATCACAATTGGATGTGAAGAAAAAGAGTAAAACATAAAATTGTTGATTGAATAAATATTGTGCAATTTAAGTTCTATTGTGCCAAGCCTTATGGCGATAAGCTTCTTTTTACTATCTCTTGACTGCGATATTAGTTCTATAGCTCCAGAGCAAAGCCTAAAAATGCAAACTTAGACTAATTATCTAAACATGGCGAATTTAGATTAGGGGTAAGAGGAGATTTTGTGATTGTTTGGCCAAGCTACTGCAAATACATCTCAATACATCTATATCAGTCAATAATATAAATGTAATATGAGTCAAATGAAAACCTTAAAAGTGAAACATAAATAAGGATTTACATTTTTTTTTTAGAGGAATCCAGACACTTGTTAAGTACTGGAACACTTGCATTACAACATATTGGATATTACTTTTATACGATTGCACAAAATGCAAAAGAAAGATTTTGTTATTGGACAAAAATTCACCAAATTAAAATACATTTTAAAAACGTGTGTGTGTGTGTGTGCGTTTAAATTTGCTTACTATATGTAATAGAATTCATTTAATAGGCATGTTAGTGGTTAGTAAATGTTGGATTGTTGACTGACTACTTATCCACAGATTATGCATTTTTATTACAGTATTAAAACTGCAGTAAGTCATATGTATTGTAGTAAGTCATATGCCACTAAAATGTCATTTTCAACTCAAACTTAAGTTAGTCTGTGTAAAATAATAGATATTATTCTATCCACATTCACTGGATATGAACACTTGCACACTCTGCCTGGCTACTCTACTACTAGGCTATCAGCTCATATACCGTGAGTCGAGAAAAACAAAATGGCAACGCGTGTTGTGGTTTTTTTTTATAACTCCGTCTCTATGGCACTATTCATTCATTAAAGCTTTAAAAATATTAACTGTAACTGTTCATTCCTCTTGAAACAAAGTGTAAATAAGTAGGTCTCTGACAATGACTGAACTAGTATCACCATACTGACGCTGTATTGACGGTTTAAAAGTAATAGCTATTAGTCTATTCACATTCACTGGATACGAGCAATCGCACTCTGTTTGGCTACTCTACTACTAGGCTATCAGCTCATATACCGTGAGTTGAGAAAAACAAAATGGCGACATGTGTTGCTCAACCAAACCGAGGACGAAATAAAAAACTTCACTTGAAAACAAAACCCCAAAAAATACAAAAAAAGCAACAAAATATGGAATAAAAGTATTTGATGGTAAGAACGTCTCATCTCATCTCATTATCTCTAGCCGCTTTATCCTGTTCTACAGGGTCGCAGGCGAGCTGGAGCCTATCCCAGCTGACTACGGGCGAAAGGCGGGGTACACCCTGGACAAGTCGCCAGGTCATCACAGGGCTGATACATAGACACAGACAACCATTCACACTCGCATTCACACCTACGGTCAATTTAGAGTCACCAGTTAACCTAACCTGCATGTCTTTGGACTGTGGGGGAAACCGGAGCACCCGGAGGAAACCCACGCGGACACGGGGAGAACATGCAAACTCCACACAGAAAGGCCCTCGCCGGCCACGGGGCTTGAACCCGGACCTTCTTGCTGTGAGGCGACAGCGCTAACCACTACACCACCGTGCCGCCTGAGTATTTCTTATCATGCTTTTTTTTAAACTTTAATTAATTTTATAATGTTTTATGTTATTTCATTTTTTATATACACATTATGCTCCTGAAATAACAAAGAAATTTCCATCCAGGACGAATAAAGTCTAATCCTATCTCATGTCCTTTTGCCACTGTGAGTGGCAAAAGGACATGAACCTTTGCTTTCAGTATCTGGTGTGACCCCGGATATGTCACTAAAGGGTTCACAAACTTTCAAGCAACACTGTAGCTTCCAGGCCCAAGCCTAAAAATCTCTGATTAAAGGGAAATTTGACTTTTGAGCTGTGATTACTAATTATACCCAAACACTATTCCATGTAATAAGAATCAATATAATCCAGTAATTTCTATTTCTAACAGTTATCTAAAATTGACGTTCATACTAAAACAACAAACAGTAATTTGAAATCCTGCAGCCCTCATTAGATGATCGTTTTTTTCTGTATGAAACAACCTTGCTAAATTATTCAGTTCATTTAGCCTTTGCTGTGTGTAACTCTCGCTGCTTTGTGGAGCCATCTGTCGCATGCAGGGTGGACAGTCTGTCACCGATGCTGCGTGTGTGTGTGTGTGTGTGTGTGTGTAGGGTAATCCCTGACCTGCTGTGTGCTGCTCAAGTTCACGTAACGAATCAAAGTCACACACCTTAAAGTCAAAGTCAGCATCCGTGAAGTTCTTGTGCAGAGCAGGAGAGAGATACTGCACTGTGGTTACAATGATGCTGCAAAGGACATGTGGAGGAAAATGCATTAAAGGAGCAATTGGTCATTTCTGAGCCCTCTGCTGTTTAAAACATGAATTGAAACGGCAAGGAAAACAGGAATAATCGTTTTGTTCCTGTTAAGCTGGGCATACACTGTGCAATTTTTTCAATCGCGGTATTCAGCTGCTGCTCACACTGTACGAGTGAATCGCAGGGGTAAACAGCACGCAGCTTACGATTCCTGTTCTCACACTATACGATCCGATGCTCGGATGCGATCTGACTGCTCACGCTGTACTTCCATACACGACTCGTCGGATTCTTGTATCCGGAACTGTAACGTGAAAAAAGAAGAAGAAGAGGAGGCCGGAAGTCTCTGTTTTCTCTTCCGTATCTGTGTTCGCGCATGTGTAGTGTGATAGGTTGAGGTAAATCGGCTCGTGACACTGCTTCAACAGTGCGATAGCCTCACGATGGGCGACCAGGATTTCAAACAGGTTTGATTTTCATCCGATCGATCGGGAAGAGGTCGTGAGGTGTTAATCGCTTGTCGTTACCCCATGTATGCTACATGATCCGAGACGCACGATTCAGCCAAAACTCGGCCCGATCTCCAAAATAGTCGCACAAGTGAAAATCGTGTCAAAATCGGGCCAAAAATCGCACAGTGTATGCCCAGCTTTAGTAAACCATGTGAGTTGCCTTGAGAGGAATGGTGCAGAACTGAGCTTATTTCAGTGGAGCTAATTTCTGGGCCAGAAATATCATCAAGAGAAGTCTAAATTGAAGAAACTAGCAAGATCTATTGCATGGTTAAAACGAAGAATCACAGTTTTTCAAAGGAATATTTAAAATTGGAACAATCACAGAAGCACTTTTAAATGTTACTAAATGCAGCTTTAAAAAAAACAGATTTGCTTTTTTTTTGTGCGCGTGTGTGTGTGACTGTAACAATCTTGGGAAAAGATGACGAGTACCTCATGTGTAAAGCAAACATACAGTACAGCACACGCATTTTCGATCTATTCTTAGCCCAGTCCTGAAAAGACCAATGGAAAAGAAAACCCCAACCTTTACTTTTGAAAAAGAATAGATGAAGTGCAGGCTCTTGCTGAGAAAGAAATCCCATTTTTTCATCAGGCGCCAACACAACCCTATTTAATGCAATGATGCCAATTCCCAGAGGACCAGGCAAGTTCAGAATGCATCGCATGCCATTAACCAGTGCAAGATGAGAAAAAGGAGGAATGGAGGAAGAGACAGGATGGAAAATGGTATAGACTGAAGAAGAGGGAGGGGGCATCTCACTTGCTGGTTAGGAGCCGCATCACATTCCAGTCTCTGGGGAAAATGCTGAGCTTCATCAAGTTGCGGAAAACACAGAATATCTTCAGCAAGAACTCCTGAAAAGATGGATAGAGAAATAGAGGGAGAGTACAAACGGAAGCAAATACATTACAATAAGCCTAATGAGCTTGAACTAATGATTTGCATCATATTTTTCAGTTTCAACCTGACTCTGGCACAACAGCACTGTTTTGAAGCAGTCATTATTCCTTATTTCACTTCCTGAGCACTACCATTACAAGAGTAATCGTGAAAATCGATCTAGAAGTAAAAAAAAAAAAAAAAAGACAATATTTTAGGACAGATTTAATCATCGAAATGCTAATGAGCACCATTTTAGAAAGGGTTTGTGCTGGTCGACATGGAAAATTTAGCCATCAATTAAAAAAGCGCATGCAAATACATGTTGTACAAATGCCTTCCTGTCAGAAAACAAACATGCAATTCTTCGGCGATGGTCACACTACAGCTCGCGATGCTTTGCGATGGATTATCAATGAAAATGAGGCGTTCTGGTAGCGATGCATAGAGATGTGTGCTTCGTACAGGCCAGCGAAAAGTTGTGGTCACACAGCAGGTGAACGCTTGGCCCTTTTCTTTTGAGGAGACTTGGCATTTTTCCTAGGAGACATGCTTGAGGGTTTTGGACGTATCAGCGTCTGGCAGGAGGATGATCATCGACGCCTTGCTCAACAGGTTTCAACAACTGTGTCTCCGAGGCCCCTGCGAGCATCATCGGGGATATGGATCCAAGACAAATACATTTCAAGAGGCTTGGCAAAGGTTCCCCAAGCTTTGGGAAGTATTCTCAAACCCGTCTGTGAGTATTTGCCGTTTAGTTTGCCGACGAAAACATTGCCACCAAATTTCAATGCATGCATTGAAATTTTTCGCAATGTTTTTGGCTACTCACGAGGTACAGACACATCAAAAACAACTCGCGAAGCTCTGAGAACATTTGCCGTGCATTGCACGATTGGTGGCGATGCTACCAATTTTTTACCACCAAGTATTCACGAGCTGTAGTGTGACCAGGGCCTTAGAAAAATGGGTTCGTCAAGGGTTCTTTGGAAGGTTAACAGTTCTAGCTTTCTAAAGGGGGTTCTAGTTGAAGTCTTTTCCAACAGAGGAAACCCTGTCTAGATGGAGCAGGGTGGTGTTGAGCAACATCCAAGCTACAGTCAGTTCTTATAAACCTACATGCTATGTGTAACTGATAAACAGCCATTAAGTGTAGATACAACGCTGTACCCAATAAACTGTCATCTCAGTCTATGGTTCGTGTGTAATGGAAGTGGCTCGTTGATTTTATGTCCGACTTGATTTCATGCTCATTATCTTTTTGAGAAGGCCTGCTCGGTTTCTTCAACTGACCTTTAACTCCTCTTTGCTCTGGAAGTTGTCCAGGAGGTGCTGAAAGTGGATGTCTGTCATTTGCCGCAGGAGGGACAGCAGGCAGGACACGTATTCACCCTGCCAATCAAAAAACACCGGAGCAGCTGTGAGCCAATCATCTTGTTCCAATGGCTTTCAATTGACCAATGAAATGCATAGAAATTGTGAGGGGAAGGGCAGCTCATGGAAAAGATTGGTCAAGGAGAATGTGGACGCTGAATGTACAGACAGTGAAACCTCTAAAAGGAAGTGGAAATAAAATACAGTATTATAAGAATATTAGTTTATGTTAACCTCCTAGGGCTTAGCGGTCACATGCGTGGACAGCACTTTTTAGAAATTCGGAACAAGAATCCACATATGTGGACATACTTTTTCTCTAAAAGTACATCTTATCAAAAGATGATGCTTAGTTTTTATTCTAATCAGGTTCTAATAAGCCCAAATAGCAAAGAGAAATAAAAAATGCATGTAAAAAAACAGCTTGGGCCTTAGGAGGTTAATATCCAGTACTGTGCAAAAGTCTAAGGGACCCTTTTTTCATACAAACTTCGTTAGAGATTTCTATTTTATGACTTCTACATTATCGAGTCGGTACAAAAACATTTTAGATTTCCAAACATTCGTTTTCCAGCACAAAATTAAATGTTACAGGGGAAAAAAAAAGCTTGTAGTTGAGCAGCATATTACATACCGTATTTATCCTAATAAACGCGCCTGGGCGCGATGCAAAACATAAAGGGGGAGCGTCAATTTCGACCCTTAAATGACAAAAATCGAACATGACAAAACCATCGGAATTTAAAACATTTATTTTGAAACACATGAAAATATAGTTATATGTCCAAAAAGTCAATTAAACAATGTCCAGCTCGCTTATAAGGATAACATTGGTAAGTAAACTATTTGTAGTGACGTCACAATTCAAATTCTAACAGAAAACGAGAGCGCCCGAAAGGGAAAGCTGAGCCGAGCCACCTCACGGCTGTAATGCAAATTGCTTTCCTCCTCAGTATACAAGTGCGCTTCCATGGCAGGGAAAAAGAAACTACCACTGCTGCCTATGTAGTGCCCTATTCATACAAATAGGAGTCATTCAGGATTCAGCCATGTTTTTGCTCTGTGTCATGGCTGAATCCTGAATGACTCCTATTTGTATAAACAGGGCACTACATAGGCAGCAGAGGTAGTTTATTTTTCCCTGACATGGAAGCGCACTTGCATACTGAGGAGGAAAGCAATTTGCATTACAGCCGTGAGGCGGCTCGGCTCGGTTTTCCCTTTCGGGCGCTCTCGTTTTCTGTTAGAATTTGGTAAAGAAAAAAAAAATAATAAATATAATACCCCAATGGAAAAAACGTTTAAACAGTCTAGCACATCAAACACTCAACAAAACAACTTTTGTGGGATAATTTGGTTGATATTCTAGCAAGAAGACAATAATAGAAAGGTACAAGCATCTATTCCACTGCTTTTAAATTAAGAAAACACGCAGAAAATGTCGAGGGTAGTAAAATGATTCTACAAGTGCAATCACGTGCAATCATTCCTGTAACTGGACTCACTGGATACTCTCCATCCTGAAATTAACTAGATCACATGTGGTTTTATGTCTCTGAAAATGGAAAACAAAATACATTGTGTTAAAACGATAGTACTATAACGACACATCGTTGTAGTAAAGCTATAGATTCTTATATAATTATCGTTTTACATTGTCACTCGCAATATTGAGATGTTGTCATACGATAATCCATACATACGGTAAGATTTTATGTTCCTTAACAACTCCTATCAAAAACAATCGTATTCTCTATTTGTTACGAAATAATTTTCAACACGCTCGCACCCGTATTGATATCCGCAGCAGAGTGAATGTCCGTATTTTATACTGTCCATGTTTACTAACGCGATTTCCGGTAAAAAAAAAAAAATCAGCGGTGAAATTGAACGTCTCTGTTGTGGTTTGTTAGATTTAAAGTTTGTTAAATGAAGAAAATGGTTGGTAAATACTATTCTAGCTCTGAAAATCGTGGAGGCGCGTCAAATAGGGAGGGCGCTTCTATAAGGATAAATACGGTAATTGGCCACTTTTCAGATTAAAAAAGAAAACATAATGAAGGTTACCGGGTTTTGGTGCAAAATTAAGAAGCAAGTGTGACAAAGTGTCCAGAAGAACTTCTACAAGATGCTCAGTAAAACCTACAGCTCATTTCCTTATCAAACTGCACTCATTGTACCCGAGACTGCTATCATTTTCAAAGCAAAGGGTCGTCTCACACCAAATACTGACTTTGTTTCATTCATTATGGCTTACTGCTGTTTATAGTATTTTTTTTATGTTGAAACCTTTCATTTCATTATTTTAAGCCATTTGTGGTCTCCGGCATTTCTTTACATGTGCCTAAGACTTTTGCACAGTACTATATACAGTGCTGCTTTTTTTATTTGTACATATGAGCTCGTTTTATACACTCAAAGAGCCAAAATTTATGAACAAAACAATAAGATGGCAATGCTGACAGAAAACATGATGACAGTTTAAAAAGTGAAGAAAAAAAAGGGGTAATGGTGAAAGAATAAAAATATTATGTTATTAAGAAACACATACTGAAAAAGTGACAAACAATAAAAAAAAGATGTGAAGACAAGTTGGGTAAGAGACAACACAAATTTTCTGGCATGGACAGAGATGGGAGTGTGAAAAGTGTGGGAAGAAAAATGGAGGAAGCATGATTTGGTGGAAGTAGAAGAATCAGATTTGTTAGTTACTAACAGTGATCTCGGCCGTGCACTGTGGGCAGCGCTGGCCTCTTACCGCCTCCTGAGCTTGTGACTTGCTCATGATTGCGAGAAGCGTCTGCAACAGAACATCCAGCAAGCTCTCCACCACCATCTCCACCTCCTCCTGCACTGAGGTCTCCTACAGAGACACAGAAACATAGAAACAGACACACATAGTCCAGTCAAGGAAGCATGAATACAACCAGTGCTGGTTTGTTCTCGAGGAGTTTTGATATTTTCAATTAACTCAAAGGACATTTATGCCTCAAAGTTTCAGAGTTGTTACAGCTTAAAAGCAGTAGACACTTGGTTAAAAAAAAAAGTTTAGACAAGCATGCGTGTCTCAAAAGCTTTTTACCTTTGAATACCGACATTTTATGACATTTCAATCACTAGCATGCATATGTGCAATCTGTGCATTTTACCAGCGAACTGGCCTTAATGATGGAGAAGATGCTGCTCAAGATCCCTGAACAAATCAGCAGTTCTTTTTGTTGGCGCAGATGAAGATGGATGTGGTGCAAGACCACAGGTAGGAGAATCCTCCTTGACTCTGAAGTGGGATCACAAAAGTCATTCACAGACAAACACCTTGTGAACCTTTGCACGATTCATCCACCACAAAGCAAGCAAGATCCAAGTCGTAATTTCATGCCTGATTAAAATTCTAGCTATGTACGATAGAAATGAGAATCCAGCACCAAAATGAACTCAAAAATGGATGAAGTCCTACCTGGAAAAGAGAACAACCTGCTGTCTACTGTCCGAGCAATGGACTGTAGCTTCACAACATCCATCGATTGGCCAATGTGCACAGTACTGGGCATGCTCCCCAAGGTTCCTCTCACAAACTCAGCCACCTCCTGTACCGTGAACATCTGCAACAACTCATCAAAGATGGCTGGGAAGGAATTAAGCAGGGCTGCCTGGAGTGGACAAAAAGGAAAAGACAAAACGATGTTTGGTAATGTGTTTTGGTGTTGACCCTCTTGAGCACCAAATTCTTCTCTGGATTACTCAAGATGTGAAGGACTGAGGATTGGAACTAACATAATCCACAGAGCAAGAAACAGTAACAAATTAAACTTTCACATTTATTTGATTCAAAAGTATTTTGGAGACTTTAGTCTTCAGTCCAGGGATCAGGCAATTTGATGGATTCTTGTATGTGGCCCAAACTGAATGTTGTCAAAAAAGTAAAATAAATAAAGAAATAAATAAATAAACCCACACCAGAAAACCACAGGGTTCCATCAGACTAGACCATATCAAGAATGCTATTGCTGCATTTCCTACTTCTGGAGACTCTGCTTCCAAACCTGACTGACAGACCTCTGGAAAGATCCATTCCTGGCAACAGATGTACTGGAGACATGGAGGAAACCACACAGCTTGTGAATGAACCACACACGATGTGAGATGATTGTGAGGCTTTTCATACACAAAGCAAAACAGGACCTCAAGAACACCCACCAACAATCAAACCAAACCATTTCTGATAAGGTTCCGAGCAAAGAAGTTGTTGGTGTTGGTCAATTGGTTGGTTGTTGGGATTTGTTGTCTGGTTGGTGAGGGGGTTGGGGTGATGATTCAGGAGATGCTGAATGGTTGGCGACATCTTGGCTGTAGGATGAGTGAGGGTTTAAGAAGGAGTGCCTCGCTTATACGCATTAACCAAAACAGGAACTCAAGAAAACACTGACAATCAATCCAAACCATTTCTGACAGGGTTCAAGGGCAAGAAAGATATTGGTGAATCAGTTGTTGGGATTTTTTGTCAGGTTGGTGAGGGGGGGGTGAGGGGATGATTTAGGAGATGCTGGATGGTCGGTGGCATTTTGGCTGTGGTGTGAGTCAGGATTTAAGACAGTGTGTCTTGCTTAACTGGGCCAAAATATTGAGGCACGAGTACTTACTGATAGAGGAGCTGGCCGTGGAGCATTACAGCTCAAGAGCTGCATACAGTTGGCCTGATTTGGGATGGTTTGCCCGAGAGGAAGCTGAGGACCCTGAATTGTTCAACAAGGTTAAAGGAGCCAAGGGAGGAATAGGAGGTCACAGTTAAAGGGCCAAACAAAGGAAAAAATGTGTAGAGGTTAAAAGTTAATGAAAGAAAATTCTACTTTTTTTTAACAGAGCCATATTCTCACATAAATTATTATGTTGGGTGGGAATGAAATCTGATTCTGCATGTGGCAGGCAAGAGTTATACGGTATTTACCCTGCTGAGAAAGAAATGATATACAGTTCAACAGCATAATTATTTGAACTGATGTGACGAACACACACACACACACACACACACACACACACACACACACACACACAGATAATGTTAATAAGATCTGGAAAGTAGCTGGAGACCCACTGAAATATGAAATGATGATTTAACTGTATGCTGAAAGTCAGATATCATTAGTTGAAGGCTAAACAGTAATAGAAGGTGTAGCTTGATTTTTCCTACATTGATGGGATACCAGTGACTTGCTCAAGTATAGTGTTACACCATAAAATGCCCATATAACCGACAATAAAATTAACCAAGCCACTGATTGAATTCAAAGATCTTATACCACAGCACTGTTGAATTTTTAACTCTGATTGGTCTTAAGGTATTATTTTTAGATAATAGCAATTTGGACATTATTTCTGACTGAAAGGCAAATCACAGTTTATATTATTCATCCATCCATTATCTGTAGCCGCTTATCCTGTCCTACAGGGCCGCAGGCAAGCTGTAGCCTATCCCAGCTGACGATGGGCGAGAGGCGGGGTATACCCTGGACAAGTCACCAGGTCATCGCAGGGCCAGTTTATATTATTGTACTCATAATATCCATCCATCAATCCATTATCCGTAAACGCTTATCCTGTGCAGGGTCGCAAGCAAGCTGGAGCCTATCTCAGCTGACTACGAGCGAGAGGCAGGGTACACCCTGGACAAGTCACCAGATCATCGCAGGGCTGACGCATAGAGGCAAACAACCATTCACAATCACATTCACACCGAAGGTCAATATAGACCTACAGTTAGGTCCATAAATATTTGGACAGAGACAACATTTTTCTAATTTTGGTTCTGTATATTACCACAATGGATTTTGAACAAAACAATTCAGATGCAGTTGAAGTTCAGACTTTCAGCTTTAATTCAGTGGGTTGAACAAAATGATTGCATAAAAATGTGAGGAACTAAAGCATTTTTTAAACACAATCCCTTCATTTCAGGGGCTCAAAAGTAATTGGACAAATTAAATAATTGTAAATAAAATGTTCATTTCTAAAACTTGGTTGAAAACCCTTTGTTAGCAATGACTGCCTGAAGTCTTGAACTCATGGACATCACCAGACGCTGTGTTTCCTCCTTTTTAATGCTCTGCTAGGCCTTTACTGCAGCAGTTTTCAGTTGCTGGCTGTTTGTGGGCCTTTCTGTCTGAAGTTTAGTCTTTAACAAGTGAAATGCATGCTCAATTGGGTTGAGATCAGGTGACTGACTTGGCCATTCAAGAATATTCCACTTCTTTGCTTTAATAAACTCCTGGGTTGCTTTGGCTTCATGTTTTGGGTCATTGTCCATCTGTATTATGAAATGCCGACCAATCAGTTTGGCTGCATTTGGCTGGATTTGAGCACACAGTATGTCTCTGAATACCTCAGAATTCATCCGGCTGCTTCTGTCCTGTGTCACATCATCAATAAACACTAGTGACCCATTGCCACTGGCAGCCATGCATGCCCATGCCATCACACTGCCTCCGCCGTGTTTTACAGATGATGTGGTATGCTTTGGATCATGAGCTGTACCACGCCTTCACCATACTTTTTTCTTTCCATCATTCTGGTAGAGGTTGATCTTGGTTTCATCTGTCCAAAGAATGTTCTTCCAGAACTGTGCTGGCATGTTTAGATGTTTTTTAGCAAAGTCCAATCTAGCCTTTTTATTCTTGAGGCTTATGAGTGGCTTGCACCATGCAGTGAACCCTCTGTATTTACTTTCATGCAGTCTTCTCTTTATGGTAGATTTGGATATTGATACACCTACCTCCTGGAGAGTGTTGTTCACTTGGTTGGCTGTTGTGAAGGGGTTTCTCTTCACCATGGAAATTATTCTGCGATCATCCACCACTGTTGTCTTCTGTGGGTGTCCAAGTCTTTTTGCATTGATGAGTTCACCAGTGCTTTCTTTCTTTCTCAGGATGTACCAAACTGTAGATTTTGCCACTCCTAATATTGTAGCAATTTCTCGGATGTTTTTTTCTGTTTTCGCAGCTTAAGGATGGCTTGTTTCACCTGCATGGAGAGCTCCTTTGACCGCATGTTTTCTTCACAGCAAAATCTTCCAAATGCAAGCACCACACCTCAAATCAACTCCAGGCCTTTTATCTGCTTAATTGAGAATGACATAACGAAGGAATTGCCCACATCTGCCCATGAAACAGCCTTTGAGTCAATTGTCCAATTACTTTTGGTCCCTTTAAAAACAGGGTGGCACATGTCAAGGAGCTGAAACTCCTAAACCCTTCATCCAGTTTTAATGTGGATACCCTCAAATGAAAGCTGAAAGTCTGGACTTTATGTCCATGTCCATTATATAACTATAACTTGAATATGTTTCAGTAAACAGGTAAAAAAATACAAAATTTGTGTCAGTGTCCAAATATATATGGACCTAACTGTATTAGCCTAACCTGCATGTCTTTGGACTGTGGGGGAAACCGGAGCACCCGGAGGAAACCCACGCAAACACGGGGAGAACATGCAAACTCCACACAGAAAGGCCTTCGTCGGCCACTGGGCTCGAACCCAGAACCTTCTTGCTGTGAGGTGACAGTGCTAACCACTACACCATTCATACACCCGTACTCATAATATATGTTTATTTATACTTTATTACAGATAATTCACAGGGATGCGCCACATAATTGTGTGTATTTGTTGATATGGTTGATAAGGTTTCCAAAAAGAGATGTTTACGTAGCAGGGTCATCATCCCACATAGCGTTTGCTTGATGAACAAAGCTGCAAGAGAAGCTTACAATCTCCTCTTTTGTTTCATTCATTTATGATACAAATTACTATTAGAAATATCAAAAATTCTGTGCGCTGATATTTTGAAATGATACTCACAAGTTACATTTAGTTTAAGAGAGTTATACATTGAGTCTTTTTACTATCCTGCCATGCTGCACTCGCATAGTTCAGCAATAAAAATAGCCAAATTTCTCAATCTATCTACATCCACCAAACAAACTTGTAATGCGTATAGTTAAATACTAACACTAACTGGTTCCAAAAAACTCATGTCTCCTTTAAACCTACCAAAAGGTCTGTTCTGTGTACCAGTCTTCTCAATTTTCAGAATATCATCAGGGTGTTTAATGTTACTGTGAAACCGTTAACCATTTCACAGACTGAATTGGAAACCTGATGGACAGAGATGTTTTGGCTTTGACGTGCCATCCGGTGAATGCCGCTTTTAAATCTTGTGGATGTACACAAGATAGGCAGGTAAGTGTGCGAACGATGACACTCCTGTTGCTGCTGCTTCTGCACACACACACATGACGGGTCAATATCACACCACTCCAGCGTGGATTATTTTCCTTTAGTATTAATATAGAGGACCGGTTAGTGGTCTAGTGGTAGCGTGTCCGCCTCTCAATCGGGAGATCGTGAGTTCTATTCACGGTCGGGTCATACCAAAGACCATCATAAAAGTGGTACCTACTACCATCTGGCAAGGCACGCTGCAATACAGATGCGAGTGGGGAGTCAAACTCTCGTGGTTACCAGAGGACTAGCCCCCCTCTGTAACCCTAGCTATGTAATAGGCGAGAGGCCGAGGGCTGTGAAACGGAGATCGGCGCTGCCCCCGATGCGCCACTTGGCATGGAAAAGGGAAGGACATTAATATAGAGGGGATGATAGGAAATCGCGCACGCTGATTGGTCGAGAGATTTGGATTATTTCTCGATAATGAACTCGAGCGACTCGGCAAAATGGCAGTCAGTCAATCGCGTCGTCACTGTAAGTGAGGAAGAATTAGAAACTATGAAAGAAAATGCTGTTCCTGAAAGCACTAAAGATGCTACAGATGCTAAGTTTGGTCTAAAACTATTCAAAGGTAAGGTGGAATTGTGATTTAGTTTATCTATTTCAAAACAAAGTATTTTATGGGACTCGGCACAGATCGAGACAAAAGTCTGTGTGCATTACATTTGCATGCCGCTTTTGAAGACTGAAATAAATGATTTTTATACGATTTTTAAAAAAATAAATCACCTGTGTATTTATACGAAAACAATTATCCGCCTCAGGCTCAGTGAATATCAGTGAATAATAACCTCGACTTAATTGTTAATTAACAACACAACACGTCCCATTAGCCTGGTAAGCCAGTATAAGGAAAATTCATTCAGTTTTGAGTCACTTTCATTGCCCATCCAAATGTTACTAACATAATAAAATGTTACAGTAATCCTTCACTGTAAATCTGGAATTTAAAAAAATAAATAAAATAAAATGCTGGGTGGCCTCGGCTTGAGATTGTAAAAAATTCAGTCGGGGTAATTTGCCCCAAAAGTTTGTGAAGTGTTTTGGTCAAAACACCAGAGTGTTTTGGTAAACTGGGATGCATGGATGCTGTCAGTCCCCACTCACTTGCTCACTCGAGTTTGTTGACGGTGTAGCGGCTGGCTGCTTTATGCCCCAGGGCGCCCTCATGCCTGTGTTACCTTCTGGCTCTCCCCTTTTAGTTATGCTGTCATAGTTAGTTTTGCCGGAGTCCCGGCTTGCACTCAGTGCAAAATGTATTCTGTTCCTACTCATCAGGTGACATTGAGCATACCCAACATCCTGTGTTTCCCCCCCCAACTCTGTCTGTCCCTCTGAGTTACATGTCAATCCTGAGATCGAGATGCTGACCTCTTCTGCTCCTCGGGCCTGCCTGATCCATCCTGATGCCCTACTTCTGGCTGGAGTCTCATCGCATCGCTCCTGTGGAGGACGGCTCCATATGGACAGTTGAAAGTCGCACTTGGAAGACGCTCCGGACACTTACAGTAATGCTTTTATAGCTGAGGACTACAGTTGACTTGCTAACTTTAGGACTGCAGTTGTCATGAACAGTTCTGCACTCAAGTTTCCATCAACAAAGAGTTTATAACTCAGACGAAACAGACTTCATGTTAAAACTGTTATAATCACACTATCTATTATCACCCAAATGAGAATGGGTTCCCTTTTGAGTCTGGTTCCTCTCGAGGTTTCTTCCTCATGTCATCTGAGGGAGTTTTTCCTTGCCACCGTCGCCACAGGCGTGCTCATTGGGGATAGATTAGGGATAAAATTAGCTCATGTTTCAAGTCATTACAATTCTGTAAAGCTGCTTTGTATTGTTCAACATGCTATACTAATAAACTTGACTGCATTTCATGTACTTTTCAGCTCTAACAAAGAGCACAAATTCAGATCCAGCACAAAAGTTCTACAGGCCTCATTTACACATACTCTCCAGCATGGTTACATCATCTCATCTCATTATCTCTAGCCGCTTTATCCTGTTCTACAGGGCCGCAGGCAAGCTGGAGCCTATCCCAGCTGACTACGGGCGAAAGGCGGGGTACACCCTGGACAAGTCGCCAGGTCATCACAGGGCTGACACATAGACACAGACAACCATTCACACTCACATTCACACCTACGGTCAATTTAGAGTCACCAGTTAACCTAACCTGCATGTTTTTGGACTGTGGGGGAAACCGGAGCACCCGGAGGAAATCCACGCGGACAACATGCAAACTCCATACAGAAAGGGCCTCACCGGCCACGGGGCTCGAACCCGGACCTTCTTGCTGTGAGGCGACAGCGCTAACCACTACACCACCGTGTCGCCCATGGTTACAGTGCATCACAATATAATAATATGTGCAGCCACCAAACAAACGAACGAATAAAAAAAAATAATAATCCGCTGTTCACCTTCAACTCGGTACATATGAGGCAGACTAAAATATGATGCTGTAAAACGGGGCTGTCTAAACTGTTTCGTCTTGAGGGCACAACAAGGCAGACACATCAATTTGTCAGTATCCCAAACAACCCTGCCACTGAAGAAAACAGCCTTGATTTTGGGTCAACAGCTGCTTCATTCAGCATTAACCAGAGGTTGCGAAAGCACACATATAAGTAGAAGTACAGATACGTGTGGGAAAGACATAAAAGTAGAAATTCTGATTCAATTTCTTTACTCAAGTACAAAAGCACAGGCTCTGAAATGTACTCAAAGTATAAAAGTAAAATGGAGCTCTTGGAAGGACATTTCTATCGGCTGTTTCTGTGCAAAGCTAAATGAACCTCATGGATTATTTAAATAATATTGGCTGGCGCTTTTTTCCGGCGTCTAGCAGATATATTCCATTCAGCTAGCATGATATTGAACGAATCGACTTCATGCTAGCTGAATGGAATATATCTGATATACCACGAAAAAAGCCAGCCAATATTCTTATTCTTATTATTATCCATATACATTCCTTTCAGGTGTTCAACATGTCTTTCTCTTTCAAAATTCTCTCAGAATCTTCCATATTTAACACAGCAAACCTGGCGGACATATTTGTTTACAAATTATCACAGTCGCTCGCTAGTGTGGAAGTTCTAAGGTGGGGTTTACATTAGACCGTATCAGCAGATCATCAGATTAACGTTTTTAAAACGATTAGTGTGCACACAGCAACACCAATACACGATTCGCGTGCACATAGCAACGCCAATACACGGATACGCTCGGCTCCGCAGGCATCCTGCGCTCCAAATCACTCCGCCCTGAACAGCGAGTGCCCTCTGGAGGGTGCGCACTCCGGCCCTGCGCAGCTCACAGAGCGCGCGAGTGAAGCGCACGAGCAGTGATTCGGGACTGAGCTGCTGTGTGTGAGATCCCAGCGCATATCACTTACCACTTGCAAGTGGAAGGATGTCAAGCCTAAAGACAATCATAACTACACAATGGGCAGTATTTGCATCAGTATTTGCAGTATTTTCATACTTTTATACTCTTTAATGAAAGGTGATACAAGGCGGAAGTCCGCGCCGTTTTTCAGCAGTCGCGTCACATGACCAACGCCAGCGAATCAGGAAGGTGGATGTCACAGTGACGTTGTCCAATGACGACGCCAGCTAGAGCTCAGCACAGCGTATCCGCGTATTCTCAATGTTTACACAGCACCGGACCAGACACGATCTGGATTGAATACGTGGACCCTGGCGGATTCCCGTTTCCCAGTGTTTCCAGGCGTTTTAATGTAAACGGACAGTGCATCCGCGAAGAAAACGAGACAGATACCGGTCTAATGTAAACTTGGCCTAAGTCTCCGACGTGTGACGTCATGTTGTTTTGACAGCCATGCAATATTGTAAACCATATTCAACGCTCATTCTCCATTAGGTAGAGTGACATAATACACGTAGGATAAGCGATATGCTAACAATATTGCATGCTATCAAACCAAATGAATGAAATCCGCTAGAAGGGAAGAGAACACGTGTTTTTATTCCATCGAAAAAGCATCCTGTATATATAATAATATATTATATTATATATTTGGGGGGTTGGTGTTTTGCACATGGAATGAAGCAAACCAAAATGTTCTTACATTAATTATTCAATAATACCATATACAAGATGCTCCACTGCAAATATTTTAATTGCCAAGTACATAAATAATCCACTTGCACATGCAGTTGGTACTGATGACCTATGTACAGTGTGCTAACCTCGACAACCCAGCAGTATACAGTCTAATGGTAACTTACAGCTATCCTTACCTTACTAGGCTCCTTACATGCTTGCTAGTAACTTATTTGAAGAGTTTGAAGGGCATATATCACATACAGCTAAAGCATTAGAGATTTCAATTGAACAGTTTCGTATGTTTACACACAAACGTTCACATTTAAAAGTTCAAAGAAAACCCATTCGCCTCAGTTTGCTAAATTTGAATGCAGCACATGTTGATTCAGACTCAGGGTTGTCAGATTGGGTTGGTTTAATCAGCATTGTCTTTTCTGTGTGTCCCATCCATTTCGGTTGAAATTGGTCTTGGCATTAGGAAGACATGCAAGGATGCAAAATATTAAAAAAAAAAAAAAAATCGATAATTTCCCTCAAATGCATTAAAACTACCGTATTTTCTGGACTATAGATTAATCAGCATTGTCTTTTCTGTGTGTCCCATCCATTTCGGTTGAAATTGGTCTTGGCATTAGGAAGACATGCAAGGATGCAAAATATTAAAAAAAAAAAAAAAATCGATAATTTCCCTCAAATGCATTAAAACTACCGTATTTTCTGGACTATAGAGCGCACCTGTATATAAGCCGCATCCGCTCTATTTTTAAAAAAAATTAAAAAAAAAAGATATACAAGCTGCACTGGGCTATAAGCCGCAGATATCCATGTTGAAAAATTAGATATTTACTGCATGTACAGAACGATTTTGTACTGTAAATGTACATGTATGTACCTGAACAGATTCTTTCCGAACAGTGCCTTTTAACACGGCAGCAACTTTGCTGATTAAAACGGAACAGAACCAAGAGAAAATAACCGGTATTTATTTACCTTCATTTCTCCTGTGTTTGAAACCACAAGTCACTTTAATCATCTTCGCTGGATTTGAAAATAATTACCAGTTAGTAATTTGTCGTGCGTGTTCTATCTGCTAAAGATCTGCTAATTCTTCTTTGCATTGATTTTTCGTCTATCTTATTTTTGATTCTACTTCCGGTTAGAGCGCCCCTAGCGGTGGAAGAAAAATCCACAGAATAGCCGCACCTTTGTATAAGCCGCATGGTTCAAAACCTAGGAAAAAAGTAGCGGCTTATAGTCCAGAAAATACGTAATGCCATACTTTCTTAATTTATGAGTAATGTTTGAACAGGGCGGCACGGTGGTGTAGTGGTTAGCGCTGTCGCCTCACAGCAAGAAGGTCCGGGTTTGAGTCCCGTGGCCGGCGAGGGCCTTTCTGTGTGGAGTTTGCATGTTCTCCCCGTGTCCGCGTGGGTTTCCTCCGGGTGCTCCGGTTTCGCCCACAGTCCAAAGACATGCAGGTTAGGTTAACTGGTGACTCTAAATTGACCGTAGGTGTGAATGTGAGTGTGAATGGTTGTCTGTGTCTATGTGTCAGCCCTGTGATGACCTGGCGACTTGTCCAGGGTGTACCCCGCCTTTCGCCCGTAGTCAGCTGGGATAGGCTCCAGCTTGCCTGCGACCCTGTAGAAGGATAAAGCGGCTAGAGATAATGAGATGAGATGAGATACCCCATATAGGGTGATGCATCCAAATCCCTTCGTATATTTCTTTCTGGAGCATTGTTTTTTCAACACTTCAAGAATTTTCTCATGGATTTGTTGACAAATTGGAGATCCTCATCCCATCTTTGCTACTCAAAGACAAGGCCTTTCCTGGATACTGATTTTGTACGGTACCACATCATGATTACAATCTCCTGTTGACATCACCTGTTTCAAAATGCCATCATTATTTAATTTTTTTTTACCTCATTACTAATCCTAAATTTCCTCCATCTCAACTTTTTTTTGGAACATATTGCAGGCCTGTCAGGCAGGAATGGATGTTTCTTAACAAATGAAATGACGCGGACCAGACAAAACGTGAAATATCTTGGGATCATCCTGTCTGCAATGAAATACAAGTCAAAGTAAATTTAGAAATTACTGCTTTCTTTTTTAATTTGCATTTTCCATACCATCCAAACTTTTCTGATTTGGGATTGTAAGTCAGAGTTTGGTGGTGAAATGTACCAAAAACTGTTTCTGTTGCCCCTTTTCTAATCGTACATCATGGCTGGAATGTTTTTGGGCTTGTCTCACCTGAGTGAAAATGAGAGTCTCTGAACTGCGGCTGTCTAAGCTCAGCACGAAGCGGATGGACTGGAAAAGCTCCTGGATGCTGGTGCGAAACTGTTCCTCCTCCATGCCACAAGTGGCCCGAGAGTACAGGATCCGCGACTGGACTATGAACTTGAACAAATACTCCAGTGCCTGGAAGTAGAGGGTTTTACAAAATAGAGAATATTTGATAGACTCAGGCATCTGAACACATCCCAGCGACATTATATTTATTGCAATATAAACAAAAAGCCAGGAGGCATCCAAGCAGGCTGCTCTACATCATATCTTGGAAGGACATTTCCTCTGCAGGACCTCGACGAAAAATGGTGGCTGTGAAGACAGACTTGGTTGAAAGTATGAGTGATCCATGAAATATTCATAGAGATCCCCTCTGAACTGAATCACAGCTTGACCAGGCCTCATAAATATTGCATACAGTTCATCTATTAAGAAGTTCCAATCTCGTGAGTGCCAAGAAGGGTGACAACTGTTTGCCATACTATTTGCAGTCTTCTATTTGCATTACAATGCATTGTATCTGATGAGCAAGACATGTTAAACAGTCCCACTACCCAATCTGACAGGTTGCAATTACATGATCATAATGGAAATGACTCAAGCAGCCCTATGCCAGAAATTACAAATCAGTTGAAAGATTAATTGTTTCAATTTCTGGAGCTAGACTGGATTCAAGTGCTTACCCTCATTGCTTCTTGAATGTGGTCCTGCCGGACGACCTCTGCTGAGCGGTCCATATACCATTTCAGGCAGCGTATTAGCTCTCTGGAAGCATAACACACATATATTTTAAGTTAAACCACTGACTTGTGTTCATTATTAAGCAATGGATTACAACTAATCCAGGTCATCTCTTTCAACTGTAATAAGTAACAAATAACACAATATATATTCAGAAAATCTTCCTGATGCCATTTAATTTAACTTTTAATCATTTAAATACTTTAATCACATATTCACCAACTCAAAATGAGCTGAAAATTTAAGAAATATATATATATTCTATCCACATTCACTGGATATAAGCAACCCAGCGCTCTGATTGGCTACTCTACTACGAGGATATCAGCTCATATACCGTGAGTAGAGGAAAAACAACATGGCAGAACATTTTGCTGAATTAACCAAGGATGAAATAAAAACTCTACTCTCAAGCAAAACCCCAAAAAATACAAAAAAAAAGAAAAAACAAGAAAATATGGAATTAAAGTATTTGATTGTAAGAATGTATCCATCCATCCATCCTTTATCTGTAGCCGCTTATCCTGTTCTACAGGGTTGCAGGCAAGCTGGAGCCTATCCCAGCTGACTACGGGTGAAAGGCGGGGTACACCCTGGACAAGTCGCCAGGTTATTGCAGGGCTGATACATAGAGACAAACAACTATTCACACTCACATTCACACCTACGGTCAATTTAGAGCCACCAGTTAACCTAACCTGCATGTCTTTGGACTGTGGGGGAAACCGGAGCACCCGGAGGAAACCCACGCGGACACGGGGAGAACATGCAAACTCCACACAGAAAGGCCCTCGCCGGCCGCTGGGCTCGAACCCAGAACCTTCTTGCTGTGAGGTGACAGTGTTAACCACTACACCACCTGTAAGAATGTATCTTTTTCTATTTTTCAATAATTATTATGATAGCATTTTTCACAAATTGCTCCTGTCGTTTTGCCGGTTTGTTGATTCTAAGCGGAAATTATTTTGTCGTTTGTTTTGTATAAAGTTTTCATTGATCAAATTTGCAAAAAATAAAAATGCTCTATTTCTCAAAATCCAGTGAATGTGGATAGAATAAAACAGTTATTCCACTCAGTCTCGTCATACATGGTTTATAGGGAGGGAAAGTGAAACACAGCGATCCTAGTGGTAGCGTTCCTAAGCCGAGAGCCATACTATAGAAAATCCCATAGACCCGATTTTTAAAAAAAATCCCACGAAGTTATGATGTGGAACTTGTACACCCCCCAAAAATATGTTGTATACTGTATGTTGGGATTATCTACTAACTGTGAAAGTATCAGGTGAAAGTTCGCTGTCTTTTAAAAGATCGAAATTGTGCCTAACCTGTCAGAAACGGACTACAACCAAACTGTCTAGTCAGAGTCGCTCATATTACGTCAGCAGTAGGCTTGATAAGTTTTGTTCTTCATACTAGCCCTTACGAGTGCTGACAGCTCTCCCTGTGAATAGCGGCAGTTGACTACATGCCCTGATCTGTAATGGTTATTCCCACGAGGGATGCATTTCTTATTGGTACAGGAACACTCCGCCAACCACGCTATACAAATCGGCATGTTGATGTAGGCTACTCGCCGGCCGCTACCTGCTACAGATTTGGAAAGGCGCTAGACTTGCGGTGACGTCACATACACGACGTCGGGTCCGTGTAGTCTTTGATCAGCTTATTAAAAAACATTCAAAACAATTCAAATCGGTGGAAAAAATAAAGTATGATCACCAGGATCGATAGAGCTGCCCGACATGCACAACATACCGGTATGGAAGCCATTGTTTTAACTTTGAAGTGTAACACGAAATGTAATTTTTTGAAAAGATATTCCCGTTCATTTTGCCATAGAGGTTGGAACACATCCAGTAGGGGCCGATGAGATTACTTTCCCTCCCTATACACTAGTGCATCTCAAAATATTGGAATATCATGAAAAAGTTCATTTTTATAGAATTTAATTCAAAAAGGTAAACTTTCATATATTCTATATTCATTACACATAAAGTGAAACATTTCAAGGCTTTTTTTTGTTTCATTTTTGATCATTATGGTGTATAGCTCATGAAAATCAGAAATCCAGTATCTCAAAATATGAGATTATTTCATGTCAAGTTTGAGTAAAGCAATATTAATACCATGTATCTTTCAGTCTAGTTCAGTACACACAACCACAATCACGGGGAAGACTGCTGACTTGACAGTTGTCCAGAAAATGATCATTAACACCCTTCACAAGCAGGGTAAGCCACAGAAGGTCACTGCTGAAAAGGCTGGCTGGAAAAGGTGCACAAGCAACAGGGATGACCACAGCCTTGAGACAATTGTCAAGAAATGTTGATTCAAGAACTCGGGAGAGCTTCACAAGACTGAAGATGGACTGAGACTGGTGCCGGTGCATCAAGAGCCACCATGCACAGATGTCTTCAGGAAAGAGGCGAGAACTGTCACATTCCTAATGTCAGAAGCGTCTTACCTGGGCTACGGAGAGAAAGAACTGGACTGTTGCTCAGGGGTCCAAAGTCCTCTTTTCAGATGAAAGTAAAATTTGCATTTCAATTGGAAATCAAGGTCCTGGAGTCTGGAGGAAGAGTGGAGAGGCACAGAATGCAAGGTGTTTGAAGTCCAGTGTGAAGTTTCCGCAGTCTGTGATGATTTAGGGTGCCAGGTCATCTGCTGCTGTTGCTCCACTGTGTTTTATCAAGTCCACTGAGCAATTCTTGCTTGCCCTCCTAATAGAGGGTACTGATGATCGTCTTCTGGTCAGCTGTCAAGTCAGCGGTCTTCTCCATGATTGTGTACTGCACTAGTCCGAAAGATACACGGTATTTATACTGTTTTATTCAAACTCAAATGAAATATTCAAATAATTTAAGATACTTGATTTCTGACTTTCATGAGCTACAAGCCATAATTATCAATAAGCCATAAAAAAGCCTTGAACTATTTCACTTTACATATAATGAATACAGAATATATGAAAGTTTATCTTTTTGAGTTAAATTTAAAAAAAAAATGTTTTCATGATATTCCAATTTTTTGAGATGCACTAGCATATATAATGTTACGAGAATTGATTTTAATACCATAAGTTTTGTTCCACCTTAAATAAAGAGAATAAATAAAGGTGCAGAACAAAAGGCTGAATCTGAGTGATTTGCCAGTGGAGTTTCTTTTTCTTTTCTTTCTTTTTTTTTTTAAAAATACAAGGCTCATTTCTTGCCCCAAAGATAAATATGCTTACTTATAAGCCAGGGCTCCAGCAAAGTGTTTTTGGATGTAAGTGTCCATCACTGGGCGGAAGTGGTAGTATTTACTGTCCCGGAGCAGATTGATGATGAATACCTGGTCAGAGACAGACAGCCAAAGCAAACACAGCTCAGGAGGTTAGAGATGTAGTGGGGATCAGGCACAGAGCTCTGATTCGGTCTGAAAGGGCCGTCATGCATCAGTGCCACTGTGATTTCTTCTGACCTCGTTTCAGAGCAGCGTGAAGCACCGTGTGTCACTTTGAAAAGTACATCAAATTTACGACGTGACGAGCACTGCAAACCTTTTGAAGTTCAACACAATTTTATTTTCATGTAAAAAAGAAAAAAAAATCAAATGATATTGTATCTGAGAGTTAATACTGATATTTTCTTCATGTAGTAAAGAAATGAAAAGTTGGTTTAGATGTGGTGTGATCTGGAAGGTCTACACCTTCGGCTCCCCGTTGTTACTCTGTAAACCCAGACAAGCCAGCAGGTCAAGTCATCTGATCATCATATTTTATATCATGTATCATGTCTAATTAAATCTCTGCAATCATAAAATGCTTCAAAAGTACAACAAAATGGGATTGTAATGCAAATGATTTGAATATGGCTGATAATTCCTGCTTGAACCTGGATACATTATAAAGGCTTATTTAAAGGTCCCATGGCATGAAATTTTCACTTTCTGAGGTTTTTTAACGTTAAAATGAGTTCCTCTGACCTTCTTAAGTCACCCCAGTGGCTAGAAATTTCATAATGTGTAAACCAAACTATGCCCAACATTTGAGAATGGCGCGTCAAAACGGCGCGTTGATAAGCTCTTCCCTTTACTACATCAGCAAGGGAGATGATCCCCACGCCCCCCCTCTGGATTCCCACCCACTGTATGGATTGCCCCGCCCAGTTGTAGTGAGGAGACCATAGAGGGAGGACACAACAACATGGCGTCACCTAAGCGAGCAAAACATGGAAATTGCGCTGTACATGGATGTGACAACACAGAAAAGAGTCTGTTTTTACTGCCGACGGGAGAGCCCCTGAAGACGCAGTGGCTTAATTTTATTTACTTCAATAATACGCCGTCGAGTCTACCTAAGACGGTGTATGTTTGTCGGAAGCATTTTCCTGAGGAATGTTTCCACAACTTGGGACAGTACAGGGCAGGTTTTGCACATCAACTGTCACTGAAGCCTGGGTCCGTACCAAGCATCCCTGCCGCATCAGCAACAAACACCGAACAAGTAAGTGTATAACTGGTCGTTTTGCCGTGTTTTAAAATCGGTGCGTTAGCCTAGCAATGGCTACATTAGCTGTGCAGCTAACCGCTTCCTGCAGTTAGCCAGGTAATCTGCGCTACAAAACTAAAGAGCATGCAGCATGCTCTGTTAAACCGAGTTTAGTCTGGAAATTGACTGTAACTTATGAGCTTATGTTTGACTATTGCTCCGCAATGCATGTCTTCTGTTGGATAAGCGATATGTTGCTGTAGTTGCTGCTTCTATCCTCTTTGGTTATGGAGTGTGTGTTCAAGCCTAGGGTATTAGACGTTCATAAACCACCACTCCGAACACTCTCACTCTCTGTTCTCTGTGTCACGTTGAGTTTACGAAAGGAGTCCGAGGGAGAACGGGGTTTTGTCTTAGCAGCGTGGCTACAGGCGCTGATAGCAGCGAGTATGTGTGTGCGCAGCTTGGTCAAGCCCCTCCCCCTCCCCCCATGGCCCGCCCCCACCCTCTACCCTTCCCCGCCTGCTGTTTCTCATTAGCAAAACGACGCACTGGGAAAAGCGCTGAAATGGGGCTTTCTCCCAGGAGGCTATATCTACGTGCCGAGGGTTCATTTCGAGAAAGGCTGCAGATATAACATCCGGAAGCCTCCACGAGCCCGTTTAAAGCATCAACAAACCACCATGCCATGGGACCTTTAAGATGTTTCATTTCCATAGCACCATTCTCAAGATTTAAAAAAATAAAAATAAAAATAAATAAATAATCAATCATTTAAAATTTGACAGAATTACAGAATGGGGAGAATTAAAAAAAATTGTTTTAATTCTAATAAAGACGGTATTATTATTATTATTATTTCTTCGAAATTAACAAATTATCGTCTAGTATTGCTCCGATTGACAGGGGAAGGTCATCAATTCCTCCCAGAGAGCAGGACCAATCATGGCTGTGGCATCATCAGGAGAGTACGAGTTTAAAAAGGTTAAACACGGAGCTAACTGTGCTATTTGGGATCCGATCTACTCATTTATGAAGCGATAGTACTCAAAGAAGAACAGCTGTAATATTACAGATCCAATCTTCAAACAAGCATCAGTTATAATATCTTTACAACTCATCTCCACAACAAAAAGTCAACCCTTAATCATCCACTTTATAAAGATATGATGGCGCAAACAGACTCTACATGGATATTAAATGTATTTACACGCTTAACAATACAGGTGAAACGATCAGAACAAACTCCTGTGAGAATGCCGGCAGAAAGATTTCCTCTTTATAAAGATATGACAGATGTGATTAGGAAGGTAATAGCCAAAACTCCTTGACTCTTTGCGCTGAGGCCTGAAAAGCTAAAGACTCCCAACGGGATGGCAATACAGGCAGCTGTGATCTAATAACGGCTGGCTTCCTGCCAGCTGAGACCTGCTATTCATCACACGCACGCACACACCAGCGTGAGTACGAGAGAAAGAGATCGGTGACACAAGAGTGTGGAATACATCCAGACACACACTGAATACAGATGTGAAGCTCAATCGGCGCTCAAGTTGTTTGAGTATACATATTATAAAAGGTGCATTATGTGGAAATAAATGCTTCCTACCAGCGACTGAAACACCAGAGGACCATATTTGTCTGTGTTGTCATCTAAAATGGAGAACAGTGTGTCCAAGATGTCCTGAAGAAACTGAAGAAGTTGCAGCGTGTTAATATTTTCATAATTCATATCGCTGCATTACCGTCATTAATTTTCCAGCAGGAATCAAGTGCTTACTTTGACTATTTCCTCTCCGCTAACATGCCTCAGTCGACCCAGAATGTCCATCACGCGATCAGGTTGAGCTTTCCATTTCAGCAGAGCCAGCAGGTCCACTGAGTACAGAAGAAAATATGAATGTATTACAACATGATAAAAACAAGAGTGCTCTGAGAGCACAATATGCCCCGCTGGCAGCTATATCTATGCTATAAGTGCTTAATACACCTTCATGAAATTGTCAAAGTACAAGTTTGGTAATCAAGGGCCATAACTTTGGTGAAATGTGACCGAATTGAACGAAATTGTAATACTTGCATGACTGACATATAGCAAAGCCTTTTGCAAAGTTTCGGAAAATTCCTGCAAAAATTGCCAGAGGAGTTGATTTCAGAAGACGGGCACACTTTCATGAAATTGTCAAAGTACAAGTTTGGTAATCAAGGGCCCTAACTATGAAAAAATTAGACCGAATTGAACTAAACTGCAATATGTGTATGACCGACAGAGGTGGACAAAGGACCCAATTTCATTACTTAAGTCAAAGTACAGATCCCACTGGTCAAATGTTACTCCAGTACAAGTGAAAGCTGTCCAGTCAAATTTTTACTGAAGTACTGAACTACTTGCTTTTAACAATACTTAACCCTTTGATGCAAAACATGGGTCAAAAGTGACCCGGCTGAGTTTTTATCTTCTATATCTTTGCAATAAATTAATTCCATCATTCAGTATTCAAGGTATTCCTCAATTAACTTGTGTTTGATCATCATACATCCTTATTTTATTTTTTCCTTTCTTACTTTTTGAATAAAAACCCTTTTTGTATCACTACCCTTCTAATGAACAACACAGGTCAAAAACGACCTGCATTTATTTTCCAGGTTATTTCATGTATGGCTGAGTGTTTCTATGATCTACTTTTGAAATAAATTCATTTTGTCATTTACTTTTCCAAATATGCAGTAAATATCTTGTTTTTGTTTCGCACAAATCATCATTTTTATTTTTCCTTTCTTAAGTTATGAACAAGCACAGCTTTTGTAATTTTACATCAAGTTTACACACATGGGTCAGAACCGACCCGCATGCATTTACTCCAGCGTTTGGTGGGAACTGTGAATCGTGCTTGTGTCAGACATTTCACAGCTCAGCACAGCGCCCTTTGCCCATCTAATACATGCAAGTAATGTTTTTCAATTGTTCTAACATTACCTTAGAAAAAAATTGATTATGTTTAGGTTCCCTTGAGAGTGAGTAGATTACTTGCCAGAAAGTTACAAGTAATTACTATTAGCTACCGAGCTGTTGACATATTCTACTTTAGTTAGCTAATTTTATTGTAGTTGGCTTAGCTAACTACATAGTTAATAAATAAATAACTGGCCCCATTCACTGCTAAAGTAATTACTTGAAACAAATTATTATTATAGTATTAAGACATTTCATTTTAAATCACACTTGGACGACCCATGTGTAGTAATATAAAAAGTATTTTTGTTCATAAAGTAGGAAAGAAAAAATTAAATTAATGATCTGTGGTAATTAAAAACAAGATATTTAAAGAATACTTGGAATATTTAATCATAAAATAAATTGATTTCAAAAGATAGAGCAAAGAAAAACTCAGTCAGCATGAAATAACCTGGAAAATGAATGCGGGCCATTTTTGACCCGTGTTGTGCATTAGAAGGGGTGTGCATATGTTTTGCATCAAAGGGTTAAGTATTAAAAGTACATTTTCTGTCAATGCATCATTGTATTATTGCCACACCGCTGAAAATACCTAATGCCGTTACCAAAGACAGAAATGTGAATTCACAAAATGAACGCATGCTGGTGGTTTAACGTTAAGCTCGCTAGTCAGTGAAGCTCCACCTGACATGCTAGCAAACTCTTTTCAAACTCAAAATCATATTGGGTAGCTAACGTTACTAGAAAAGAAAGATTTCTACATTCTGTTTATTTGGCAAGATTACGCTAAACATATTTCTGAAAGGACTTCAGATAAGTTAACGTTATTCATGTTAGCGTAACTCCGTTTTTACATGCTAACTAACGGTGTCCAAGTTAAATAGCTATGTGTTAACGTTAGCCGTGGACAAGGCTATGGCAACGTGGCGGGAAAATCCATAGAAAGTCATTTGACTAACCAGACTGCATAGCTATTGTGACGTTATTGCTAGCTCTAAAAGCACAGACAAGTTCACTGCAAGCTTTCTCTTGGAATACACGTTTACATCCCTCAATATGATTCCGCAGGTCAGACGGCGAGTTTTTGTAGGCCGTGATGTGGTTCGTTTTCGGTAAACAAAGCAAATATTTAAAATGAAACAAATCTTTAATCCTTTCAGAACACTGAAACATGGGTTCTGGGTATGGCCATGGGTGCGTGTGTTCCCCAGAAGAACCGCCTCCTTCCATTCTGCCATCAACTGATCGTGTTAAATAATGCTGCTGAGAAATCATCGATCGTGATTTTATACAGTCTATGGACGTGACGTGACCCTAGTGATTACTGACAGGCTGTCTCAGTGTCACCTGCGGAAAAACCATCATGTTTTCGAAAAGAAAAGAAAAAGACATCCACTTTCAAATCTGCTTCAGAGTAACGAGGACCTTGATAGAAATGTATTGGACTGAAAAGTACGATATTTGTCTTTCAAATGTAGTGAAGTTAAAGTCGTAAGTTTCCCCCCAAAAAATACTCAAGTAAAGTACAGATACTCAAAAAAAGTGTACGTAAGTACAGTACTCAAGTAAATGTACTTCGTTACTGTCCACCTCTGATTACTGACATATAACAAAGGCTTTTGCTAAGTTTCGTGAAATTCCTCCAAGAATTGTGAGAGGAGTTCATTTCAAAAGACAGGAAATTGTCAAAGTACAAGTTTGGTAATCAAGGGCCACAACTCAGGTAAAATGCGACTGAATTGAACGAAATTACAATATACGTATTACTGACATAGAACAAAGAATCCTGTCAAGTTTTGTGAAATTCCTCCAAAAATTGTGAGAGGAGTTGATTTCAGAAGGTGGGTATCCTTCCCAGGACGGACAGACAGGTGGACAGACAGACATCACCATGACATAATCCCCCTTTGGGCCTTTTGGCCAGTGGGGGATAACAATAAAGTCAGCCTTTAATCAATAACTAACAATGGGTTTATTGTTATGAGGTGTTTCAAAACTACCATTCTGTGTGAGCTTGGTGGAGGAGAGCTGTGTGGAGATCCACAGGGTTTCCTTGGTGCTACGCTGGAAGATGAGGCTGGAGGGAATGTTGGGGCAGCCGTTGAAGTCGTCCTTACAGCAGGGTAGGCCCAGATACAGAGCGTGGTTGCTGAAGGTTGTGTTTTCATCACACTGAGAAAATACATTTGAATCATCCATTGTTTCTGAATGACAAAATGGGAAATGTACCTTATAATCTGGAAGGCACGACCGACAGAAAAAATAGTTTGAAAAGATTTGTCAGCCTCAAGATTTGATCTGAAGAAGGCACTGTACGGCATCACTAAGTTGAAAGATACTGAAGATGCCAATAAGAATGGGAAGGGAAAGTGAATATTGCAACTAAAGGCAAGATTTGGGCAGGCGTATTATTCGAGAATATTCCTATCGCAATTAGAATCTGAAAGACAAGCTCTAAAAATATATTTGTAACTATTAATATTAAACCATCATGTTACTTGTGATCCATCTGTAATAACTTTATTGAATAATAATAACTTTATTAAACACAAGAGCCACTCAGCTGATGTTGGTTTCCATTGGAGATGTGTATAAACTTAGGTTAATAATCTATATCTACATTATTAAATTCATAAAATATATAACATAACTAATATAAAATAGGTTACATGCAATATAGTGAGGCAGACATATTATTATGATTAATAATGAATAAAATTTGTATTCCATTTATAAAAATATATATCTAAACACCAGAAAAGTGTTTCCAAAAGTTAGTTCTAAATTTCTTAGTCTTTAATATAGCCGGGCAGAGAATTATATAACATGGCAGCTGAAAAACCAAAAGTTCTGTGTCCTGATTTTGAGTTTATTTTCAAGATATGAATATTGATCTTTGCTCATGTGTTATAATGATGTACATCAGAGTTTTTAACAACATTTTTTACGTAGGTATTCTGGTAGAAGTCCGTTCATGCATTTGTACACCATCAGACATACATTAAATTTCCATCTTTCAACAATAGGAACCCAATTTAGCTTTCTGAAAAGGACGTCACAACATTCATCCCTGATTTCCTTCTTGAGTATCAAACATGCGCCTCTTTTCTACAAACGATAGAGCCTTCCAACTTCGTCACATCTGCATTCGATCAGATCACATCACGGTATTCAAAGAGAGATGAAACCAAGGCGTGAAAGATCATCCTGCTGGTCTTGGTATTGATGTATTTCCTTAAAGGACATATCCTGGACCAATTTCGTGTTTTTTTTTATATGAAAGTATGTCCCTTTACACACTCATCCAGAAGGGTAATTTTGCACAAGGCCATCTGTCTATAGCAGAAAAAAAAAAATAAATTAAAAAAATGCGTCTGGAAAAATCCCAAGGGAGCCTGGAGCTAGATTGATCCAGATTCGTGACGTCACGTGCGGATCCGCCAGCAGGCTGAGAGACCCTGCATGGATTCAGTGCACAGTCTGTGTAGACCAAGTTTCGCAGCTAGCGATTTTGCATTGAAATATGGAATGAGTGCAATGTTACTTCACCTTTGGATGAAGAATATAATGAGATGTCAGAATTGGGGTTTCATCTGTTTGGATTTGATGATGATTCAAGTAGTGAAGACGACGGAGACAACACCGGGGATGTAAATAATACGGTGGTGGAAGGGCCGTGGCCCTACTGGCTTTCGCACGAAGCGCTCCCATTTCTCTCTCATTGTCCGGTCTTTTGGAAAACGATGAGTACTAATCCCATCAAGATTGGTGTTGCTACACCCTCCTATGATACATCTGTTAACCATTTTAATAATTACGCGATAACGTTGAAGAAATTTGCAGAAAACCACCAGGTCGTTTTCTCATAAACAAACCAGCGCTGACGTAGGATTCAGAAGGAGGCGTCCCGCACGCGACGTCATGAAAATCAATGTTTGCTGAGAAATCCAAATGCCAAGTTTTTTCAGAGGCGGACCAATTCGCCTCAAATGGCTTGATTTCAACTGAATTTTTCTGGTATTGCGCAAGGTTAAAAAATTGCACGAAATGCAAAATGTGACAGATATTTGACCAAAGTTTAATATAAAATAAGAGAATTATACTGATCTTGCTCCTAAATATACCCAAGATGTGCCCTTTAAACATCCCAATATCCCTAATCTCTTGCTGATTTTAGAGCACAGGTAGTCAATGTGATCATTCCAGCTCAAAGAGGGGTCCAAAGTAACTCCTAGGTATTTCATACTTGGTGTGCTTTCCAAATCTCATCTCATTATCTCTAGCCGCTTTATCCTGTTCTACAGGGTCGCAGGCAAGCTGGAGCCTATCCCAGCTGACTACGGGCGAAAGGCGGGGTACACCCTGGACAAGTCGCCAGGTCATCACAGGGCTGACACATAGACACAGACAACCATTCACACTCACATTCACACCTACGCTCAATTTAGAGTCACCAGTTAACCTAACCTGCATGTCTTTGGACTGTGGGGGAAACCGGAGCACCCGGAGGAAACCCACGTGGACACGGGGAGAACATACAAACTCCGCACAGAAAGGCCCTCGCCGGCCACGGGGCTCGAACCCGGACCTTCTTATTGTGAGGCGACAGCACTAACCACTACACCACCGTGCCGCCCTTGCTTTCCAAATGTGACTGCTTTAAAGATAATAAACTATTACTGGATGAAGTGTTACATGAACGCTTTGATGAACTGAACACCATGGTCTTCGTCTTCTTCGTGTTCACTATCAATGTGTTTCTATCAAACCAAGATGAAAGGTTGTTTAGATCCTCTTGCAATTTCAGGGTAATTTCATTCAAGTCCTTGCTAGAAATCTGTAAATACAACTGTTCAGTTATTTTGTGTTCGAAGGCTATGTAATCTTTTGCGCTCGACTGGATACAGTGGTGCTTGAAAGTTTGTGAACCCTTTAGAATTTTCTATATTTCTGCATAACTATGACCTAAAACATCATCAGATTTTCACACAAGTCCTAAAAGTAGGCAAAGAGACCCCAGTTGAACAAATGAGACAAAAATATTATACTTGGTCATTTATTTATTGAGGAAAATTATCCAATATTACATATCTGTGAGTGGCAAAAGTATGTGAACCTTTGCTTTCAGTATCTGGTGTGACCCCCTTGTGCAGCAATAACTGCAACTAAACATTTCCGGTAACTGTTGATCAGTCCTGCACACCGGCTTGGAGGAATTTTAGCCCATTCCTCCATACAGAACAACTTCAACTCTGGGATGTTGGTGGGTTTCCTCACATGAACTGCTCACTTCAGGTCCTTCGACAACATGTCGATTGGCTTAAGGTCAGGACTTTGACTTGGCCATTCCAAAACATTAACTTTATTCTTCTTTAACCATTCTTTGGTAGAACGACTTGTGTGCTTCGGGTCGTTGTCTTGCTGCATGACCCACCTTCTCTTGAGATTCAGTTCATGGACAGATGTACTGACATTTTCCTTTAGAATTTGCTGGTATAATTCAGAATTCATTCTTCCATCAATGATGGCAAGCCGTCCTGGCACAGATGCAGCAAAACAGGCTCAAACCATGATACTACCACCACCATGTTTCACAGATGGGATAAGGTTCTTATGCTGGAATGCAGTGTTTTCCTTTCTCCAAACATAACGCTTCTCATTTAAACCAAAAAGTTCTATTTTGGTCTCATCTGTCCACAAAACATTTTTCCAATAGCCTTCTGGCTTGTGCACGTGATCTTTAGCAAACTGCAGACGAGCAGCAATGTTCTTTTTGGAGAGCAGTGGCTTTCTCCTTGCAACCCTGCCATGCACACCATTGTTGTTCAGTGTTCTCCTGATGGTGGACTCATGAACATTAACATTAGCCAATGTGAGAGAGGCCTTCAGTTGCTTAGAAGTTACCCTGGGGTCCTTTGTGGCCTTGCCGACTATTACACGCCTTGCTCTTGGAGTGATCTTTGTTGGTCGACCACTCCTGGGGAGGGTAACAATGGTCTTGAATTTCCTCCATTTGTACACAATCTGTCTGACTGTGGATTGGTGGAGTCCAAACTCTTTAGAGATGGTTTTGTAACCTTTTCCAGCCTGATGAGCATCAACAACACTTTTTCTGAGGTCCTCAGAAATCTCCTTTGTTCATGCCATGATACACTTCCATAAACATGTGCTGTGAAGATCAGACTTTGATAGATCCCTGTTCTTTAAATAAAACAGGGTACCCACTCACACCTGATTGTCATCCCATTGATTGAAAACACCTGACTCTAATTTCACCTTCAAATAAACTGCTAATCCTAGAGGTTCACATACTTTTGTCACTCACAGATATATAATATTGGATCGTTTTCCTCAATAAATAAATGACCAAGTATAATATTTTTTGTCTCATTTGTTTAACTGGTTTCTCTTTATCTACTTTTAGGACTTGTGTGAAAATCTGACGATGTTTTAGATCATATTTATGCAGAAATATAGAAAATTCTAAAGGGTTCACAAACTTTCAAGCACCACTGTGTATAATTCCAAATTCAGAAAAAAAGGTTTTAAATCCCAAAAAGCTATGCCATGGCAATTAGTCTGGTTTAAGTATTTCAGAAACTGCTGATCTCCTGGGATTTTCATGTACAGCAATTGCTAGAGTTTAAACAGAATGATGACTAAACCAAAAAAACAGGAAGGCTATGGTAACTCAAATAACTACTCTAATCAGCTGTGGTAAGCAGAAAAGCATGCAGTGCTCATCAAAACTGCATTCCAACAGCAGAAGACCACATCAGCTTCAGTTCCTGTCAGTCAAGAACAAGAATCTGAGGCTACAGTAGACACAGGCTCACTGAAACCGGACAGCTGAAGGTTGGAAACATATTGGCTGGTAAGATGAGTCTCGACTTCTGCTGCGACGTGCAGATGGTAGGGTCAGAATCTGTTTTCAAAAGCATGACTCCATGGACCCAGCCTTCCTTGTGTGAACAGATCAGTGGTGTAATGTTGTGTAGTGTGACACACTGGGCCACTTATTACAAACAGAACTTCTTCTGAATTGTTGACCATGAGCATCTATTTATGGCCACAATGTATTCATCTTAGTGTATAATGTCTATTTCAGCATTATCACTGAACAATGTGTGTCAAACTGGTTCCATGAACACTCTGTGGACTGTAATTCCACGGCTTCTTCAGTCACAAGACCCGACTCTAATAGAGCACCTTTGTCATGTGGTAGAATGGGAGATTCGCACCATGATGGCGCAGCTGACAAATCTGCAGCAATTATGTGGTTCAATCATGTCAGCATGAACAAGAATCTCAAACGGGATGTTGCCAACACTGAGAGGCTATTGTGAGAGCAGAGTGGGGTGGGCGTTACTGCAATCCCACCAGTATTAATATGGTGTTCCTTATAACATGGCCAGTGAGCGTATATCCTGCCCGAATTGGCATATTGGCAAAGATTCCATTATATCTCATCTCATTATCTCTAGCCGCTTTATCCTGTTCCACAGGGTCGCAGGCAAGCTGGAGCCTATCCCAGCTGACTACGGGCGAAAGGCGGGGTACACCCTGGACAAGTCGCCAGGTCATCACAGGGCTGACACATAGACACAGACAACCATTCACACTCACATTCACACCTACGGTCAATTTAGAGTCACCAGTTAACCTAACCTGCATGTCTTTGGACTGTGGGGGAAACCGGAGCACCCGGAGGAAACCCACGCGGACACAGGGAGAACATGCAAACTCCGCACAGAAAGGCCCTCGCCGGCCACGGGGCTCGAACCCGGACCTTCTTGCTGTGAGGCGACAGCGCTAACCACTACACCACCGTGCCGCCCCTCCATTATATCCTGTGGGCAAAAAGGTTTCTGATTGAAAGGTGTGTGCGTGTGTGTGTGACACCATGGGATTTTTGTACCAGATGTTCTGTTTACAGTATGTGCAGAAACAGTAATGAAAAGTGCATGATATTCTGCACCGTTTTTGCTGGCTGATCCAGTAACTATCAAAAAATAATCACCTCAATAGCGCCCCTACAGGATCAGCCAGTGAAAACGATGCAAAATACCGCACGCTTTTTAACGCCATTTCTACACATTCTGTAAACAAAACTCCCGTGGCACCACACACACACACACACACACACTAGTTTCAGTCAAACATTTACACACAGTGACATGAATGTCATCTTGGATATGAATGTCATGGCAATATTTGGGCTTTCAGTAATTTCTCTGAACTGTTCTTTTTCTGTGGCAGAATGTAAAGCATACATCATTAATTAAAAAAAAACACTAGAATTTGGTGCACAAGTTTTAATTTTCTTTGGGTTTTCTGAAATCAACACAGGGTCAAAATTATACATACAGCACACCTAATATTTGGGTAAAATGTCTCTTCACAAGATTCACCTTGACCAAACATTTTTGTTTACCATGAACAAGCTTCTGGCAGAATTCTGGTTGGATATTTCATGACTCTTTATGGTAGATTTGGGAGAGTTTAATTAAATTTGTTTTTTTTTTCTTGGCATGGACTCGACTTATAAGCACCGTCCATATATTTTCAATAGGGTTGAAGTCAGGCCTTGTTTTAAGCTTAATGTTAGCCTGCTTTATCCTCCACAACCAGCTCTGATGCATGTTTGGGTTCACTGTCCTGCTGTAACTCCCAAGTCGTGTTCAAGTTTCTGACAGTTTATGCCAAAGAATTCTGAGGTAGTCCTCCTTCTTCATTATTCCATCCACTTTGTGCAATGAATCAGTTCCACTGGCAGCAAAACAGCCCCACAGCATGATGATCCTACCACCACCACCAGCTGGTACAGTGTCCCTCTGTACGTGGTGGTTATTGTGGCCAAACAACTCAATCTTTGTCTCATCTGACCATACAACTTTCTTCCAGAAGGCTTTTTCTTTGTCCGTGTGGTCAGCTTCAAACTTTAGTTAAGCTTGAAGGTGTCAATTTTGGAGCAGGGGATTATTTCTTGGATAGCAGCCTCTTAGTCCATGGTGATCTGAACTGTAGACGGTGATCCATCAGCTTCCAGTACATGGCAGGGCTGTGCCATGGTGGTTCCCAGGTTGTTCCTGACAATCCAAACCAATTTCCTTTCAGCTGAGGGAGACGTTCTGGGTTGTTGTATTTTTTTAAGCAAAGTGGCTTGGCAAAGTGACTACACCTCACAATAACTTGCATACAATTGTTTGAACTGGTCTTGGAATTTGCAGTTGTTTAGAAATGGCTCCAAGAGACATTCTGGAGTTGTGTATATCTGCGATCCTCTTTCTCAGATCTGCACTGAGCTCCTTGGACTTTCCCATTTTACTGTGTGTTGGTCAATCCAATGAGTGCTGTAAACAAACCCTTTTTATTAAGGCACAGAAAAGCTACCAGCTGTGGCCAATCATGATCACTAACAGGAAGTTAAGAGACCTCGGCCTTGACAAGATAAGGGACATTTTGGAAGTTTCAGCACCTCTGAATTAATAATCTGAATGAACATATGTACATTTTTGACCCTGTGTGTATAATTTTGCCCCTGCGTTGATTTCAGAAAACCCAAAAAAAATTAAAACTTGTAGACCAAATTCTAGTGTTTTTTTTAAATTAAAGATGTATGCTGTACATTCATTCTGCCACAGAAAAATAACAGTTCAGAGAAATTACTGAAAGCCCAAATATTGCCATGACATTTATATCCAAGATGACATTCATGTCACTGTATGTAAATTTCTGACCACAGTATATCATCACAAACCAGTGTAGGTTCTTATGTTGAGATAAACCATCTATGTTTTTACATTATCTCAAGCACTCATTGATCCATCTATCAGACTTGACAAACTTTTATTCCCTGATCCTTACCTAAATCAACCGCGAGTTGACCTAGTGGTTAGCATGTCCGCCTCTTGACCAGGAGATCATGAGTTCTACTCACGGTTGGGTCATACCAAAGACCATTATAAAAATCTACCATCTGGCAAGGCAATACAGATGCGAGTGGGGAGTCAAACTCTCACGGTTACCAGAGGACTAGCCCCCCACTGTAACCTTAACTGTATTGACCCATCCCACGTGACGTCACGACAAATGCGGCTGCCATTTTGGACATGAACTACCAGTAGTTTACCACAGCCAACAACGAGGAACGACGGCGAAGCATCGAAAGGAATATAGCCATCAAAGAAAGTTTTTACTTTCAGCAAGACTTCCATCATGCCATTGGATTGTTGTGCACCTGGATGTAGTAACCATCGACACACAAGGCAAGATTTATCATTTTATCGGATCCCGACAGATGCTGACCGACGGAGAAGATGGATGGTCTCTAAAATATTGGCAAAATGATGTTTATTGACATAGCAATCGTGTGTAACGGGAAGCATTTGCATATCCGAAGTGTTGTGTTTACATCAAAGATAAAATAAACCGATATGACAACGACTGCTGCTGCCAGGTTGGGGACACAAACTAGTAGAAAGGAAGTGTGCCAACAGTTCCAACACACTTCCTTTGTGGTCGATTCTGCTTTAAGGTAAGATGCATTTAATTATTCGTCTGCTGTGGGTTTGGAATCGGTAGCCTGACCGATTCGTTCATGTTTGTGGTGCCATTTGTTTGTTGACGCGTGTTGAAATGGAAGATTGGTTGTTGACATGATTTCCAGTGATGCTTTGGTGCTGCTGTGGATCAGATGTGTTGAGTAGCCTGACTGTTTTTTTTTTTCTTGCGTGTGGTATCATTGTTGACGCGAGGTTGTTTTTTGAACATGCCAATGCGGACACGATTTCCCCTGATGAGTTATGACTTCAGACGCGATGCGTGTGTGGAGGTGTGGAGTCCGCGTGATATGTGCGTAAGATAGGCTTCTCATGTGTTTGGAGATCCGCGCTCTGAGACAAGCGCAAGCGCAAGCACCCCCCCCCCCCCCCCCAAGGGAAAAAAAGGGCCCCCCCCCGAAAATATCGTCAGAGTTCGAACACTGGGTTGGAGAAAGTAATGGCAAATAGTGAGTGCACAAACCATAGAAGGTAAACTGTACACAGCGCCAGGGCAGTGTGATGGTATGTCTACTTTTAGATTGTGTTAGCTTATCAATGAACACACTCGTCACTCGACGAGTTTCACGTCTTTACGACGGATACTTAAATGTGTGTTAGGTATTATTGTTGCAGTCTAAGCAGTCATTGTAGCAGCTAGATGAGCGAGAACCGAAAGGGTCTGTGCCATAAACCGTTATTTCTTCATGTCCAAAATGGCGGTCGCGTTTACGAAGGTCACGTGAGTGGGAAGGGTCAATAGGTGAGAGGCCGAGGGCTATTGAAATGGAGATTGGTGCTGCACCCATACGTATACCTTAAAGAGTTGGTTCGTACTGGGACAGGAGACTGCCTGGGAAGACCAGATTCTGGTGTGACAGGGACTTTGACTTTAAACAATTCATTCTTTCAGTATTCCTTGTGCCTGAGGTTTTACTGATTTCCTGTATACTGTGCTTTGGATTCATTTCATGTGCTCTACTACGTCCTGATTCCTTTTAATGTCATCGATGTACAAGAATAAATTCTGAGCTATTTAAATATTCAGGTGTTAAAAATTTTAATGAATTAAAAACCAAGTCTCTATGAATTAAATCAGAGAAACAGTGAAGCACACTATGTATATCAAAGCACTTTTTGAAAGACAAGTACAAATTGAATCTGATTTAATGAGCAGGTGAAAATGTTCTGACCTTGTACACATAGAGCTCATGGCACTCGTCGGACAGCGTCGTACCATCTTCTCTCATTAAAGGTGTAAAAGCAAAACCAAAGAGCTTCTTCTCGCCTTTGTCTTTAGCTGCAGAAATAGGAATATGATTTAACACACTGGTATTGTAAATACAGAACTTCATCTCATCTCATCTCATGATCTCTAGCCGCTTTATCCTGTTCTACAGGGTCGCAGGCAAGCTGGAGCCTATCCCAGCTGACTACGGGCAAAAGGCAGGGTACACCCTGGACAAGTCGCTAGGTCATCACAGGGCTGACACATAGACAACCATTCACACCCACGGTCAATTTAGAGTCACCAGTTAACCTAACCTGTATGTCTTTGGACTGTGGGGGAAACCCACGCGGACAACATGCAAACTCCACACAGAAAGGCCCTCGCCGGCCCCGGGGCTCGAACCCAGGACCTTCTTGCTGTGAGGCGATAGCGCTAACCACTACACCACCGTGCCGCCCCAAGACAGAACTTGTGTTCATGTAATGAATTTCAAATCATACTGTTGTCCAGAATCTCTTGTATTCTATCCTTAAAACGCTGTCCAAAAGTGGTTTATAACCATTCAGTCACTAATGTACAACCTCAGTCACTGTGTTCCCAGTTGAATATGTTGAATTTTGTGAAATCATTCAAGAACATACTTGAACAGTGCCTGAACTCGAAGCGCAGATGGGAGCCTCTGAAGCGGTCGATGGGGATGGGCAGCTTGATCACTTCACTCCAGCGAGGGCTGTTGTTGTGGTAGAGGACGAGTGAACGGTGTTCGCTGATATTCGGCTCTCCCGAGCCCAGGCTAATGCAGTCCTAAAGTAGAAAAAAGTACAGATTATTATATATTTATTCAACAGAGATGAAAGTGGAGCAAAGAAAAAATCCCTGAACTTTTGAAAGTCAAACTAAGATATTGGGGGGGGACAACGTCCCCCGAAAATATTTTAATAGCATAACGCGCAAAACCCTGCATTCTAGTACTTATTTTCACTAAAACAAGTTATAACTTTTAATCCTTTTTCTTTCATGCACATTAATGATTAAGATGTCAAAAATATCAAATTTAATTCCCCTAGTTAATGAGTAATTTTCAGGAGTGCATTTAGAAAACGCGGTGATTTTCCTGCTACACAGTTCATTACTTTGAAAAAAAATCAGACATGAAGGTAAACTCAGCAAAATCCCAAAACAGTCCTGTTAAAAAGTAAAGGTCTGTTAGAGTTTCTCAAGCTTTCAGGTTTCAATGTTGGGGACATTGAGCCCCGTTTATCAATCTTTTAGTCGAGTTGTGCGTTTGCAGAAGCTAAAGTGAACAAAACATTTCCAATTCGGATTTATGCGAGTTGAAGCAAAATTGTTTACATTAGTTTGTATTGTCTGTAAATTTAAACACGCCAATGAATACCAAATTTCTCATGTAAATCAGGGGCGTAGTGAGGATTTTGTGTGTGTGTGTGTCACACACTGACTGGCAGCCTGAGTACATTATGTAACAAAAAATAAATTACCATTGCTAGTTTTAGGCAGCTTAGAAACCGGCTCTTCCATTATTGCTGTTTCTTCCACGTTTTCTTGATGCTGTGTTCTAGAAACGGCACTAAAACTTAGCTTCGAAGCCACAAAATGCAACTTTGATGGGGAAAAAAATATATAATAAATTGCTGACCTCTCTTCACGTCGAAAGAAGGAGGCAAGTTTTGCTTGTTTTGACATGGCGAATTATTAACACGAGGAACTACTTGTAATTCGCAACTAAAAAGACTGCAGCTACACTGGCAGCTTGAACATGCTTTCTAGTGCGATTGTGTTGCGCTTGTGCAGAACGGCGTCAGTCCTGCGCGCCTTAGCACGTGCACCTGAAGGCACGCCTAACAAGCTCCGGCACGCGCGCCGTTAACAAAGAACACCCGTCTTTAATCAATGAACTATGTTTGGGCTATTTAAGGACTGCGCCCATGCAAGGACGATGCGAAGTATTACGCCGCGTCTAGGAACGCGAAAAATCCGAAAAATACATTTCTCCATTCGGAAAACCGGAGATTTTCAAGAGTTTTGTCAAATATCCGGATTTCCGGGTCATTAGCGGAAAAAATCCAGAGGAATTTTCATGAAAATCTAAAAATCCGGAATTCCGGGAAAATCCGGAACACTTTCATGACTAATTCAAACTCAAACACCTCAATTAGGGTTAGAAAAGGAGCTTCATTACAGGGGAAAAAAAACTCAAATACAAAACAAACAAACAAACAAATCTTGACTGGTGTTAGTCGAATAACATTTTAATTTTAATATGATTTCCAAAATATACCTTAAGAATCTCTCCATCGGCATACAACACATACACAGTGACCTCGATGTTCTTCTGTACGCTCTTCCCTCCTCTCTCAAAGTCACCTCTTTCCAAGGTGAGGTACAAATCATTACGGATATCACCTAAAACATCAACAAAAATACATGATCATGTGAACATATAATCAGTGAAGATGGCTATATCAAAGCATTCAAGTAGCGTCTTTACAATATCAGCATTTCCGGAACTGAACGGCAAACATTCAATCCCAAAGGGCAAAGCAGATTGATCAACACTGACAACGTGAGCTTACTTTAGAACATGGCGTGTTATCGAGAGAAAGAGAGAGCTTAATAGATTCTGGCCGCTCATTTATCTAAACTCGAAGACGAGCTGTAGTATGGAGGCAAGGTAAAACTGACTGGTGTAATCACCTCACAGTTTAATCTGTTTAACCACGACATGAAAGTGTGCATATAATTTTGCAAAACATTTTATATGTCCAAGAAAAATAAATGATGTCCACGTCCATCCATAATTGGATGACTTTATTTATGAATGAATGGCTGGCCCCACACTAGAGGATAATTGGGCTGATTTTGGGTCTGATTTGCCCCTTAAGATAATCGTGGAGGCGTTCCTGATTCAAGGCTGGTCAGAAGTGATTATCTGCCCAAGTAATCTTGTAGTGTGAGGGGTTTAGGCAGGCATCAAGCCAATTTTACACCAGGCAATTTCAGAGATCTTTGAAGTTTTGTCACAATGCAATACCATGTGTTCTCCATGTCAGATTATCTGATAAAGATCCTCTTACGATAGACCTGTGATTAAAGAAAATTACTACAATCTGCCAGTGTTGTAGTCGAGTCACTAAACCTCGAGTCCAAGTCCAGTCTCAAGTCCCCAGCGTTCAAGTTCAAAATTTCGAGTCTGAGAACAAGACTCCAACCGTACTATTTGACGGTGGCTGTTTCAGTGCCATTAACATTAGTTTGTTCCTGAACATGACGTATGAACAGGTGAATGTGCTTCTCTTTGCCAGGGAGTGCGAAGTATTCTGTCAGAGATGGTTGGGAGACGGATGTAAGTGCAGAAGGTGTGTTTATTAATACAAGTGAAGACAGAAACAATCCGGAATGGCAGGCAAAATCGTAAAACGGTGAAACAGACAATAGGTCGAGCGAGGCACAAACAGGCTATCGTAGACTCGGCAGAATCAAAGACGAGAAACAGGAAATCAAACAAGAAAAGAAGAATCAATAACGTGTCAGCAACAAAACTCAATACTTCGCAAAGTAAGGGTGTTTTCACAGTTTTTATAGTGATGTGCTAATTGCGCCTTAATCCTGTGCAGGCGTGAGTCGTTTACGGCGCACACGCTGTCCGGAGCGCGCCCGAGAGTCTATCTGGTGCACGTGCCAAGGCGCACAGGTGTGACACTCTTGCATGAAATGACTACAAAACTTAATGTAGAAATAAATCGCTTATGCCAAATTATTATGGTATGTCACAAAAAATAAAGAAAAAATCCGAGTCCTCGTCTCCGATTTACGAGTCCGAATGCAGTTAATGCACGAGTCCGAGTCCGAGTCATCAGTGCTCAAGTCCAAGTCGAGTCACGAGTCCTTAAAATTAGGGCACGAGTCGGACTTGAGTACTACAAGCCTGCAATCTGTTTACATTATCAATCAAACCACCAAACTCATCTCATGATTATTTTTTGATGTGTAATTTCTGTCTATGACTGCAAGATTGGGTTACAAATCAACCTGGTGTCAAGCCAGCTTTAAAAAGTGAAACTCGAATCAATTAAGCATCCTTAAATTTTGCTAGTCTGGTGTGAAAAACATGAAATTATGTATAAGAATAATAATAAAAAAAACCATATTGCACCATACAACTTTATACTGGGGCGGCACGGTGGTGTAGTGGTTAGCGCTGTCGCCTCACAGCAAGAAGGTCCGGGTTCGAGCCCCGTGGCCGGCGAGGGCCTTTCTGTGCGGAGTTTGCATGTTCTCCCCGTGTCCGCGTGGGTTTCCTCCGGGTGCTCCGGTTTCCCCCACAGTCCAAAGACATGCAGGTTAGGTTAACTGGTGACTCTAAATTGACCGTAGGTGTGAATGTGAGTGTGAATGGTTGTCTGTGTCTATGTGTCAGCCCTGTGATGACCTGGCGACTTGTCCAGGGTGTACCCCGCCTTTCGCCCGTAGTCAGCTGGGATAGGCTCCAGCTTGCCTGCGACCCTGTAGAAGGATAAAGCGGCTACAGATAATGAGATGAGAAGAGAACTTTATACTGTATATCCCATAGTACACTCTGTTTAGTAGCTCACACATTTCATCTTTACACAAGCCCAGCGTTTTATTCCTATCAAATATTTCATTAGCAAAAGACAAAATGTTTGGGCTAACTATGATGTAATATTACTGATGCTAGTCTGTCATAGAGAATACGATCTGCTTTCAACAGCTCAGCCCAATTATTCCCACAGAGCACAATACTCCTCCACTCCTCCCCTTCTCAGTGTGTGGGAGCGCCATGCTAACCTCATGCTAATCTCTACCAAAACGTTGACCCATCAACCCACGGTCTCTGCACCAGTGTGTTCTCCGAGCTGTCGGAATGCCATGAGCAATTTGCATTTTGTTTTGTGTTGGTCCAGCGCTGTGTTATCAAACGAACACAGAATTAGATTTAGCCTTCATAAATAAATAAATGCAGGGTTTTTTTTTTTCAAAAATAATACCTAAGAACAGTTCCCCAAAGCAAAATCTGTTTTTTTTTGTTGTTTTGTTTTTAAATTATGCCTCTCTTCAGAAATGAAGATATTATTCTTGAGGGTTTATATGTATTGCGCATGAGTATAAATTACTACAAAAGGCCAAATGAAACTAAAATGAACATTACTTCATAGCTCACAAAAACTCAAGTCTCAAATCACAGACTGTGCTTCCAATAGCCATATTTAGTATATTTAGTATACCGTCCGGGCGGCACGGTGGTGTAGTGGTTAGCGCTGTCACCTCACAGCAAGAAGGTCCGGGTTCGAGCCCCGTGGCCGGCGAGGGCCTTTCTGTGCGGAGTTTGCATGTTCTCCCCGTGTCCGCATGGGTTCCCTCCGGGTGTTCCGGTTTCCCCCACAGTCCAAAGACATGCAGGTTAGGTTAACTGGTGACTCTAAATTGACCGTAGGTGTGAATGTGAGTGTGAATGGTTGTCTGTGTCTATGTGTCAGCCCTGTGATGACCTGGCGACTTGTCCAGGGTGTACCCCGCCTTTCGCCCGTAGTCAGCTGGGATAGGCTCCAGCTTGCCTGCGACCCTGTAGAACAGGATAAAGCGGCTACAGATAATGAGATGAGATATGGTGTGAGTCAGTCCATGGGATATCCTGGATATACCATGAACTGACATCACGATTTCAAGCTAGACGGCCGACTCGAGTCACAGTTGTGGGCGTAAATCTACGCATCATGATCATGCCGAGTGAGGCAGACGATAGCATGGTACATTACACATGCGCAGGCCGAAGGTCGCTCCGGCGTAAACAACAAACATGGCTGCCTCCAGTGACTTTATGCCGAGATTCAAACTTAACACTTTTAGTTTGGAATTTTTTAATGAGGGATATCAATCAGATATGCCATACATCAAGAGGCACGGGTAATTATGGATTCTGCGCCCCTCACAAAATAGTATGACGCCAGTCACCTCAGAGAATCCATCATTTCAACTGGAGCCTCTCAGTGCATGGCATATTCGATTCATATCAATACCTAGATGACATATCGACTCCACTTCAAGTTTCTGCGTTCTTTCTGTTTTGTATGGATCCGCAATGCTAAATTTTGTGCGTGCATTTTCAATTTTTCCTTCTCAAAGTCTTTTATTTCATCGTTTCATGTTTCTAGTTTTTCTTCCTTATATTATCCTATTATTTGAAAATTTCTAGTTTCTGGCTGGATCAGTCACAATTATGATTGCCATTTCTGTTTGGGAACAGAGGGCAATATATAGAGTAAATATAACAATAAAACACACATTAACGAACCTTATTCAAGACTTACAAAAGTTTTTTGTTCTAAGGTTGGAAAGTTATAGTGTTTTGAAAGTAGCTCGAGCAAACTATTTCCGCAGTTTGAACAGCCCGCCATGGTATTAATTTTATCCAATCAGAATGCACGTTCATTTTCTCTGCGTAACACTCATGACGTATGTATGTGCCCAGTTGTGTTGGCTCATTGAGGTTGGGAATAGCACGTGTGAAATACCTGTTTCTGCCTCTTGCGACGATTTCGCAAGTCCACGGGTGGCGCCTATCTCATTGCAGCAAATAAATTCTGCTGGACTCGTGAGCAACTCCACGTTACATTTTCCGCACGAGCACCACGCCGTGTCACCTGCACGCAGACGCTCTGCCCCACGCTCGCCATGCCCATGGTCAGCATCAGTCTCATCCTCGCCATCATCCGAGCTTTCTTCTCTTATTTCATCACCGGAGTCGAGAGTACCTCTCCTAGGTTCAAACTGGTACCCTTCTAAGCCATAGCCTGCTTGCAGTGTGTCTTGCGGGATCTCTTCGTATGATTTGACAGAGCTGTCGCTTTCACTTGATGCGCCCGACGCCATGATTACACGCTTATCTCCTCTATTTCGGAGAGTTCCGCTAGTGCAGTGGGTAGCGCTGATGTCACAGTCTTTTAAAAATGGCGACTCTTGTGCGGTTTAGCGTATAAATTTGATAGAATACTTAAGAATACGTTACTTTGTCACATCAGCAACTGTATATATTATATTTGGTTCCCCTTTAACCACATCATGGACTCTAGCCCCTTTTACACAGATATTCCACAATATTGCCATTAAGAAGACCCCTCAATATACCGGCTTTAGTTGTCTATGCTGAACCAAACAAAGCCGGCATAAAACCACGCGTGTGTGTGTTTTACATAGCGTGAAAGCGTCACAGAACCAGAGACATGACGTGTAACACAACAGAGCGTCGGTGTCTGGGGCAACTTATCACATACTACGCATCGGAAATACAAATAGATTGAGTGTACCGGCGTTTCTTTCAAAACAATAACGGCGGGTGCACTGAGTATTGAGGTGCTTTTGCTAGCTACGTACATTTATACCGCACTTCAAATGCAACTAGCTGAGCATCGTGTTAGCGCCATGTTGAGAAATATTTCGGAGGAGAAACTGAAGAGAAGTGGGAACGACTCGAGGCAGAAAGGCACGCGGACCTTAGACGGTATAGACAAGCTTGAATTTGCATTGGTCTCAGAAAGAAAAATGTTGAAGTCAGATATAAAGCCAGGAGCTTTATATCTGATTGCTCAGCTTGCATGAAAGTAAAAACCTTGCGTCCGCTTAATTTTTTTGTTGAATCCCATGAGATCCCCATTCTGTTGTACACTACTAGTCTCAAATAGTCCACCTATACCTATAAATAGTCTGTACACAATATCTGTCCATGTATTCATATTCAGCAATAACCCAAGTTAAAGTCAAAAGTCCCTCCCATGCCAGGACCTGGTCTTCCCAGACAGTTTCCCATCCCAGTACTAACCAGGGCCTTAAGGGACGCTGGGCAGCACCAATCTCTGTTTCTATAACCCTTGGCTTCTTGTCTATTACATAGTTAGGGTTACAGCCCTCTGGTCCTCAGTCCTCTGCTAACTACGGTACGAGAGTCTGACTCCCTACTCGCATCTGTATTATGGCGTGCCTCGCCAGATGGCAGGAGGTTCCATTTTTATGATGGTGTTTGGTATGACCTAACCAGGAGTAAAACTCGCGATCTCCTGGCTGAGAAACGAACACGACCACTAGGATAGTTCGCGGTCATCCCGAGTTAAACTGGACTAAAATCTGAATATGACTGAATTTCACGTGAATCTCACTGAATATCATGTGGCATGTTGTGCACTAGCATGTCTGTATCTGTTAAAGCCTCTGTCATACAATGAAGGCGCCATCCATTCATTCATCTCATCTCATTATCTGTAGCCGCTTTATCCTCTTCTACAGGGTCGCAGGCAAGCTGGAGCCTATCCCAGCTGACTACGGGCGAAAGGCGGGGTACACCCTGGACAAGTCGCCAGGTCATCACAGGGCTGACACATAGACACAGACAACCATTCACACTCACATTCACACCTACGGTCAATTTAGAGTCACCAGTTAACCTAACCTGCATGTCTTTGGACTGTGGGGGAAACCGGAGCACCCGGAGGAAACCCACGCGGACACAGGGAGAACATGCAAACTCTACACAGAAAGGCCCTCGCCGGCCACGGGGCTCGAACCCGGACCTTCTTGCTGTGAGGCGACAGCGCTAACCACTACACCACCGTGCCGCCCTAGGCGCCATCCATATGTGCAAAAATAATGTGTATGAATTCAGCAAAGAAGAAACTCCAAAGCTTTTTTTTTTTTAGCACATTGTAATGCACCACTTGTTGCTTTGTCTACAGAGAACACATCAGTCAAAACTGCACTGCCAAGTCCAACAACAAAATCACTCGCTGTTTGAAGTAGCTGTGCAAAAGCTGTAATCAAATTCCACATGCGACGTCTGCAGGTGTCTGGACCTGACAAATGCTTGGTTCTCAGATTCGAAATGATAATTCTGATAAGCATGAAATAAAACAGCACTGCAGTGCTGCTTACAAACACACAGGAGGAGCATATGGGAGCAGGGTCTAGACCAGAAAATGATGGGAAAATAAAAAATATATGTGTGATGGATATACTAAGTGAAAAAATAAAAGACCTTCCATCTGTTTGTCTGCTTCACTGACAGAATGGCTGAAGATAAAAATGTTATCTGGAAGAACAGACCGGCTCTGTGTGTGTGTATATGTGAGAGATGGGGTTCATGCTCTGTTTCGAGTGCTTTTGTACTGTATTAGACTTTCCCCTTCACTGGTTTGGTGCTATTCCGGTCTACCAAATCCATGCAAAGCTCTCTGCTCAGACAGCTTGGCCAGGTATTCCACTCTCCCCAACAATCCCCATGCATCAAAATGAAAGCTGATGAAGGAAAATAGTTCAGCAACGTCGGAAAAAAAAAAAAAAAAAAACGTGGGAAAACGTACAGTACCAGTCAAAAGTTTGGACACACCTTCGAATCCAATGGTTTTTCTTTATTTTTATTCATTAAAAAAGACTTCATATCTTCAAGTAATGATGGATGTCGTTTCTCTTTCCTTAGTTGAGTGCTTTTTGACCTAATATGGATTACTACAGTTGTTGAATAGGGCTATTTACCGTGTTTTTATTATTTGCCATTTACAGTTTGATCTCAAACACATTAATAAGGCAAGAAATTGCACTAATTAACTTTTGACGAGGCACACCAGTTCATTGAAAAGCGTTCCAGGTGACTACCTCATGAAGCTGGTTACGATAATGCCGATAGTGTGTAAAGCGTCATCAAGGTAAACGGTGGCTGCTTTGAAGAATCTAAAATATGAAACATATTTTGTTTTTTAACACTTTTTTTTTGTTTACCACATAATTCCATACATGTTCCTGATGTTATTTCATAGTTTTGATATAATGTACAAAATAGTCAAAATACAGAAAAACCAATGAATGAGTAGGAGTGTACAAACTTTTGACTGATACTGTAAATCTAATGTAAATATCTTCAATTATTCTATTCACATTCAATGGATATGAGCAATCGCACACTCTGATTAGCTACTCTACTACTAGGCTATCAGCTCATATACCGTGAGTAGAGAAAAACAATATGGCGGAACGTGTTGCTGAACCAACCGAGGATGAAATAAAAACTACTCAAAAACAGAGTTTTTATTTCGTATTTTAATTTATTTTATTTTATTAGGCGGCACGGTGGTGTAGTGGTTAGCGCTGTCGCCTCACAGCAAGAAGGTCCGGGTTCGAGCCCCGTGGCCGGCGAGGGCCTCTCTGTGTGGAGTTTGCATGTTCTCCCCGTGTCCGCGTGGGTTTCCTCCGGGTGCTCCGGTTTCCCCCACAGTCCAAAGACATGCAGGTTAGGTTAACTGGTGACTCTAAATTGACCGTAGGTGTGAATGTGAGTGTGAATGGTTGTCTGTGTCTATGTGTCAGCCCTGTGATGACCTGGCGACTTGTCCAGGGTGTACCCCGCCTTTCACCCGTAGTCAGCTGGGATAGGCTCCAGCTTGCCTGCGACCCTGTAGAACAGGATAAAGCGACTAGAGATAATGAGATGAAATGAAATTTATTTTATTATATATAAGTATTTGCTGTTAAGAACAAATCTTTTTTTTATATTTTAAGAATTATTATTATTGCATTTTTCACAAATTGCTACTATAATTTTGCCAGTTTGTTTACATTCTAAGCGGAAATTATTTTGTTGGACGTTTTGTATAAAGTTTTTATCAAATTTGCAAAAAATAAAAATAACTAGATAGAACTCGACGCCAACGGCGTTGATGGGGATGCCTCCGCCTGGTAGACTACACGCCTTATTAAGTTGTGATTTGGGGATGAACATTTGACCTCACAGTAATCTTGACCTGGTGAAATCACTTGTATCAGACTTGGAGATATTGTGTTCACAAGGTTTTCAGACAGACATTTGACCTCACAGTGACCTTGACCTTAGACCTTTTGATCTCAAAATCTAATCAGTTTATCTTTGTCCCCAAATGCACAAATGGTGAAAGTTTGGTTGAATTCCTTTCATTCGCCTTGGAGATATTGTGTTCACAAGGTTTTCGGACAGACATTTGACCTCACAGTGACCTTGACCTTAGACCTTTTGATCTCAAAATCTAATCAGTTCATGTTTGTCCCAAAGCGCACAAATGGTGAAAGTTTGGTGAAATTCCTTTCATTAGCCTTTGAGATATCGCGTTCACAAGGTTTCGGGACGGACGCACGGACAGACGGACAACCCGAAAACATAATGCCTCCTGCACCTTACTGTGGCAGAGGCATAAAAATGCTCCATTTCTGGGGCGGCACGGTGGTGTAGTGGTTAGCACTATCGCCTCACAGCAAGAAGGTCCTGGGTTCGAGCCCCGTGGCCGACGAGGGCCTTTCTGTGTAGAGTTTGCATGTTGTCTGCGTGGGTTTCCTCCGGGTGCTCCGGTTTCCCTCATGCCACCATTAGGGGGGCGTAAGACACTGAGGAAAGTGCCATCCGCCCACTTTCGTATGCATGGGCTCACAGACGCCCATGATTGACTAGCGTTGCTGTAATTGACAGGGGAGAGAGAGTATGCCACTCCGCCGTTGCTGCCCAATGATGGGACAAATTTGATTGTATTTCAGGCAACAATTGTTAAACAGCATATAAGGAGTCTCTGGTGTCAGTGCTTTGTAACAGTCAGACGTAAAGCTGTAACATTACGTTTTAAGAAGTCTTCAGGATGAGAGGCTTTGTGGTTTTTTCATGAATATGATAAGCTGCGTTTTTGTCTTATTAGTTTCAAGAAGGAGAAAAAAAAGAGAGGCTGGTAAGGGGCTGACTGTTGAAAGCTGCTACTGTATAATGTAAGTGAAAAGTAAATGTGACGATAAACCGATAAAACTTATGACTTTTTTTTATGAATAAAAACAAAATGTGAGCATTGGCGAATTATTTTAGGATAAGAGGATTAAAAGTCTTCAGGGTGTGCTGTTATCGGAAAGTAATCTACTAGAGGAATTCCACTGTATTTTTCCTCTAATGGCATGTCCCGCCCGGTCGTATTAATTAGATAACACGTCTGAAAAATTTCCCAATTTGCTTTTATGTTAGTAGTTGTTTGGACAGAGTAAGTATTCAAACTGTGCAATTTATTCAGCAGACATGGCAAACTCCAGGCTGGTTGAAACTGATCACCTGCTGCCAGCTTATTATTATTATTATTATTATTATTATGAAAGTCAATTGATTCAAGCTCTAACAGCAGACAGAGTCAGGATTAGATATGAAAATGGAGTTAAGAACACGCAATGTCAACATTAGATATGAAAACCGCACTACTGTTAATAAATGAAGATTAAGCAAGCAGCAGAGACAAACTCAGGCTCGTGTGTCACACTTACAATCATCTATCTTCATTTCTTAAAGGGCACCGAGAGAGCAGAAATGGCAATGTGAAAAGAAAGAAACACACAAATATGATTTAAGAAAGGGGAAAAAAATCCATAAAGATCAGTAAATCAATGTGTTTTCCTGCAACAAAACATCATTTTTTGTGTTGTTTCATGGGGGTTAAAAGCTTTATTTCAATGAGATACGAGACTTGAAATTGTGTATGTATTGTCCAGTATTACACAATATATCACTAACTAAACTAGCAAGCAACATTTCTGTACAAAGATTCGCTAGCTATAGTAGATTACATTTGTATTACAACCCCGATTCCAAAAAAGTTGGGACAAAGTACAAATTGTAAATAAAAACGGAATGCAATGATGTGGAAGTTTCAAAATTCCATATTTTATTCAGAATAGAACATAGATGCCATATGAAATGTTTAAACTGAGAAAATGCATCATTTAAAGAGAAAAATTAGGTGATTTTAAATTTCATGACAACAACACATCTCAAAAAAAGTTGGGACAAGGCCATGTTTACCACTGTGAGACATCCCCTTTTCTCTTTACAACAGTCTGTAAACGTCTGGGGACTGAGGAGACAAGTTGCTCAAGTTTAGGGATAGGAATGTTAACCCATTCTTGTCTAATGTAGGATTCTAGTTGCTCAACTGTCTTAGGTCTTTTTTGTCGTATCTTCCGTTTTATGATGCGCCAAATGTTTTCTATGGGTGAAAGATCTGGACTGCAGGCTGGCCAGTTCAGTACCCGGACCCTTCTTCTACGCAGCCATGATGCTGTAATTGATGCAGTATGTGGTTTAGCATTGTCATGTTGGAAAATGCAAGGTCTTCCCTGAAAGAGACGTCGTCTGGATGGGAGCATATGTTGCTCTAGAACCTGGATATACCTTTCAGCATTGATGGTGTCTTTCCAGATGTGTAAGCTGCCCATGCCACATGCACTAATGCAACCCCACACCATCAGAGATGCAGGCTTCTGAACTGAGCGCTGATAACAACTTGGGTCGTCCTTCTCCTCTTTAGTCCGAATGACACGGCGTCCCTGATTTCCACAAAGAACTTCAAATTTTGATTCGTCTGACCACAGATCAGTTTTCCACTTTGCCACAGTCCATTTTAAATGAGCCTTGGCCCAGAGAAGACGTCTGCGCTTCTGGATCATGTTTAGATACGGCTTCTTCTTTGAACTATAAAGTTTTAGCTGGCAACGGCAGATGGCACGGTGAATTGTGTTCACAGATAATGTTCTCTGGAAATATTCCTGAGCCCATTTTGTGATTTCCAATACAGAAGCATGCCTGTATGTGATGCAGTGTTCCGCAAGTAACAGTACCAATCAAAAGTTTCGACACACCTTCTAATTCAACATTCTTTATTATTATTCTTATTATTATTAATTAAAAGGCACTTCATGTCTTAAAGTAATGATGGATGTCATTTCTCTTTACTTAGCTGAGCGGTTCTTGACATAATATGAATTAGTACAGTTGTGGAATAGGACTATTTACTGTATTTTTAGTATTTACTATTTACTCTTTGATCTCAAATGCATTAAGAAGGCAAGAAGTTGCACTAATTAACTTTGGATGCTCAGCCACAAAAGCATTAATAAGGTCAGGCACTAATATGGAAGCCTGGCACACATTCTGTGTCCCAATTCATTCCAAAGGTGTTCGGTAGGGTTGAGGTCAGAGCTCTGTGCAAATCATGCAAATTCTTCCACTCCAACATTGGCAAACCGTGTCTTCATGGAGCTTGCTTTGTACACAGGGGCATACTCATGCTGGAACAGCTGGGCCTCTTAGTTCCAGTATAGGAGAATTTTAAATGCGAGAACTTTCTTGGGGCCCAGTCCCACAACACCAACAACTATAACTACCACTATGACTATACCTATGCGTGAATTTAGTTTCAGTCTGGAAGAGTCACACCACAATTATAATCCCGACTGTATCATCGGTTGGTCCTGCCACTCAGGTAAATAAATATACATGGTTGTTGGTTTTCATGGGAAAATGTCGCAGTTGAATGCTGTTAGTGTGCACACCCAGTGCACTCAACAGCACACAATGACTGACAGTGACAGCGAGGAAGAGCTGCTTTTGATGCTCATTTTGCACAGAAGGCAAAGCCAAAAGAAGCAGAAAAGAAGACATACAGTGGTGCTTGAAAGTTTGTGAGCCCTTTAGACTTTTCTATATTTCTGCATAAATACGACCTAAAACATCATCAGATTTTCACACAAGTCCTAAAAGTAGATAAAGAGAACCCAGTTAAACAAATGAGAAGAAAATATTATACTTGGTCATTTATTTAATGAGGAAAATGATCCGATATTACATATCTGTGAGTGGCAAAAGTATTTGAATCTTTGCTTTCAGTATCTGGTGTGACCCCCTTGTGCAGCAATAACTGCAACTAAACGTTTCCGGTAACTGTTGATCAGTCCTGCACACTGGCTTGGAGGAATTTTAGCCCATTCCTCCATACAGAACAGCTTCAACTCTGGGATGTTGGTGGGTTTTCTCACATGAACTGCTCGCTTCAGGTCCTTCCACAACATTTCGATTGGATTAAGGTCAGGACTTTGACTTGGCCATTCCAAAACATTAACTTTATTCTTCTTTAACCATTCTTTGGGAGAACGACTTATATGCTTAGGGTCGTTTTCTTGCAGCATGACCCACCTTCTCTTGAGATTCAGTTCATGGACAGATGTCCCGACGTTTTCCTTTAGAATTTGCTCCTATAATTCAGAATTCATTGTTCCATCAATGATGGCAAGCCGTCCTGGCACAGATGCAGCAAAACAGGCCCAAACCATGATACTACCACCACCATGTTTCACAGATGGGTTAAGGTTCTTATGCTGGAATGCAGTGTTTTCCTTTCTCCAAATATAACGCTTCTCATTTAAACCAAAAAGTTTGATTTTGATCTCATCTGTCCACAAAACATTTTTCCAATAGCCTTCTGGCTTGTCCACATGATCTTTAGCAAACTGCAGATGAGCAGTAATGTTCTTTTTGGAGAGCAGTGGCTTTCTCCTTGCAACCCTGCCGTGCACACCATTGTTGTTCAGTGTTCTCCTGATGGTGGACTCATGAACATTAGCCAATATGAGAGAGGCCTTCAGTTGCTTAGAAGTTACCCTGGGGTCCTTTGTGACCTCGCCCACTATTACATGCCTTGCTCTTGAAGTGATCTTTGTTGGTCGACCACTCCTGGGGAGGGTAACAATGGTCTTGAATTTCCTTCATTAATACACAATCTGTCTGACTGTGGATTGGTGGAGTCCAAACTCTTTAGAGATGGTTTTGTAACCTTTTCCAGCCTGATGAGCATCAACAATGCTTTTTCTGAGGTCCTCAGAAATCTCCTTTGTTCGTGCCATAATACACTTCCACAAACATGTGTTGTGAAGATCAGACTTTGATAGATCCCTGTTCTTTAAATAAAACAGGGTGCCCACTCTCACCTGATTGTCATCCCATTGATTGAAAACACCTGACTCTAATTTCACCTTCAAATTAACTGCTAACCCTAGAGGTCCACATACTTTTGCCACTCACAGATATGTAATATTGGATCATTTTCCTCAATAAATAAATGACAAAGTATAATATTTTTGTCTCATTTGTTTAACTGGGTTCTCTTTATCTACTTTTAGGACTTGTGTGAAAATCTGATGATGTTTTCGGTCATATTTATGCAGAAATATAGAAAATTCTAAAGGGTTCACAAACTTTCAAGCACCACTGTACTTAAAGATATACAGTCATACCCACTCTACTGCCGATGACCTTCCACACATCTTCCTTTTTGGCTGTATCTTTGTCCAGCTTGTACTTTTTGTCATAAAGCATGGGATTCTTCGACACTTCTATGATCAGCTTCTCGTCCATGATGCAACAAGGATGTACAAAGATGCCCAGGAAAAATAGCACGTGCTCAGACAATGTCACATGTCAACAATTACCTGATTGGTCAGATGTTTTATCAGATCAGGTCCAGGCCTGGAAAAAAAAATCGCTCCAGAAGCAAGATAAACCCAGGCCTGGGCTATAGGTATCGTTATCGGTCTGGTGTGAGCACCAACCACATAAACTGCAAGGGACTGATTTATTTATAGTTATCGTTATAGTTATTGGTATTGTAGGACCGGGCCTTTAGACATTCTCGAGAATTGTGTGCTTCAAACTTTTTGGCAATAGTTTGGGGAAGACCAACATACGAGTGTGATGGTCAGGTGTCCACAAACCACATAGTCTATATTTCTGTCACATTCAAGATCACAAAACGCAGATTTCACTATTACCATGATACAGTATATAAGGTTCTTCCAGGCATTCTAGTTCAATTCATTTCAAGCTCCTATTAAAAATGCACACATAAATACCACATGGTTCTAAGGACGTTCCAGGCCTGACTGACATTTCAAAATGCTGCATTTAAACACAGCCTTGGATCTGCTTATAAATGCCAGCTTTCAGGTGCTAAAGATGAGCAATATAAAGCCAGGTCTTTACCTGGCTCAAACTGAAAAATTTGAGAAGATGGGCATGCATAATTGAGGGTGCTGACCAGAATATAAAATGAGACACACACATTCCATCAATCCCCATCCATTTAAAGGGAACAGACCTCACATTTGGGAAAAGAGTGCCTCGGTCCAATCAGCACTTAGTGGGTTCCTGTCAGATGGACTTTTTTTTTCAATCTCGGGATTTGTGGCAGGACTAGGATGTGTGTGCTGTGACTCCAAATAGTGTGAGTCAGAGATCCTGCAGTACACACACTGGTATAAATAGTTAGACTTAATAATAGCATAGGTGCCTTCCCCCTGGGTTTGCTGCTGAGTCACAGGGATTGCACTTTATAATGTGGTCCATCTCCATTTAACCATTGGCTCTAGAAGAGAGAGTGCATCCTGGAATAATCTCATAATCATCCTCGCTTCACTTTTTTCCTTCAATACAGCTCACGTTTTTCTATCATATGCTGTGGCTTTTGTTATAATGACAGTGTATTATTTAGGATCTGTTTCATTTGCATATTTCCAATTTACATAATCTGACAACAGCTGTAATGGCTGCAAATTGTCTCAATTCCATTGCATATACAGAATATGTCTTGTAGACCCTTTTCAGAGATGTTCTTCTCACACTGGGATAGCTAGTTTAACTCCGTAAAAAAAAAAAAAAACCCACAATATCTCAGGTGCATCAGGATTGATTGACAAAAAAAAAAGGATATTAACCATCAACATCCACCAATCAGGTTAAGATCACATCTCAATTTGCCTGACAGGCACCTCTTGCATTAGCATTCAGGGGCATGGGATTCGAGCGAATATGGTATGGAAGGCTGTAGTTGTGCGAATTTTGAGTTTCAAGACACCATCTTCAGTGAAAAATTCCACCAGAATTGTTGATACCTTCAACATAAAAACAAGTGACACCAAGCAACCATATTTAGCATTCACTGTTTACTACTATTTTATCATCAAGCAATCATAAAGAAGAATCTTTCAGGAAGATAATAAGCTCAAATGAAACCCCATAATAGCTGAACCTTGTCTCTTATGCACTGTCGTCTTTAAAGGAGAACTCAACTATGATCAAAATTCTATTTATCTCATTTTATTAAATATCGGAATGCATTTTTGATTGCTATTTTGTCGCTGCTATAGCAAGTTATGAGTGTCTGAAATATGCTCTGTAATATATCAGTCCATATGTCAAAGCAATGGCCGTAAACGAGATTCGTTGAGACCTGTGTGAGACATCGTAGGACGGAACTAAAACATACAGCGGAAATCAAACTGACCAACATCTGCAAACATTGTCAAAAGACGCGCACGCCCTCTTTCGAATGCTGACGTAATCAAGCCGGAAGTTTTGTTTGTTTTGATAGCAATCAGGAAAGTTTGAAAAAAGTAGGCAGTAATCGTCATTTAAACTCGTTTTTGTGCAATATTTTGTTTGGAAAACAGTTTTCAAAATGGTGGCGCTGACACCTGGCTGACACTTCACGTTTCGAAGTCTCGCACAAGTCTCGTGAAGATCGCGCGGATAAGCGACGCCTGCCATGGACCAAACGAACTAAATTCAACATGGCTAAAAACCGAATAGGCCGATAAGTATAATATTTAATTGCAATTATTTGCCAATACGAATCACGATATAAGGTTACTAAAACCGAAAACGTAATTGAATAACACGTTAATTAAGAAATAAAGCAAGTTTAAAAATGACTTCGGTTCTCCTTTAATTAGGCCTCACTTTCATACAATTCTCAGAATTTTAAAATAATTATAATAATTCTTATTGTGTTTAAGAGAGCCAATGGGAAGAGAGCCAATTACATTCATATCCACTTGTAGCTTTGTAGTTTAGCAGCGACAAAGTTTTATTTTGTTATTTTGTCTGGACAAGAATATCACTCTTCTTTGTGTGTGATTTTCTTGCTAATTTAGTCTTGGCCCATTCCCACCCGCTAGTTAAGTCTACCCTATCATACAACAGCTAACAGTCCAGAGCGGGTAAAGGCTATCCAAGACACGTGAATTCAACCAACTATATCTTTTCGAACTGCATCACGGGGTGGCATAATACACTCAGAGGAAAAAGCCATCCCCCCACTTCTACATACACAAGCTCACAGGCAGCCATGATTGGCTAGTGTTGCTGTGGTTGATGAGAGAGAGTGAGTATGCCATCCCTCCCTCCCTGAGAGCATGGCCAATTTTGATCAATTGGACTCCTGTCCCCAGTTGGCTATGACATCATTGGGATTCAAACTAACAATGCGCCAGAATAGTCACACAGCCCTATTCATGTTGTTATTTAAAAAAAAAAGCATATCTATATTTGAAATATTTTTTTTCTGTTCAACTTAGGCATTAAAAAATGGCAAAAGTATGCATCCGCCTCTTAGGCTTAAAATCTCATTGCACTCAACTCAGCTTAAAGACGACACACCAATCAGAGGTCTTACCTGGCATGATGACATCAGGGAAACCGAGTTTACGTGTGATGGCGACGCCGCGGTTGAAGATCATAGGATTCTCCCGACGGATCTGTTCCGTCTCTCCCCTGAGCAGCTGCAGGGAGATGATTAGACCTGGTCAGGTACAGAGAAGGAGAGAAATGGAGTGAAGAGGTTAACAACACTTTATATGGTGCTGTGGAAAGTCTGAAATCTTAGATCAAAAGAGAGTACTGAGATGAGAGGCTTGAGCAGGAGAAGAAACAGGAACAGTAATCACACATAAGAGCAGCTGCTTCAAAACATTTCAGCGGCTCAAGGGTCTTCTAAAGTCTCGCAGCTATTTCTTCATTGCAAATTAGCCTGAGGCAAAAAGGAAGCAGGATGCATCTGCAGGTCAAAGGTCCAACTTGATATGAGATGTCTCTATCTCTACCTATCTATCTTGAGAAGATTATTTAAAGCAGGGGTGTCAAAATCAAATTCTGCTGTATCACTAATTCTGTGAGCTTTTGAAGGGACATTAATAAGGTCTATTATTTTTGTTAGTTAGTATTATCTGTTTTATCAATTAACACTATCTAGGCTCTGAAAATAGAATTAATGCTTTTAGACATATATTAGTTGTCTCATAGACGAGCTGATGACACTAATGCATTCATATTTGCTGTCAGGATGTTGACTAGTTGAGTTATGTAAAAACAGCGAGGTAGACAGTAATGCTTGTGTCACACTGTCTCGTATCTTACCACGTAAGCAGCGTGGGGGTCAAACGCCAAGAAATGAGGCATATTTTGTCCGAAATTCAAGTCCTGTGACGTACACGGCGTATGTGTGGTGTTCCTGTGGCATATCTGGGGTTCAAGGGATGTAAAGTTATGGCGTACCGAGGCGTATGCGTAGCGTATGATGCGTTGGTGCAGCGTAACCGTTTCGTTGGCGTGGCCTTTCGTTCTTATGTGTGATGTTGCTGCTGCGTACCTGTGGTGTACACAGGTGGGTATAAAATTTGAGCAGGACAGATTTGAGCGGTGTGGACGTGCAAAGACTGCGTCTGGAAAGACCAAACAATTTATCTCTTATTGACATTCGGCTTCCTGAGACAGCACCGGCCTCGGTTAAGGCCGTTGCTGAGGGAACATTTTCCCCTGAAGGTTACTGCTGGGAGACGCTCTTGCATTCCTTCTCCAACTTTCTGCGGTCGCCATTTTCATCCCCAGTGTGACAAGCGGGTGCGTGACCAGCGCCTTCATGGCTGCAGGAGTGGACAGCTGCTTGCTTGCGCTGGGTTACCTCTACCTCCTCCCCTCCCCTCCTACCCCCTTACCCCCCACCCCTGATTGCCCCCTCCTTTCCCCCTTTTCCCCCCTCAAGTCCCGTGTTTAAAGTGTACTTGTGTTATTGTGTGCTTATGTGCAAAGGTTTTTTTTAATGTTCCCACACTGTACTCCTGACAGGAGCATAGTGTGGGGGGGGGGTTCTTTTTTTTTCCTTATCTCTCCTCACGTTGTGTTTCCTTTTCTTTTATCCCTGTCTTCCTGTCCTGTTCCCCCTCTGTAAGGACAGGTTGATGGTCAATTTCACTGGCAACAGTGATAATAAAGGGTTCATTCAAAAGGGGGTTCCACGCTGCATTCGTTGTCATTCATCACAGTCAAGAAAGCATCATGCCAGCAAAGACCCAAGAAGGGCAAGGGAAGAGGGAAGACATCAGCAGCATCCACCCAGCCAGCTCTGGACCCACCTTCATCAGACACGTCAACTAAAGCGTTCGCACGGCGTAATAGGTGTTCGAGCAACGTTCCCGCTGCGTCACTGCTGTGTAGCTTTAGTTTTTACAGCGTACATGTGTGACGTATCAAAGCTGCTATGTATGTGCTACGGATTTTTAAGTGCGGACTGAAAAATACGCCACGCCCTGGTGTACAAGGATATCGTGTTACGCATCCTAGAGTATTAGCTACGTAAGCTGGTGATGCTGTGATGTTCCTTTCTTACTGCCACGTATCCTGATATGCCGTACATACGCAAGGCTGAAACGCCAATGTGTGACACAAGCATAAAGAAAAAGGCAAGCAGTCAGTTAAGAAAACTGCCATCCAAATGTAATATCTCAGATGAGATGAATTCTACAGTCAACTGCATATGGTGTAAGGGCTCATTTGGAAAGCCTAATTTTATTTTTAATTTCTTTTGCTTTAATGGGACATTTTCATTTTGATATCATTTTATATGACATTTACTCCACTCATCTTTTTTTTTTTGCTTTAACGATGGAAAAGATGATTAGTACAATAATTATTGGAATTAGGCCTACTAGTTAACTAATCCTTAGTTTCACATAGTGCCGCCATCAGATTTCCTCTTTCATTTGGAGTCAATCAGTGAATCACACTAAAGGCCAACACCTGATGCATTTCTCAATCTGGACGCAGGTCTATCTTGCATCAAATGCAGCAGAGTTTTGTTGATTTTTAACCAGCGTTTCAGCACAGTGAGATGTGCTTTACAGTGCGGAACGCAGGTCACTATGCTATATGTCTTGTGTGAATTCTAGATATTATGAAAATGTCAAGAAGTAGGTACGAGTACTTGAGATTGGTCTCGTTTAGGAATCAACCACATTTTTCCTTGGTCTTGAAGACTTGGGATTTAATTTCAAGACTAGTTAAGACAAGTGTGGGGATATTACTAAATTGCCTGTGCATTGTCCAATTTATCTGTTAACATCATCATGGTGACTGGACGTCAAACTTCCTGCTTCAAATGCAACCAATGGCATGACATTTGAAACTTTTGTTTCTGTTAATGGCTGTCATCCCTCCTTCCTTGACCTCACCCCTTCACATGCACTGGTCTGGTCTTGGTCTTGACTCGGTCTCACCCTGCCTTGGTCTTGGTTTGACTTGGTCTCAATCCTTCAAAGTCTTGGTCCAAGGAAGGACCAGCACAAACTGCTGAACGCACCAACTGCTGAAAATATTAATGCTGGCTAAAAGAGAAGGTGTCAGCATTAACTTTTGTAGCAGTTTGTTCTCCAGTAGCTCTTCTGTGGGACTGGACCATATGGGCTAGCCTTTGTGCCCCATGCGAATCAATGAGCCCATGACCCTGTCGCTGGTTCACCGGTTGTTCTTCCTTGGAACACTTTTGGTAGGTACTAACCACTGTATACTGGGAACACATCACAGGATGTGCCATTTTGGAGACGCTCAGACCCAGTCATCTAGCCATCACAATTTGGCCCTTGTCAAAGTCGCTCAGGTCCTTACACTTGCCCATTTTTCCTGATTTCAACACATCAACTTCAAGAACTGACTGTTCTCTTGCTGCCTAATATATCCCACCCTTTGACAGGTGCCATTGTAATGAGATAATCAAATGCTATTCACTTCACCTGTCAGTGGCCATAATGTGATGGCTGATCATTGTATATGTGTAACAGGAGATACAGGAGGAGATAGAGTTTCAGAGGTGTAGGGTCTGATTTATACATTCGTTATGTTATAGATAAGGTTCAGTATCACTGTAGGTATATAGTGAACACTTGTATTCTCATCTCATCTCATTATCTCTAGCCGCTTTATCCTGTTCTACAGGGTCGCAGGCAAGCTGGAGCCTATCCCAGCTGACTACGGGCGAAAGGCGGGGTACACCCTGGACAAGTCGCCAGGTCATCACAGGGCTGACACATAGACACAGACAACCATTCACACTCACATTCACACCTACGGTCAATTTAGAGTCACCAGTTAACCTAACCTGCATGTCTTTGGACTGTGGGGGAAACCGGAGCACCCGGAGGAAACCCACGCGGACATGGGGAGAACATGCAAACTCCACACAGAAAGGCCCTCGCCGGCTACGGGGCTCGAACCCGGACCTTCTTGCTGTGAGGCGACAGCGCTAACCACTACACCACCGTGCCACCCCCACTTGTATTCTATTTATTTATTTAATTGTCACTGCTAGTCATGGGTCACAGAATATTTAAAATAACTCCAAGCTATTGTGGCAACTCTTCAGTGCTATATATTCAGGGTGTTAGATTAAAACACACTGTATCTGACAGACATACTATCCCAAAAGTGAAAATGAGACTGGAGCTAAATCTCCAAAGGGAGCTGAGGAGGGTATGATTCATTTACAAAACCTAGCTTCAGTCCATCATCCAAGTGAGGGTTGCTTCTGATCTTTAAAGACACCTAAAGCTTAGCGAAATCAAACAGCACCACATTAAAACTTCTCTGCGTTTTATAACGTTTCCAGAGAACTGAGATAGTGGTTGTTCAATAACATGTTGTGCTGGGACTTTGGCTTCGCTCCACAGGGCCTGAGCACCAGCTATATGAGAGCAGTGAATAATTACAATTATGCACTTTTGGAAACAACTGAGCCCCAGCTGAACGTATTGGTAATTTTGCACTCATTTGTATTCATGGGGTTTAGCTTGTTTAATAAGAGTTTATTTCTTTATTTATTTAGCAAGATCATGCCGTAGTACACAGGTATATGACAATCCGGAGAATCAAACATTTCATGAAGAGTAACTGCTTGCCTTAAAGGGATAGTTCAAACAGAAAATCTAACATGCTTAACATCGAAATACAGTAAATGTTCTCTTGCAAGTTGAATGAATTATCCAACAATAAAATCAGAAACAATACAACAACGAGAGTTCATTTTTCAACCAAAACATCTCAAAAGTGCAGTTAATGACCTGAATGGAAATTCCAAAGATGGCTAAATGTTTCAAATCAGAGCTTCCACGACTTGATGAGGTGTAAAAGTTGGTGTAGCTAAAAGGTTGGATGTCAAGGGTTGTGGAAACTGATTTTTGGAACAGATACAGTCAAAGCAAGTGTGTATTTATACACAGAAATGCCAAGCCAACTGGCAATCAGACTGGTGCTCTTCATCCCTGCTGGAAAACGAATACTTGTTTGTGGATGTAAAGGAAGCTGCAAATATAATAAAATTGCTACAGTCGTCGGTAGCTTTACCCAGTGTAAGGCTTAGAGTTCAAAAGTTTGGGGTCACCCAGACAATTTTGTGTTTTCCATGAAAAGTCACACTTTTATTTACCACCATAAGTTGTAAAATGAATAGAAAATATAGTCAAGACATTTTTCTGGCCATTTTGAGCATTTAATCGACCCCACAAATGTGATGCTCCAGAAACTCAATCTGCTCAAAGGAAGGTCAGTTTTATAGCTTCTCTAAAGAGCTAAACTGTTTTCAGCTGTGCTAACATGATTGTACAAGGGTTTTCTAATCATCCATTAGCCTTCTGAGGCCAAGTTTACATTAGACCGTATCTGTCTCGTTTTCTTCGCGGATGCACTGTCCGTTTACATTAAACCGCCTGGAAACGCCGGGAAACGGGAATCCGCCAGGGTCCACGTATTCAATCCAGATCGTGTCAGCTCCGGTGCTGTGTAAACATTGAGAATACGCGGATACGCTGTGCTGAGCTCTAGCTGGCGTTGTCATTGGACAACGTCACTGTGACATCCACCTTCCTGATTCGCTGGCGTTGGTCATGTGACGCGACTGCTGAAAAACGGCGCGGACTTCCGCCTTGTATCACCTTTCATTAAAGAGTATAAAAGTATGAAAATACTGCAAATACTGATGCAAATACTGCCCATTGTGTAGTTATGATTGTCTTTAGGCTTGCCATCCTTCCACTTGCAAGTGGTAAGTGATATGCGCTGGGATCACACACACAGCGGCTCAGTCCCGAATCGCGGCTTGTGCACTTCACTCGCGCGCTCTGTGAGCTGCGCAGGGCCGGAGTGCGCACCCTCCAGAGGGCACTTGCTGTTCAGGGCGGAGTGATTTGGAGCGCAGGATGCCTGCGGAGCCGAGCGTATCCGTGTATTGGTGTTGCTGTGTGCACGCAAATCGTGTATTGGTGTTGCTGTGTGCACACTAATCGTTTTAAAAACGTTAATCTGATGATCTGCCGATATGGTCTAATGTAAACATGGGCTGAGGCAATGAGCAAACACATTGTACCATTAGAACACTGGAGTGATAGTTGCTGGAAATGGGCCTCTATACACCTATGGAGATATTGCACCAAAAACCAGACATTTGCAGCTAGAATAGTCATTTACCACATTAGCAATGTATAGAGTGGATTTCTGATTAGTTTAAAGTGATCTTCATTGAAAAGAACAGTGCTTTTCTTTCAAAAATAAGGAACTTTCAAAGTGACCCCAAACTTTTGAACAGTAGTGTATATTTCAAATGGAAGTGCTGTATAAAAGTTTTAGTGAATCATCTGTCGAGCCGTTCGTTAAAATAGCTAAATAATTTTCCCCCCAAATATTAGCTAGTTCAAAGTAAAACAACAAGGTTCTCATTTCGAAATGTCTGCATAACAAATAATACATCAATAGATTGTAGAACAAAGTAAGATATTAATCATAAAATACTGCTTATAACAAAACACTTAAACTGAATCAAGCCCACATTCCTTCCTCTAAAAAAAAAGCTTTCTCTTTTTCTCAAAAAATTAGGACTCTCTTCCCCCATCCCCCCCCCCAATGTGTCAAGATGCTAGCATATAGCTAGGCTTGCAGTACTCAAGTCCAGGACTCGGACTCGAGTCCGACTCATGCCCTAATTTTAAGGACTTGTGACTTGACTTGGACTTGAGCACTGATGACTCGGACTTGTGCTTTAACTGCATTTGGATTCGTAAATTGGAGACGAGGACTCTGATTTTTTTTTCTTTATTTTTTGTAACATGCTCTAATAATTTGACATAAGATATTTATATCCACATTAATTTTTATACTAATTTCGCGCAAGAGAATGCACATTCACCTGTTCATACATCATGCTCAGGAACAAACTAACATTAATAGCGCTAAAACGCCTGGAGAGAAGCCCCTAGGATTGTCCGCTTTGCTTATACAGACTTCTCGTGCAGTGGGAAAAAATGCACTGCTATGTGTTCCATATGTAGAAGAACTATCGAGGAGACGACGGGGACGACCTTGAACTTCAGTCGTCATTTGGCAAGACTCCACCCAGAGAAGGAAGTGACACGCTATGGTCATTGCTCTGTTGATAGTGGGCGGGGCTTGCTTGCTGAGCGATGAACTAGCTAGTGTTAACCCTCTCATGTTATCTGCTCTGTTGATAGTGGGCGGGGCTTGCTGAGCGATGAACAAACTTATATCTGTAGCCTATTAGCTAAAATGGGGCAGTCGAGCAGTAACGTTAGTCCAATAGAGTAGCAGAGATGGTTTCACATAAAGGCAGCAAAAGCCACCGTCAAATGGTGCGGTTGGACTCTTGTTCTCAGACTCGAAATTTCCTTTCATGACTTGGACTTGAACACTGGGGACTCGAGACTGGACTTGGACTCGAGGTTTAGTGACTCGACTACAATACTATAGCATATTATAGCTTATAGCAGTAAGGAGGAGCTGGTTTCTCCCAAATCTTTAATGTCTGGGGTAAGGGAGCAACACTGAGTTGTGAACCAGGGCATTATATTCTACCATATATGAAGACAATACACTGGTGCTAATACCAATACGATGTCTGAGCTTACCCTTCTGGATCTAAGTCTAAAGTCCTTCCTGCACCATATGGCACATTAGACGGCACCGATCTCTGTTTCTGTAGCCCTCGGCCTCTCGCCTATTACATAGCTAGGGTTACAGTGGGGGGCTGGTCCTCTGGTAACCACGAGAGTTTGACTCCCTACTCGCATCTGTATTGCAGCATGCCTCGCCAAATGGCAGTAGATACCATTTTTTATGATGGTCTTTGGTATGACCCGACCACAACTAGAACTCACGATCTCCCGATCGAAAGGTGGACACGCTAACCACTAGGCCAACTCGCGGTTCTGGATCAGTCTCTAAAACTAGACAAAAACAAAACACACCCACCCACCCACCCTTTTCTTCACTGTTTCCATCTGGGCTAAAGGAATCACAGCACTAATTGAGAAGTTCATATTCAGTAGTATAAAGTGCAGGATTCAAAAATACATCTAGAGCGACAGAGAGTAACGTGACTCTGACACAACCAGCTAAAAGAAGAATGAGAAAGGAATTGTGCTTGAATATGCTCCCAACATGGCCAAGAGTCATACTGGTGCACACTTGTTTAATTTTGTTACGTTCTAACTCAGTGTTTGTTTCATTTTATGCTAACCCCCAACCCAAACCCTAACCCTAACCCAAGGGTCTGATGCCCCTTTTCCAGCAAAGCAGTTCCAGGGCTGGTTCGGGGCCAGTGCTTAGTTTGGAACCGGGTTTTCTGTTTCCACTGACAAAGAACTGGCTCTGGGGCCAGAAAAAACGGTTCCAGGCTAGCACCAACTCTCTGCTGGGCCAGAGGAAAGAACCGCTTATGTCAGCGGGGGGGCGGAGTTGTTAAGACCAACAACAATAACAAGACTACGAAAGATCGCCATTTTTAAGCGACAAGAAGCCGCAGCTGTACAAACGCGAAGTCATCCATTATTATTATTGTTGTTGCTGCTGCTGCTTCTTCCGTGTTGTTTTTGCTTCGATATTCGCGCCAAAGTTTATGCAAACGTAGCGACGTAATTGACGTATACAGCGACGTAACTGACGTATACAGCGACGTAATGACGTGGCTTCCCTTAGCACCGCGAGCTATGGAAAAGTAAACTGGTTCTCAGCTGGCTCGCAAGTTGAACGAGTTGTGAACCAGCACCAGCACTGGCCCCGAACCAGCCCTGGAACTGATTTGGTGGAAAAGGGGTATGAATGGATCATACACACATTGTATCAGTACTAAGTACAGTACCAGTCAAAAGTTTGGACACATGTTCTAATTCAATGGTTTTTCATTATGTTTCATTGATTAAAAGACGCTTCATGTCTTAAAGTAATGATGGATGTCGTTTCTCTCTACTTACAGTAGTTGAGCGGTTCTTGACATAATGTGGATTACTACAGTTGTGGTGTGGAATCAGGCTGTTTACTGTATTTTTATTATTTACTGTTTGATCTCAAATGCATTAAGAAGGTAAAAAATTGCACTAATTAACTTTTGACGAGGCACCCGTTAATTGAAAAGCATTCCAGGTGACTACGTCACGAAGCTGGTTAAGATAATGCCAATACTGTCCAAAGCATCATCAAGGTAAATGCTGGCTACTTTGAAGAATCTAAAATATAAAGTATATTTTGTTTTTTAACATTTTTTAGTTTACCACATAATTCCATATATGTTCCAGATGTTATTTCATAGTTTTGATGCCTTCAGTATTGTTCTACAATGGAGAAAATAATCAAAATATAGAAAAGCCTATAAATGAGTAGGGGTGTCCAAATGCCTGACTGGTACTGTATTAATTATTGTAATTTTATTATGTTGCATGTTTTAATCAATTGCTAATAGAAACCTATGGTGCATATTCAGGCATTGAAACACTATCATATCGAATTTAATTTTTTTGAATTGTTATACACCGACTCACTACACTAGCTTGCTTATACAGATTAGACGAGCCATTTGACAAACTTCGGTAAAATTTGAGTTCTTCAATCTGGTCCATTATTTCAGCGAGTAATCAACAGCCGACACTGAATGTTCGATTTTGGCAAAACACGAGAAAATACAGTACTGTGCAAAAGTCTTAGGCACCCTATTCATTTTTTTCATGCAAACTTTGTTATAGCTTTCTATTTTATGACTTCTACATTATCGAGTCAGTACAAAAACATTTTAGAGTCCAAACGTTCGTTTTCCAGCACAAAATTAAACGTTACAGGAAAAAGAAAAAAAAACAACAACTCTGTATCTGAGCAGCATACTACACAAGAGACCACTTTTCAGATTAAAACAGAAAACATAATGAAGGGTTTTGGTGCAAAATGAAGACGTGAGTGTGATGGTCAAAGTGTCCAGAAGAACTGTGGCTGGTTCTGGAAGATGCTCAGTAAAACTTACAGCTCATTTCCTTATAAAACTGCACTCATTGTCCCGGAGACTACTATTTATTTTTTTTAAACCAAAGGGTCATCTCATACCAAATACTGACTTTGTTTCATTTATTATAGCTTACTGATTACTGTTTATAGTCTCATCTCATTATCTCTAGCCGCTTTATCCTGTTCTACAGGGTCGCAGGCAAGCTGGAGCCTATCCCAGCTGACTACGGGCGAAAGGCGGGGTACACCCTGGACAAGTCGCCAGGTCATCACAGGGCTGACACATAGACACAGACAACCATTCACACTCACATTCACACCTACGGTCAATTTAGAGTCACCAGTTAACCTAACCTGCATGTCTTTGGACTGTGGGGGAAACCGGAGCACCCGGAGGAAACCCACGCGGACACGGGGAGAACATGCAAACTCCGCACAGAAAGGCCCTCGCCAGCCACGGGGCTCGAACCCAGGACCTTCTTGCTGTGAGGTGACAGTGCTAACCACTACACCACCGTGCCGCCCTACTGTTTATAGTATTTTTTAAAATGCTGAAACATTTCATTTCATTATTTTTAAGCCATTTTTGGTTGACAGCATTTCTTTACATGTCCCTCAGACTTTTGCACAGGACTGTATATCTTTTTTTTTCAAATAGATTTTGCATTCCAGTTTAAACGGTGCTCATACGGTAGATTTCAGACTGAATTCTGCAGGAATAATGCTGTACATTATGTATGAAACAATTGTACTCAGCTAAACAGGGGGTTTAAGGACTTTGACGTTGAAGTACAAATTAAAAAGAACTTTTGTGCCACTGCCAATTTTATAAATGGTATAAAATCTGCATTCGACTTCATAAAAATGACAGCATTATCTGCTTTTATATAAAGTAGCTTAATCTGTATGCAGCAGTCTTTTCATTAAGAAATCTAATGGCATATCGGTGGGATTAATGCCCTCGAAACCATTTGCTTCTTCTGACACAAGCTTGCTCGTTTAAACAAAGGGACTTCAACTATTAAGGCATTTATATCTCTGATATCTCTTATTAATCTTGCACTTCCTCTTCAGTTTGGACATTTTAACAACTCTGCAGTATAGTTGACTACTTCATGTAAAGTATGTATGAGGTTTCAGGTTTAGTAAATTGAATATTAATTCTGGATTAAAATAGGGTGTGATGAAATCATGTTTTGCGCTATGCCTTCTCATCTTACATCCTGCTGTCCCTGTGATTTTAACTTTTTTATAAGAAATAAAAAAACCCCACACATTATGAAATGTATTGTTCTGAGTAGAAAACGTAAAAAAAAAAGTCAAGTCAAGTTTATTTGTATAGCGCTTTTAACAATAAACATTGCTGCAAAGCAGCTTTACAGACTTTGAACGACTTAAAATATGAGCTAATTTTATCCCTAATTTATCCCCAATGAGCGAGCCTGTGGCGACGGTGGCAAGGAAAAACTCCCTCAGACGACGTGAGGAAGAAACCTTGAGAGGAACCAGACTCAAAAGGGAACCCATCCTCATTTGGGCAACAACAGACATGACTAGAACATTAACAGTCCTAACATAAAGTCAGTCTCGTTGATGCTATAAACCCCCCACTGATGGAAACCCAAGCGCAAAACCGTTCACGACAACCGCAGTCCCAAAGTCAGCAAGTCAACTGCAGTCCCCAGCCACAAAAGCACCACTACAAGAGTCCAGAGCGTCCTCCAGGTGCGACCCCCAACTGTCCACATGGGGCCGCCCTCCACAGGAGCGATGCAATGAGACTCCAACCAGACACAGGGCACTGGGATGGATCAGCACTTTTAATTCTGCCACAGTGATTTATAAAACAGTAAACCTGGGGAAGCCATGGCCAAATGGTTCGAGAAACAGCTTTGGAACCAAAAGGTTGCTGGGTCGATTATCTGAACCAACAGGACTGGCTCAAGTGCCCTCAAGTAAGGTGCCTAACTCCCAATCGCTCTGGCAAGAGTGGTGACGTACCTTGTGTCCGATTAGTCAGAGAAAAACTGATGATGTGATTATCAGTTTGGGCAAGAACCCAGCCATAACTAACTAACTAAAACTAAACCTGGTAAAAATCTATGTACAGTGGTGCTTGAAAGTTTGTGAACCCTTTAGAATTTTCTATATTTCTGCATAAATATGACCTAAAACATCATCAGATTTTCACACAAGTCCTAAAAGTAAATAAAGAGAACCCAGTTAAACAAATGAGACAAAAATATTATACTTGGTCATTTATTTATTGAGGAAAATGATCCAATATTACATATCTGTGAGTGGCAAAAGTATGTGAACCTTTGCTTTCAGTATCTGGTGTGACCCCCTTGTGCAGCAATAACTGCAACTAAACGTTTCTGGTAACTGTTGATCTTTAAATAAAGCAGGGTGCCCACTCACACCTGATTGTCATCCCATTGATTGAAAACACATGACTCTAATTTCACCTTCAAATTAACTGCTAATCCTAGAGGTTCACATACTTTTGCCACTCACAGATATGTAATATTGGATCATTTTCCTCAATAAATAAATGACCAAGGGTAATATTTTTGTCTCATTTGTTTAACTGGGTTCTCTTTATCTACTTTTAGGACTTGTGTGAAAATCTGATGATGTTTTAGGTCATATTTATGCAGAAATATAGAAAATTCCAAAGGGTTCACAAACTTTCAAGCACCACTGTATATGGAGTGTGTGTTAAAGGGGCAGTGACTTCGATAGTGAGCCTTCTGTCAAGTATCTTGGTATCTGATTTATAATTCTAATATTTATTCTCTCAGTGACTAAATTCCAATCCAAAGTCCCTCTCATGCCAGGACCTGGTCTTCCCAGGCAGTCTCCCAGTATTAGACCCCGTCCACACGTAGCCGGGTATCTGCTAAATCGAAGATATTTTTCTACATTTTGGCCTGTCATCCACATGAAAACACATCAAAAACGAATATTTAAAAAAACTCCGGGCAAAGTGAAGATTTTTGAAAACTCCGTGTATGCCTTTTCGTGTAGACAGAGATAACCGGAGTTTTGCGTTTTAGAACGTCACAATCTGCGCCAAAAAAATGACAACAAATCTGCCCTGACTAGCTCGCCCCTTTCATGAGGGAAGTCGTTAGAACTCTCCACGGGATACTGCTCCAAAAACAGGGTCAATATGTCCACATATTTGCTTTGACAAGATTCCCAATCAACGTTTTCTTGCGTCTTTTGAAGTTTATGCTCCAAAATTGTGTTTAGAAGCAATTCTGTCTCCGAGTCTGTCCAGACGAACGAGCTTGGTGCCATGTTTTATGTTTAGGCGGAAGTGACGCCAACAGAGGGCTATTCTGATGAGATTAGGGGGTAGGATTTGGGGAAATAATGCCATCTACAGGTTTGGAATGCTTATGAATGTGATTGAAAACGCAGATGTTCGGTGATGTGTGGAAGGGATTTTTTTCGAAGACGAGGTGGTGTGGATGAAACATTTTTATAAATGGAGGGGGGGAAAATGTTCGGTTTTAAAAATACCCGGCTACGTGTGTACATGGCCTTAGCCAGGCCCTTAAGGCGCATTGGGCGGCACCAATCTCCGTTTCTATTGCCCTCGGCCTCTCAGCTATTACATAACTAGGGTTAAAGTGGGGGGCTAGTCCTCTGGTAACCGCAAACGCTTGACTCCCAACTCACATCTGTATTGCGGTGTGCCTCACCAGATGGCAGTAGGTACTATTTTTATGATGGTATCTGGTATGACCTGACCATGAGTAGAACTCACAATCTCCTGGTTGACAGGAGGACTCTAGTAAATAGTATGCCCAAATATTATACATTGTTTGGTGCATACTTCTGAGTATTTGAGTATGTTGTTGGGTGGCACGGTGGTGTAGTGGTTAGCACTGTTGCCTCACAGCAAGAAGGTTCTGGGTTCGGGCCCAGTGGCTGATGAGGGCCTTTGTGTGCGGAGTTTGCATGTTCTCCCCGTGTCTGTGTGGGTTTCCTCCGGGTGCTCCGGTTTCCCCCACAGTCCAAAGACATACAGGTTAGGTTAATTGATGGCTCTAAATTGACTGTGAGTTTGAATGGTTATTTGTCTCTATGTGTCAGCTCTGTGATGACCTGGCGACTTGTCCAGGGTGTACCCCACCTCTCGCCCATAGTCAGTTGGGACAGGCTCCAACCTGCCCGTGACCCTGCACAGGATAAGCGGTTACAGATAATGGATGGAGTACATTGTTTTTAAGTCTAGTGACAATCATAAGCAGTGGCTAATTGTTTTGGAGAGCTTTGTTTTGGCTTCTAAATGCTTTGCTAGCTAACTAGCATCATTAACTTCAAATATAAACATGTGAAATGAACTCACTGTGAGGTCCAAAATGTCATGGTACCATGGGAAGCTTTGTTGAATTTGCTTTAGTCTGTGCTCCTCCTTTTCTTCTTCTTCTCATTATTATTCATCTCATCTCATTATCTCTAGCTGCTTTATCCTGTTCTACAGGGTTGCAGGCAAGCTGGAGCCTATCCCAGCTGACTACGGGCGAGAGGCGGGGTACACCCTGGACAAGTCGCCAGGTCATCACAGGGCTGACACATAGACACAGACAACCATTCACACTCACATTCACACCTACGGTCAATTTAGAGTCACCAGTTAACCTAACCTGCATGTCTTTGGACTGTGGGGGAAACCGGAGCACCCGGAGGAAACCCACGCAGACACGGGGAGAACATGCAAACTCTGCACAGAAAGGCCCTCGCCGGCCACGGGGCTTGAACCCAGACCTTCTTGCTGTGAGGTGACAGCGCTAACAACTACACCACCGTGCTGCCCCCTCATTATTATTATTATTATTATTATTATGATATCATCTTGTCACTGCCTTTTCAGTATATTACGATAATAGTCGTAGATATTTCAGAAGAAATGTACCTTCATCGTAGAGCTACATTTCTATAAAGTGACAGCACATCAGGTATATATTTTAGAAGGTTCGACAATATTTTGTCACTTTTGATTCTGAACACTTTATTTCCTCGACTCACTATCCGAGGTGGAGAAACACTGAGTCATCAAAGCACCTTTTTCAGCTTTGAACCATTTTTAGTCTTCGAGAGACTGTAGTTGAGGATGATGACATACTAGTGAAATATGGTCAAAACCATTCTCTCGATAACCCGACACACTTCTAAAACCTCTACTCCCATACACACTTGCTGTTTTCGGCAGACGTACAGGAGCAAATGTTGGTGGTTTAGGCAGATGTCTTTAGCAAAAGTGTCATTTGTAAGAGGAAATTCTTCAACAAGGAAAACCAGGATTCCTCTTCCAGTCTCTAGGAGTGTCTCATTGAGAAATAGGTTTCATTTATATGATGTTCATAGAGATCTACTCTTAAGTACGGAATAAAACACGATGGTGTGTGCCTCTAAAGGAAAAGAATCAACAAAGGGGTGGTATGATGCAGCCTGATATGAAATGGAGTTACTGTTATCACTCTGATGTTGATGATTTTCTGATAACAGCACGCCCAAAGTGTTTTATTCCTCTTATAACACAGTAATTTGCACAGCACGGTTGAACGCTTCAGTCTGATTGGTGAGATGGTGTGAGACATTTTCATATAACAGCACGGCTCGAACAGAAGTTCCGTCTGTAACATGAATGATGGGTTAATATTCATACACTCATTATTGCTTCGAAAATAACAGCTCATACACAGGGACTTGTATGATGGACACTCAATATAATCTAAGACTAATTATAAATGGCATTTAAAAAAAACACCACCACTGTTTAGCAAAGTCAAATGTATAAATCACTGATGCTTTAAAGAGACATTTATTTAACAGTCAAAGTTCTCCAACTCAGGAAGGTCTTCAAGACTGAGGAGTCTTCCAGTTTCTTGGTAAATGACAGAATGCATGTTTTGAAAGTGAGAGAGAGAGAGAGAAGGAAAATGAAGGAGAGAGAGAACAATGAAAGAGAGAGAGAAGGAAAATGAAGGAGAGAGGAGAATGAAAGAGAGAGAGAAGGAAAATGAAGGAGAGAGAGAATGAAGGAGAGAGAGAATGAAGGAGAGAGCAAGAGTGAGTAAGAGAGAGAGAGGAGAATGAAGGAGAGAGAGTGAATGAAGGAGAGTGAGAGAGAGAGAGAGAGAGAGAGAGAGAGAGAGAGAGAGAGAGAGGAGACTGAAGGACAGAGAGAATGAAGGAGAGTGAGAGAGAAAGAAGGAGAATGAAGGAGAGAGAGAGAGCAGGAAAATGAAGGAGAGAGAGGAGAATGAAAGAGAGAGAGAGCAAGAGAGAGGGAAAATGAAGGAGAGAGAGATGAAGGAGAGAGAGAGAATGAAGGAGAGAGAAGGAAAATGGAGAGAGAGAAGGAAAATGGAGAGTGAGAGAGAGAGAAGGAAAATGAAGGAGAGCATGAAGGAGAGAGAGAGAGAGAAGGAAAATGAAGGAGAGAGAGAGAGAATGAAGGAGAGTTAGAGAAAGAGAATGAAGGAGAGAGAGAGAAGGAACATGGAGAGAGAGAAGGAAAATGAAGGGGAGAGAGAGAAGGAAAATGGAGAGAGAGTGAGAGAGAGAGACAGAAGGAAAATGGAGAGAGAGCATGAAGGAGAGAGAGAGGAGAATGAAAGAGAGAGAGAGAAGGAAAATGAAGGAGAGAGAGAATGAAGGAGAGAGAGAGAGAGAGAGAGAGAGAGAGAGAGAGAGAGAAGAAGGAAAATGGAGAGATAGAGAGAGAGAGAGAGAAGGAAAATGAAGGAGAGAGTGTGCTAACTTGTCTCTCCACATGCCCCACATCACAACTCCCCATGGCGTGCATTATTTTCATAGAACAGTAATTATATAATTTTCATTGTGGAATGCCTACAAAACAAATTATTCATCACTGGAAACCCGGATGTGAAAAAAACAACAACGATAAAGGTTTTAAAATATTCGAAAAGTTAGTCGTGACTATCGAAATGATCACGGATTAGAAAAAGTGCATTAATATAAACCTTGTAGCCGGAAATATTTTCAGAGCGATTGATACAGAAAATCAAGCAATGCATTTTGAACAGAGTCAATTATGGATCACAGCAATGGTAATATATATATTTATGCACTGCCTAAAAGCAGACCTCCTGATGAGTGTATGAGAAAAAATATTTGCAAAGGCACAAAATCAACTTGAATAGAATAATACTATTAGAGCATATGAACCATTGAATTGTGTAGTGTTGCGTATTTCACATCAATAAATTGCTGCATTGTCTTGTGACAGTGAGACCAATAATGAGATACGCATCGCAGTTACGAATTCATATTTATTCCTTTCTTTGACGCCGTATGCCATGTGCCAGAAACAACACCACGACATTTATTATAGTGTGACTTTGCTGGGCGCCTGGTGGGCAGCAGTGAACCGGCGCTTTCACTTTACATCATTACTATATAATTATGATTGAATATTATCAGACATAAGAACTAATTGATATCGATGTGCGGTAGTTTTAGATTATCTACAACTAAGGACAGATGCTCATAATTGCTACTGAACTATACAGTAATTATGTTTACACAAGTGTGCAGAGTAAGAAATTGTTCAGGTTAAAAAAAAAAAGCATACAATGCAATGATACAGTGCCTGCTATGAAAAAAGAAAAACAGTATTATAAAAAGCTTTGGGGGGGGGGGGGGGAACAAAAAAACCCCAAAAAACTACTGGAAACCATTCTCCTCGACCAAATGCAGCATCTGAGCTCCGAGGATTCGAGCTGCAATGATATTTCAAACTTGATCCTGTATGTCAAACAGTTGTCTGGTTCCAACTGTCAATTGCCTAACACGCTAATGGACTCATAAAACTGTTTTAATTAGTTTTATATGAAACTGTCCTTAATATTTTCCGTAAAATGTGTTGTTAAATAATCCCACATTATTTTTTTAAAAGGCAAACAAGTGTTGCCAGGCAAAACAAACCTCGCCCGGCAGCACTTATTTTATACCTGTCAATAATCGTAATATTTCTCAATCATCAGCTGTCCTATGAAAATCCATGACCTTGAGTTTGACATTTCAAAGTCATTCAAGGTCAAAGGTCATGGTGGCAACTGAAAGTCCATATGGGACTTCTTATATGTTGATAATGAATAACATCTGGCAATCATGAACCATTTTTAAGTTATAGCCCTTTGAAACCCCATGACCTTGAGTTTGACCTTTCAAGGTCACTCAAGGTCAAAGATCATGGTGCCCAATGAAAGCCCATATCTCACTTCCTATTAGTTGATAATGGTAAATATCTGTCTACCGTCAACTGTTTTCAACTTACAGCCCTCTGAAAATCCCTGACCTTGAGTTTGACCTTTCAAGTCAAAGATCATGGTGTCAAATGAAAGGCCATATGGGAGCTCTTATAAGTTGATAACGGTAAATATCTGTCTACCGTCAACCGTTTTCAAGTGGCAGCCCTCTGAAAATCCATGACCTTGAGTTTGACCTTTCAAGGTCACTCAAGGTCAAAGATCGTGGTGCCAAAGGAAAGGCCATATGGGAGTTCCTATATGCTCATAATAGTAAACATCTGTCTATCGGCAACCGTTTTTGAGTTATAATGGAAAAAAATGTTATTTTGACCGAAAGGTTGACCTTTCTGGTGACCTTGACCCGATTACCCCCAAAATTTAATCAGGTAATCTATGGACCGTTGCCCACCTACCCTGAAAACTTGAAGTCAATTGGCACAACCGTCTAGATGCTAGATTGTTAACAGACAAACAAACAAACCGCACTGATTACAATACCTCACTCCGCTTACTCCGTTGCGGGCGAGGTAATTAAAAATAAGCGCCGGATAAAAACCTATCTATCTTATGTCAATAAAGATACAAACTTCGTTGTCTGGTAGTCAAGTGCTTATAAGATACGTTACCTTGTGCTGACGACCAAGTTCCCTGTGGTGGTACACGTTCATCGTACGTATGTACGGATGTCGTACGGTCGCAAAAAGCCATCAAAATTCAGGTCAATACATTATCGTATTAGCTTAAGTATGGCACTTTGCTCTGCGATAAATCACAATATCTTATCAACATACTGCTCAGCCTTATGTGAAACACCAGGTGTGTTTTACAACCCCGATTCCAAAAAAGTTGGGACAAAGTACAAATTGTAAATAAAAACGGAATGCAATAATTTACAAATCTCAAAAACTGATATTGTATTCACAATAGAACATAGACAACATAACAAATGTCGAAAGTGAGACATTTTGAAATTTCATGCCAAATATTGGCTCATTTGAAATTTCATGACAGCAACACATCTCAAAAAAGTTGGGACAGGGGCAATAAGAGGCTGGAAAAGTTAAAGGTACAAAAAAGGAACAGCTGGAGGACCAAATTGCAACTCATTAGGTCAATTGGCAATAGGTCATTAACATGACTGGGTATAAAAAGAGCATCTTGGAGTGGCAGCGGCTCTCAGAAGTAAAGATGGGAAGAGGATCACCAATCCCCCTAATTCTGCGCCGACAAATAGTGGAGCAATATCAGAAAGGAGTTCGACAGTGTAAAATTGCGAAGAGTTTGAACATATCATCATCTACAGTGCATAATATCATCAAAAGATTCAGAGAATCTGGAAGAATCTCTGTGCGTAAGGGTTAAGGCCGGAAAACCATACTGGGTGCCCGTGATCTTCGGGCCCTTAGACGGCACTGCATCACATACAGGCATGCTTCTGTATTGGAAATCACAAAATGGGCTCAGGAATATTTCCAGAGAACATTATCTGTGAACACAATTCACCGTGCCATCCGCCGTTGCCAGCTAAAACCCTATAGTTCAAAGAAGAAGCCGTATCTAAACACGATCCAGAAGCGCAGACGTCTTCTCTGGGCCAAGGCTCATTTAAAATGGACTGTGGCAAAGTGGAAAACTGTTCTGTGGTCAGACGAATCAAAATTTGAAGTTCTTTATGGAAATCAGGGACGCCATGTCATTCGGACTAAAGAGGAGAAGGACGACCCAAGTTGTTATCAGCGCTCAGTTCAGAAGCCTGCATCTCTGATGGTATGGGGTTGCATTAGTGCGTGTGGCATGGGCAGCTTACACATCTGGAAAGACACCATTAATGCTGAAAGGTATATCCAGGTTCTAGAGCAACATATGCTCCCATCCAGACGACGTCTCTTTCAGGGAAGACCTTGCATTTTCCAACACGACAATGCCAAACCACATACTGCATCAATTACAGCATCATGGCTGCGTAGAAGAAGGGTCCGGGTACTGAACTGGCCAGCCTGCAGTCCAGATCTTTCACCCATAGAAAACATTTGGCGCATCATAAAACGGAAGATACGACAAAAAAGACCTAAGACAGTTGAGCAACTAGAATCCTACATTAGACAAGAATGGGTTAACATTCCTATCCCTAAACTTGAGCAACTTGTCTCCTCAGTCCCCAGACGTTTACAGACTGTTGTAAAGAGAAAAGGGGATGTCTCACAGTGGTAAACATGGCCTTGTCCCAACTTTTTTGAGATGTGTTGTTGTCATGAAATTTAAAATCACCTAATTTTTCTCTTTAAATGATACATTTTCTCAGTTTAAACATTTGATATGTCATCTATGTTCTATTCTGAATAAAATATGGAATTTTGAAACTTCCACATCATTGCATTCCGTTTTTATTTACAATTTGTACTTTGTCCCAACTTTTTTGGAATCGGGGTTGTACTTATTTATTTGTTTGTTTGTTTTTACACCTCGTGATCATAGTGTATAGCGTAAGAAAACAGTGCACAGTGCATGCCAGTTGCATACAATGTTCAGCCTTTAATGCTTGACAGTTGGCTTGGTGTATCAGAGATTTAACAGAAGCACCACAGATTCTAGTCCTCTAGAGCCACAGTGCTGCAGAGTTTAGCATCTCATTTAACACACCTGACTGAACTCATCAGGTCATCAGTTCTGAATTTGGAAAACGCAAATCTTTACTGAGCTCTACAGACTCCCAGCCTAACAAAATGGGTGTACACTACCGTTCAAAAGTTTGGGGTCACTTTGAAAGTTCCTTATTTTTGAAAGAAAAGCACTGTTCTTTTCAATGAAGATCACTTTAAACTAATCAGAAATCCACTCTATACATTGCTAATGTGGTAAATGACTATTCTAGCTGCAAATGTCTGGTTTTTGGTGCAATATCTCCATAGGTGTATAGAGGCCCATTTCCAGCAACTCTCACTCCAGTGTTCTAATGGTACAATGTGTTTGCTCATTGCCTCAGAAGGCTAATGGATGATTAGAAAACCCTTGTACAATCATGTTAGCACAGCTGAAAACAGTTGAGCTCTTTAGAGAAGCTATAAAACTGACCTTCCTTTGAGCAGATTGAGTTTCTGGAGCATCACATTTGTGGGGTCGATTAAATGCTCAAAATGGCCAGAAAAATGTCTTGACTATATTTTCTATTCATTTTACAACTTATGGTGGTAAATAAAAGTGTGACTTTTCATGGAAAACACAAAATTGTCTGGGTGACCCCAAACTTTTGAACGGTAGTGTAGGATGGGATCAAGTCTGGAAGCTTAATCATACCGAGACTACACAGTGTTTAAACATAACACTATGATTATTATAAATCACAATATGACATTTCTTATCCCGCCATAGAACATGCATAACATACCATAGTTGGTGCTGGGTGCAGTGTATTTGGTGCTGGACTTGCGGATGATGTTCTCATGAATCTGGTACCACTCGTTCTCGTTGTTACATCTGCAGAAAACAAAAAGGAAGAAAAAAAAATAAATCAATTATGTGGAGAAACATGGTAGGCAGAGTGTAGATGGAGGATTGAGTGCATTTTAGTATTCTAAAAGACAGAACACTCAACCTTGGAGTCTGGAGACGTGAGCACCTGATCATTCAAACGGAGAATGAATATTGCAAATAGGCTGTCTCTTATAATAAAAAGCTGAAAAATAAATGTCCAATAGTCTCACGCTCTTCGTCAAAATGAAGCCTGGGTCATAGATTTTGAAACATTTGAGCCAGGAAGAATGAATGACTTTGGATATTTTCTGGTTGTACAATAGATACACTGATTCAATTCTTTCTTTCTTTTTTTTAAATATGGTGCTGAGATCAGACCTGTTAGTATCAACTTGTATCTGATACAAAAGCAAACTGACAATTATTAAAAAAAAAAAAAAAACCTCAGCCTCTTTGCAAGCTTGGTAAAAACATATATTAAAGGTTCGGTTTAAAATATTTTTTAAAATATATATTTATAGCTTAGGTAAGGTATAGCTGAGTAAACTGTGATTCATAATACTGTATCACCATTCGATGTATCGTGTGATCATCTTTTTTTTTTATTTCTAGCATTGCACTATTAATTTTTCTGGCCCAGAAAATAGCTTCTCTTCCAGTGAAACTTTAGCTCTGTCTCTTTTCCTCATAGTCAAGAGCATGGTTTCAACGGTATCATTAAGGACAAGAGACAAGTCAGGGTTTTGATTATGATCGTAATTCACCTAACAGTCAGCAGAGGGCTCTTAATATTCCAAACTGCTCCTTTAAGGCAATCTGTATCTTATGTTTTTACGTAAAACTGAGTAATAGTCTGGGGCGGCACGGTGGTGTAGTGGTTAGCGCTGTCGCCTCACAGCAAGAAGGTCCGGGTTCGAGCCCTGTGGCCGGCGAGGGCCTTTCTGTTTGGAGTTTGCATGTTCTCCCCGTGTCCGCGTGGGTTTCCTCCGGGTGCTCCGGTTTCCCCCACAGTCCAAAGACATGCAGGTTAGGTTAACTGGTGACTCTAAATTGACCCTAGGTGTGAATGTGGTTGTCTGTGTCTATGTGTCAGCCCTGTGATGACCTGGCGACTTGTCCAGGGTGTACCCCGCCTTTCGCCCGTAGTCAGCTGGGATAGGCTCCAGCTTGCCTGCGACCCTGTAGAACAGGATAAAGCGGCTAGAGATAATGAGATGAGAGATGAATAATAGTCTTAAGCACTTCTAAACTTTAAAACCTGAACCATAGAACAATAAGCATTTTATGCAAGATATTTCGTTCAAATTTATTCAGATAAAAGAGAAGAGTACCATCAAAGAAGCCCACTGACACTATTATGTAACTTGTACAAAGCAAGCACTTAGCAGAAGCTAAGAAGTTCAGTTCTTGTGCAGAGAGGCAGGGGTGCAAGCCAAGATAAAAAAGCTATCATTAACTTTTGGCACTCGTAGGCAGTCCACTACACTTTACACTGAAAACCAAGTCGTCAAGCATTTTGCTGCTATTGCAATTCAGAAACTCTACCGAAGCCCTTTGCTCTGTTGTGGTCAAAATTGTGCATTTAAAATCTTACTAACAGCAGAATGGCCTAAATTTTTTTTTTCCCAAACATAAAACTTACAGGGGACTTTATTTGCTCATTTTTTTTCTGAAAACATTACAAAATCCGACTCATATTACAGTGGAAATGTTCACTTTTCTGCACTGGGATACAGAGTGACAACATAAACGAAGTGATTTTAGTTAATGCCATGTTCCGTCAAAAAGTGAAAAGCAATGTTGTAGTCAAGACCATCTAAACCGAGACCAAGTCCAAAGACCAAGTCCAAAGACCAAGACCAAAGTGTATCGAGACGGAGACTTTGGGGGGTTAAGACCAAGTCAAGACCAAGACCAAGGCAGGGCAAGACCGAGTCAAGACCAGGACTGGACCAGTGGATGTGAAAGGTGGCGGGGAGGGGTTGACAGCCATTAACAGGGAAGAAAAATTTCCAATTAGCAATGAGACACATTATTGGCCACATTTGAAGCAGAAAATTTTATGTCCAATCACAGTAAGGATGTTAACAAATAAATCAGACAATACACAGGCAATTTAGTGAAATCCCCACAGTTGTAGTCTTGACCAGTCTTAAAATAAAATACCAAGTCTCTATGTCTGAGACCGAGACAAGACCGAGCAAAAATGTGGTGGATTGTGAGATGAGACCGAAACCTTCAAAATGTGGTCTTGGTTGGGCAGCATGGTGGTGCAGTGGTTAGCGCCGTCACCTCACAGCAAGGAGATTCCGAATTCAAACCGCATGGCCAACAGGGGCCTTTCTGTATGGAGTTTGCATGTTTTCCATGTGTCTACGTGGGTTTCCTTTGGGTGCACCATCCAAAGACATGTGGTTAGGTTAACTGGCTACTCTAAATTGCCCATAGGTGTGAATGGTTGAGAGGAGAAAACCTCCATAATAATCCCAGGCAATGGGAAACTGCTACTGCAATTTCCCTCGAAACCTTGATGGCTAGCGCTGTCAGAGTGGCCACGTCACTGCAGTGAGAAATTTTTTTTGAGTTAAATGGACCACCCGTTGCCATGATTAGCATGACTAAAGGCAATTAACATGATTAAAGATTAAAAAACAGTCTCAAGTCTGACAACACGAGTGTAAAGCACATGGTCTACAAGAATACACTCACAGGCCTGACGCTCAGTTGGTATTGAGGGATCCAGTATGTACGAAGAATACATTACACCATCACCACCACCACCAGCCAGAACGATTGACACAAGGCAACTTGGGTCAATAGATTCATGCTGGTGCCAAATCCTGACATTGAACATCTGCATGGTACAGAAGAAATGGAGATTCATCAGATGTGGCGACAATTTTCCAACCTTCGACTGTCCAGTTTGGGTGAGTCTGTACCCAATGTAGTCTCAGAATATTGTTATTAGTTGACATGAGTGGAATCCGATGTAGTCTTCTGCTGTTTTAGACCGTCTGCCTTATGAGTCGACGTGTTGTGCATTCAGAGATGTTTTTCTGCTCAGTACGGTTGTAAAGAGTGGTCAACTGAGCTCCTGTCAGTTTTCATACTGATTTACTGTTTACATAACTAACAATTACCCTCCAAGTAATAAGCAGAATGTGAGGGCAAACGGTGAATGAAGCGTCATGCCCAGCATGGTAACATGGCTGCCAAGGGATTTTCATGCTGAATGAACTGTGATAGTGGCTTTGTACGGTAGTATCTCAAGCTGAGTCCATCTGGCAAGTTGTCACAATGACCACTAGACAAGCATCAGAGGTGGAAAGGGCCTGTCACTTATGAAAACTGGGTCAGTGTGCCTTTACACACTTAGAGGGATATGACAGAGGCACTGTAACATACTGTAACAAATACAGACAAGGTTGCAGTCATGACATGTTTCTGCTAAATGATGTAGAAACACCACTTTGGTCAATGGTGGCCAGGTTAAAAAAAAAAAAAAAAAAAAAAAAATATATATATATATATATATATATATATATATATATATATATATACACACACACACACACAGAGTGGTGCTTGAAAGTTTGTGAACCCTTTAGAATTTTCCATATTCCTGCATAAATATGACCTAAAACATCATCAGATTTTCACACAAGTCCTAAAAGTAGATAAAGAGAACCCAGTTAAACAAATGAGACAAAAAATATTATACTTGGTCATTTATTTATTGAGGAAAATTATCCAATATTACATATCTGTGAGTGGCAAAAGTATGTGAACCTTTGCTTTCAGTATCTGGTGTGACCCCCTTGTGCAGCAATAACTGCAACTAAACGTTTCCGGTAACTGTTGATCAGTCCTGCACACCGGCTTGGAGGAATTCTAGCCCATTCCTCCATACAGAACAGCTTCAACTCTGGGATGTTGGTGGGTTTCCTCACATGAACTGCTTGCTTCAGGTCCTTCCACAACATTTCGATTGGATTAAGGTCAGGACTTTGACTTGGCCATTCCAAAACATTAACTTTATTCTTCTTTAACCATTCTTTGGGAGAACGACTTGTGTGCTTAGGGTCGTTGTCTTCCCGCATGACCCACCTTCTCTTGAGATTCAGTTCATGGACAGATGTCCTGACATTTTCCTTTAGAATTCGCTGGTATAATTCAGAATTCATTGTTCCATCAATGATGGCAAGCAGTCCTGGCCCAGATGCAGCAAAACGGGCCCAAACCATGATACTACCACCACCATGTTTCACAGATGGGTGAAGGCTCTTATGCCGGAATGCAGTGTTTTCCTTTCTCCAAACACAATGCTTCTCATTTAAACTAAAAAGTTCTATTTCGGTCTCATCCGTCCACAAAACATTTTTCCAATAGCCTTCTGGCTTGTCCATGTGATCTTTAGCAAACTGCAGATGAGCAACAGTGTTCTTTTTGGAGAGCAGTGGCTTTCTCCTTGCAACCCTGCCATGCGCACCATTGTTGTTCAGTGTTCTCCTGATGGTGGACTCATGAACATTAACATTAGCCAATATGAGAGAGGCCTTCAGTTGCTTAGAAGTTACCCTGGGGTCCTTTGTGACCTCGCCAACTATTACACGCCTTGCTCTTGGAGTGATCTTTGTTGGTTGACCACTCCTGGGGAGGGTAACAATGGTCTTGAATTTCCTCCATGTGTACACAATCTGTCTGACTGTGGATTGGTGGAATCCAAACTCTTTAGAGATGGTTTGTAACCTTTTCCAGCCTGATGAGCATCAACAACGCTTTTTCTGAGGTCCTCAGAAATCTCCTTTGTTCGTGCCATGATACACTTCCACAAACATGTGTTGTGAAGATCAGACTTTGATAGATCCCTGTTCTTTAAATAAAACAGGGTGCCCACTCACACCTGATTGTCATCCCATTGATTGAAAACACCTGACTCTAATTTCACCTTCAAATTAACTGCTAATCCTAGAGGTTCACATACTTTTGCCACTTATACCACTTACTTATACACACACACAGACATACACACACGTTTCATCGTTTCGCATCAAAAGTTCTGGATTGTGACCTGAAAGTTGTGCGTTTATGCAAGAGAGGTCCTTTATCACATCCCTTAAAGGCATAGTTAGCAATATTGAAGCTAATTCTTCCTGCAAAAGCCCACAAAACACACACACACAGCTTTAATGCTAACACAAGCCAGGAATCTTTCTGAATTAATATACAACAGAGGCAACAGAGTCATATCTCAATCACAATCGATTCCAATCATGAGCTTACATGCATTTGTCTCGTGTGAAATCGGTTCAGGCAAGTACTGCAGTATTAAGCCTTTCATGCATAGTGTCCACACTTATGGACAGTCATTTTAAGGCTCTTTTTAATGTTTTAAGAAAACATAAGATATAAATCACCTCCAAATCACTTGAGAGCATTAATTAACAATTATTCACCGAAGGCGAAGTGAATATCGGTGAATAATAATTGAGACAAAGTTGAGGTTATTATTCACCCACATTCACTGAGCCTGAGGCGGATAATTGTTTGAGTATAAATACACAGGTGAAGTATTTAAAAAAAAATTATTTCAAACTTCAAAAGAGCCATGCAAATGTACTAAAGGTGTGGCGCAGACTTGCGTCACTTATGTACACTACCGTTCAAAAGTCTGGGGTCACTTTGAAATGTCCTTATTTTTGAAAGAAAAGCACTGTTCTTTTCAATGAAGATCGCTTTAAACTAATCAGAAATCCACTCTATACATTGCTAATGTGGTAAATGACTATTCTAGCTGCAAATGTCTGGTTTTTGGTGCAATATCTCCATAGGTGTATAGAGGCCCATTTCCAGCAACTCTCACTCCAGTGTTCTAATGGTACAATGTGTTTGCTCATTGCCTCAGAAGGCTAATGGATGATTAGAAAACCCTTGTACAATCATGTTAGCACAGCTGAAAACAGTTTAGCTCTTTAGAGAAGCTATAAAACTGACCTTCCTTTGAGCAGATTGAGTTTCTGGAGCATCACATTTGTGGGGTCGATTAAATGCTCAAAATGGCCAGAAAAATGTCTTGACTATATTTTCTATTCATTTTACAACTTATGGTGGTAAATAAAAGTGTGACTTTTCATGGAAAACACAAAATTGTCTGGGTGACCCCAAACTTTTGAATGGTAGTGTACGCAGAGTCACATAAAATACTTTGTTCTGAAATAGATAAAATAAATCACAATTCCACTTTACCTCTGAATAGTTTTGGAACAAACTTCATCGCATATTTAGTGCCTTTAGGAACAGCATTTTCATTCATAATTTGTAATTCTTCCTCACTTATGGTGACAAAGTGATTTGCCGCCATTTTGCCGAGTCACTCGAGGTGATTATTGAGAAATAGTCCAAATTTCTCAACCAATCAATGCGTGTGATTTTCTATAAATCACCTGTGTATTTATACAAATATAAAATAACATAGACTTCTGTCGCTTTTTAGAACATATGTTAGTCTTAATCTTTACTAACTTTCTACATTTAAAAAAAAATGACAAAAATATTAACATTTTAAAAAATGTGCCAGACTCCATGGATCAACTTAGATTTTTAAAACCATTTTTTAAAAATTGCTTGTTTTATTAGCATTGTTTTTTTAACCTCCTTGCATTTTGCAAAATGCTAAGGTGTGTACATTTTCAGAAATGTTCAGTAATGATCTTTTCTAAAATTTCTACAGTGTTAGATATTTTAGACCAAAATGTTAATTTTTTTTTCCGATTTATACAATTTATTTAAAAAAAAGTAATATTTAGACAGAATCAATTGTACAGAGTTTGTACATCATGCAATTTGAAGCAAAAAAGAGAAAATATAAAAATGTCTATCTATCTATCTATCTATCTATCTATCTATCTATCTATCTATGATATGCTCTTGAGCTTCTAATATTTGGCAAGATATGTACGGTGTCTTGCAAAAGTATTCATCCCCCTTGGTGTTTCTCCTGTTTTGTCACATGACAAGCTTGAATTAAAATGGATTTTTGGAGGGTTAGCACCATTTGATTTACAGAACATGCCTACAATTTTAAAGGTACAAATTGTTGTTTTATTGTGACACAAACAATAATTAAGATGAAAAAACAGAAATCTGGAGTGTGCATAGGTATTCAACCCCCAAAGCCAATACTTTGTAGAGCCACCTTTTGCTGCAATTACAGCTGCAAGTCTCTTGGGGTATATCTCCATTAGCTTAGCACATCTTGCCACTGGGATTTTTGCCCATTCCTCAAATCAAAACTGCTCCAACTCCTTTGAGTTAGATGGGTTGCGTTGGTGGACAGAAATCTTCAAGTTATGCCACAGATTCTCAATTGGATTGAGGTCTGGGCTTTGATTAGGCCATTCCAAGACATTTAAATGTTTCCATTTAAACCACTCCAGTGTAGCTTTAGCAGTATGTTTAGGGTCATTGTCCTCCTGGAACGTGAACCTTCGTCCCAGTCTCAATCCTCTGCGTGACTCAAACAGGTTTTCCTCCAGAATTGCCCTGTATTTAGTGCCATCCATCTTTCCTTCAGTCCTGACCAGCTTTCCTGCAGATGAAAAATATCCCCACAGCATGATGCTGCCACCACCATGCTTCACTGTAGGAATGGTGTTCTCAGGGTGATGGGTTTGCGTCAGACATGGCATTTCCCATGATGGCCAAAAAGACCAATTTTAGTCTCACAGAGAACCTTCTTCCATGTGTTTGGGGGGTCTGCCACATGCTGTTGGGCAAACTCCAAACATGTTTTCTTAAGCAGTGACTTTTTTTCTGGCCACTCTTCCATCAAGCCCCGCTCTGTGGAGTGTACAGGTTAAAGTGGTCCTATGTACAGATACTCCCATCTCCGCTGTGGATCTTTGCAGCTCCTTCAGTGTTATCTTTGGTGTCTTTGTTGCGTCTCTGATTAATGCCCTCCTTGCCCGGTCTGTGAGTTTTGATGAGCGGCCTTCTCTTGTCAGGTTTGTAGTGGTGTCATATTCTTTCCATTTTGCTATAATGGATTTAATGGTGCTCCCTGGGATATTCAAAGTTTGGGATTTTTTTTTATAACCCAACCCTGATCTATACTTCTCCACAACTTTGTCTCTGACCTGTTTGGAGGCTCCTTGGTTTTCATGTTGCTTGCTTAGTAGTGTTGCAGAGTCAGGGTCCTTCCAGAACAGGTTGATTTATACAGACATCATGTGACAGATCATGTGACACTTTGATTGCACACAGGTGGATCTTAATCAACTAATTATGTGACTTATGAAGTGAACCGGTTGGACCAGCTCTTATTTAGGGGTTTCATATGGAAGGGGGTGAATACCTGTGCACACTCCAGATTTCTGTTTTTTCATCTTAATTCTTGTTTGTGTCACAATTAAAAAAAAAAAAAATCACCTTTAAAGTTGTAGGCATGTTGTGTAAACCAAATGGTGCTAAACCCCCCCCCCCCCCCCCCCCCCCCAATCCATTTTAATTCCAGCTTGTAATGCGACAAAACAGGACAAACACCAAGGGGGATGAATATTTTTGCAAGACACGGTACATAAGAGTTGCAATTTAATCACAATATGCTCATTTTGCCCTGATCATATATCCCTACCCAACTGCATGTCAAACACTGGGCTCTTTGAAGACAACCTTACAGGCTTATGCAATACAACAGAAAATGTCAAGGTGGTTTAAAAGTACTCGACTTCTTGAGCATCTATCTCTGTGCTTCTTTGCACCACTAGGTGTCCCTGCATAACTTATCCTCTCATATCCATATCTCTGACTCATTCACCCTCCTTGTCAGTCTCTTTCATGCATACACATCTGCACATATAGTCCACGAATGCTCAGATACGGTGTCTGACTTTTTCTTCGCCGGCATAGCTGTTACAGTATTATGCATCCACCATAAATATTAACCTTACACACAAAGGCTTTTTAAATTGCCATGTACTGTGCTCTAGCATGTCTCTACATCTCTCATTCCCACTCTCATCCGCATTCCTGGAGATAAGTGCACACAAAGAGGAGGGAATCATTTATTTCTGTGGCAAACCCGCACGCCAGAGAGCGTCAGACTGTCAGACAGCCTCTGGCGTGCACGTTATTGCAGGCTTCTTGCAATCACAGGTTTCCAAAACCGCCTAATGAGCTTGACACTTCAGGTCTCCAGCCCTAATGGTGCCACTACAGCAGTGGTAATGCACATGAAGGGTATGAAAGGGTTGAAGGGGCATCGCTGATTGGAAAGTTCAAGGGTTCTATTTCTGAAAATGATCGCATCTGACATTTTGTGTTCAGGATGGCGGCTGGAAATGACTTAACCCACTCCGGAAAGCTAATTCAATCAGAGAGGCTAACGAGACGTGACTGACAGAGTTCTAAACATTAGCTGTGAAATATTTTTTTCCAACTTGTGCACCAGGAAATGACTCCACCTCTGTGTTTAAGTTGCAGCTTGGGTCCATCAGATTAGATAAAAAGTCCTTATAGATGTTTTTTAACGTATATTTATAAAGCATTGGAGCATCTGAGCCATTTTGTTTTCTGTTGTGTGTTGCTCGAGGTTCAATGCAATAGTCCACCAAATGCTCCCTGGTGCCATGCGGGGGGGGCACTCTTTTTTTTTTCTTCTTCACACTTGCAGAAATATTTGCTCAGGGCGTTTGATACCACATGATTACCTGTCAAAGTGATTGCTAGTCTATCACAAGATTTCCTGTGTGTTGTGTGATTATTCCCCATTTTTACCCCTTTACCAGTTCGGCTTGTTCCCCAGATAACAACCAAGCCGGCAACGGTGCATACAAACGGAATGAAAGTCCATGACAGAGGAGCTGGAAGTGAAATGTCTATTACATATGCGGAATTTTAGAAACATTGGGTTTGAGGCGCAAAGCTTCTATCGAGTAAATTCTCTGTGTTTTGCACCATGGTGTTTTGTCAAAACAGCTGTTTTATTTCATTTCCAATCCATAGCATTATTACATCTGCAGTTCATCTCTGGAAGTATCATTTGCAAGTATCACAACCATGATCACTAGTTGTTTGGTTGGTGTTAAAATTTTGATGATCCAAAAGAAAAATGATCAGATTTTGTCCTCATCGTGTCAAATTACATAAAGTCAAATGACTAGTTAAAATGTCAGGAGCTCCGCATAGAAGACCTTGTACAGTATGTCCATTTCTCCACCAAAATAATGAGTGGCAGAAGAATCAACCAGTTGTGTTTTGATTTCCAACAGGAAAACATTACCTTGTAAGAAAAACCCTCAATCAAGGCCTCCTCGATTTCGAACATTAGCATGGTCTAACCACGAGCTGGCCTTCATTTGTGCAATTCTACATTCTACATACACGCAAAATGCAAGTGAGGAGAGAAAGTAACAAAAAACATTCAGTAAGTGTCCAGGAGGTTGTATAGTGTCAGACATAGGGGTACAGTAGGAGTCCATTTCTGTCTCCCAAGGCACAGTCTACCGTACACTAATGTACCCCCTAGGGCTCATTATTGGACCTCAAGATAACTGTGTGCACATTTTTAGGGCCAAAAAGGTACATATATGTTCCCAAGCAGTATATAAAGAGTACAAATACGTACCTTAGAGGGTTCTGCCCCAGTGACAAGCCATTGTACCCCTACAGGTACAATAAAGTACTTTATTTTCTGACAGTGTAAGAGGGTTAGGTTGTCATATCCTGAAGTACAGAAGAATGTTGGGATGGTCAGGAAAATGCAAATAAAAAAAGAAAGCCATGATTTATAAATTTACTTTGACTGCTATTTCATTGTAGGTGGTATGAACTTGAGATATTTCATGTTTTATCTGGTCAACGTCATTTCATTCCTGCATGTCAGGCCTGCAACACATTCCAAAAGAAAAAGTTGGGACAGGGGCAATTTAGGGTGAGTAATGAGGTAAAAGAATTAAATAATGATGTGATTTTGAAACACGTGATGTCAACCAGTGACTGTAATCATGATTTGATAGAAAATCAGTATCCAGGAAAGGCCTAGTCTTTGAGGAACAAAAATGGGACGAGGATCTCCAATTTGTCAACAAATCCATGAGAAAATTCTTGAAATGCTGAAAAAAAAAAAAAACAATGCTCCACAAAGAAATATGTGAAGGGATTTGGATATTTGACCCTCGATGGTGCATAACATCGTGAAACAATTCAAGGAATCTGGAGGAATTTTGGTGTCTAAAGGGCAAGGGCGCAAGCCCAAGCTGAACACCATGATCTCCGATCCCTCAGACTGCACTGCATCAAGAACCGTCATTCATCTATAGCGGATAGATCTTTTTTTTTTGGAATAAACGGACATCGTGTGCTCTGGACCAAAGACAAAAAGGACCATCCAGACTGTTACCAGCAACAAATCCAAAAGTCAGGGTCTGTCATGGTATGTGGTTGCGTCAGTGTCCATGGCAAAGGTAACTTACACGACTGTGATGGCAGCATTAATGCAGAAAAGTACATTGAGATTTTGGAGCAACATATGCTGCCATCAAGACGATAACTTTTCCAGAGATATTTGATCAAGACAGTGCAAAACCGCATTCTGCACACATTACAAAGGCATGGCTGTGGAAGAAGAGGGTGTCTGTCCCCTCTGTCCCCAATAGAGAATGCGTGGCAAATAATAGAAACAAAAAGTAAGACAACGACGACCCTGCACTGTTACACACCTTCAGACCTGTTTCCAGGAAGAATGGGACAAAGATAACACTTGAAATCATCACTTGGTGTCTTCAGTCCTTAAATATCAAGTGTTGTGAGAAGGAATGACGACATGACAAAGTGGCAAATGCTTTATTGTGACAACTTTTTCTGAAATCTGTTGCAAGAATCAAAACTGAAATAAGTGTTTATTTTGAAAAAAAAAAAAGCATGAGGTAAAACATCAAATCTTGTGCTGTTGTATTGTTTTGAGTACAATACAGGTCAAAGATTATTTACAAATCATTGGTTTTCAGTTTTAATTTCAATTTCGACATACCGTCCCAACTTTTTCTGATTGTGACTGTAAAATTACTGTGATGTTAAAATCATTCTGCTGTACTAACAAGTCGTCTCAGGTTATGTTTAGATTGTCAGTCCAAATCTGATTTATGTGCGATATATCCAATTGGAATCTGATCATGCGTAGCAAAACTGAACAGCTGAAAATCACATGACGTTTGATTTATACAAAACCATTTCAAAGCACCTTCACATGTGGTTTGAAATACAATTCAAATCTCATTTTTGCAAATCTCTTTAGGTCTTACTGCACTAATCAGATTTCAGGTGGTTTTTTTTTTTTTTTTACGTCTGTGACTTTTTAGTGCAGCATTTGATACCATTGATCATTCCATTCTTCTAGATAGACTAGAAAATGTTGTGGGAGTTAAGGGAACGGCCCTCTCCTGGCTCAGCTCTTATTGATCGCTATCAGTATGTTGATATAAATGGTGATATTTCTAGACGTACTGAGGTAAAGTTTGGTGTTCCACAAGGTTCTGTCTTGGGTCCACTGCTTTTTTCTTTAAATATGTTACCTCTGGGTGATATTATTCGTAAACATTGTATTAGTTTCAACTGTTATGCTGATGACACACAGTTGTATGTCTCTGCAAAACCTGACGAGAGACACCAGCTTTATAGAATTGAGGAATGTGTAAAGGACATTAGATACTGGATGCTTATTAACTTCCTTCTGCTTAACTCTGACAAGACTGAAGTACTTGTACTAGGACCACATGCAGCTAGAAGTAAGTTTTCTGATTACACAGTAACTCTGGATGGCCTTTCTGTTTCTTCACGTGCAGCAGTAAAAGACCTCGGGGTGATTATTAACCCCAGTCTTTCATTCGAAACTCACACTGATAACATTACCCAGATAGCTTTCTTTCATCTCAGAAATATTGCTAAGATAAGAAATTTAATGTGTTACAACATGACGCGGAAAAACTAGTTCATGCTTTCGTTACCTCCAGGTTGGATTATTATAATGCCTTACTGTCTGGATGTTCCAATAAGTGCATAAACAAGCTCCAGTTAGTTCAAAATGCAGCAGCAAGAGTCCTTACTAGAACTAGAAAATATGACCACATCACTCCTGTCTTATCCACACTGCATTGGCTCCCAATCAAATTTCGTATTGATTATAAAATACTACTACTGACCTTTTAAAGCACTGAATGGTCTCGCACCACAGTACCTGAGTGAACTTCTGCTCCTCTATGACCCGCCACGCCTACTTAGATCAAAAGGTGCAGGCTATCTGCTGGTGCCTCGTATAGTGAAGGCTACATCAGGGGGCAGAGCCTTTTCTTACAAAGCCCCACAGTTATGGAACAGCCTTCCAAGTAATGTTCGGGAATCAGACACAGTCTCAGTGTTTAAGTCTAGGCTGAAAACATATCTGTTTAGTCAAGTTTTTTGTTAATGGTGTTTATGAGGTAAAGGTGTAGATCTGGAGGGTCCTCAGACAGAGTGTTTTGGTAAACTGGGATGTATGGATGCTGTCAGTCCCCACTCGCTTGCTCACTCGAGTTTGTTGACGGTGTAGTGGTTGGTTGCTTTATGTCCTGGGGCTCCCTCATGCCTGTGTTACCTTCTGGATCTCTCCTTTTAGTTATGCTGTCATAGTTAGTTTTACCGGAGTCCCTGCTTGTACTCAGTGCAATATGTATACTGTTCCTACTTATTCAGGTGACATTGGGCATACCCAGCAACCTGTGTTTTCTCTCTCTCTCTCTCCCCCCGCAAAAAAAAAAATCTGTCCCTGTGAGTTATATGTCGGTCCTGGGATCGAGATGCTGACCTCTTCTGCTCCTCGGACCTGCCTGATCCATCCTGGTGCCCTGTGTCTGGTTGGAGTCTCATCGCATCGCTCCTGTGGAGGACGGCTCCATGTGGACAATTGAAAGTCACACCTGGAGGACGCTCTGGACACTTACCGTACAGTAATGCTTTTATGGATGAGGACTACAGTTGACTTGCTAACTTTAGGACTGCAGTTGTCATGAACAGTTTTGCACTCAAGTTTCCATCAATGAAGAGTTTATAACATCAACGAAACTGACTTCATGTTAAAACTGTTAATGTTCTAGTCATGTTGTCTGTTGTTGCCCAAATGAGGATGGGTTCCCTTTTGAGTCTGGTTCCTCTCGAGGTTTCTTCCTCATGTCGTCTGAGGGAGTTTTTCCTTGCCACCGTCGTCGCAGGCTTGCTCATTGGGGATAGATTAGGGATAAAATTAGCTCATGTTTTAAGTCAAATTCTGTAAAGCTGCTTTGCGACAATGTTTATTATTAAAAGCGTTGTACAAATAAACTTGACTTGACTTTTGAAGCCACGTCCTCCGTCCCTGATGACGTCTCATTATTTTTAGAAAACCTGTGCCACGGCTTCACATTGCCATGTGGTAAATAAGCAAGCCCATTTCATTACCTTCCATTTCAGTTTGTTTGTGTGAACTACTTTTACTTTGGGGAGCAATGTCATTACTATAGCAACCAATGTGCATAAGACTGAAATTGAGGATTGTCACACGGACACAAAGATTGGAACCGATCACTTGCAGTAGATAATGAGGACAGTCAATCAGGAAAATCGGATTCAGATCGGATATGTAAAAAAAAATCGCATCTGGATTGACAGTCTGAATACAGCTTAAGCGCCTTATGTTGCTCACATAACATCCTCAAATAGACCAAAAATATAATTCTGGAAATATGTTACTGCTAATGTCTTAGTTATAACTACATGTATAACTACATTGTTGTAGCAATGTTAGAGAAACAGTTACAACTAGAAGGGCACTTGGTAGGTTGCACCATCCCGCTGCCAAGCCACATATTCACATTTACATCAAAACCTAATCAATTGTTCCTTGGCCCGTGGCTTACTTTTCCTCAAAACTTCATCAAAATCCATTCATGACTTTTTGAGTTATACTGGGAACAGACAAACAAACAAATGAAAAGTCGTGCAGAGCATGATACTTGCAAAAATCACAAAGAAACAAAGCAAAACCAAACAAAATCAAGAAAGCAAGCAAAAACAGAAGAAAACCGTGGTGGTAAAAAGAAGCGTAATTGACCTGAGAATTTCAAAGACGAAATACTCTACAAATGAACTCTATATGAAGGGTTGTCAGGGGGTCCCCGATCACAATTCATGGCAAATAAAAACACGCTTTCACAATTCACGAGAAATAAGCACAAATTTCCTAATCTTGCAAAATCTGACTTCATTTGTCGACCTCAAGCTGACGTCACAGGTAAAATGTCAATGTACCCGAAAGGGATTCAAAAATGCTTTCCAACACCACCAGTCCCATCTCGATACGAACGCTGGTTCGGAAGTTAAGGCCGATTAGGTGTTTTTACAAGATTTGACCTTGGTGACCTTGACCCACCGAAAACTAATGATGTCTTTGTGTGACCCTAGTGAGTTGTCCTGTGCATTTTGGTGAAGATTGGTCAAGAAATGATGATGCTAGAGCACCAACAAACAAACAAACAAACAAACAAACAAACAAACAAACAAACGGACAAACAACCAGATCAACATACTTGCAAAAATCTCCGATTTTCGCAAGTAACAAACAAACAGAGGCGAATACATAACCTCCTCCAACAAAGTTGGCAAAGGTAAATATTACACATAATAGTTGTTAGAAATGCGAAAAAAATTTGACAGATTGCAAGTTCTTTGAACATCCATCCATTATCTGTAGCCGTTTATCCTGTGCAGGGTCGCAGGCAAGCTGGAGCCTATCCCAGCTGACTATGGGCGAGGGGCGGGGTACACCCTGGACAAGTCGCCAGATCATCGCAGGACTGACACATACAGACAACCATTCACACTCACATTCACACCTACGGTCAATTTAGAGACACCAATTAGCCTAACCTGCATGTCTTTGGATGAAACCGGAGCACCCGGAGGAAACCCACGCAGACACGGGGATAACATGCAAACTCTACACAGAAAGGTCGCCATCGGCCCTGTCAGTCCCCCACTTGCTTGCTCACTCGAGTTTGTTGACGGTGTACTGGCTGGCTGCTTGATGTCCCGGGGCTCCCTCATGCGTGTGCTACCTTCTGGCTCTCCCCTTTTAGTTATGCTGTCATAGTTAGTTGCCGGAGTCCCTGCTTGTACTCAGTGCAATATGTATACTGTTCCTACTTATTCAGGTGACATTGGGCATACCTAACAACCTGTGGGTTTTTCCCCCTCTCTCTCTCTCTCTCTTCCCCTCCCTCAAATCTGTCCCTCTGAGTTACATGTCGGTCCTGGGATCGAGATGCTGACCTCTTCTGTTCCTTGGACTTGCCTGATCCATCCTGGTGCCCTGTGTCTGGTTGGAGTCTCATCGCATCGCTCCTGTGGAGGACGGCCCCATGTGGGGCTGCGCCTGGAGGACGCTCTGGACTCTTGCAGTGGTGCTTTTATGGCTGGGGACTGCAGTTGACTTGCTGACTTTAGGGCTGCAGTTGACTTGCTGACTTTGGGACTACGGTTGTCGTGAACGGTTTTGCGCTCAGGTTTCCGTCGGTGGGGGGTTTATAGCATCAACGAAGCTGACTTTATGTTAGGACTGTTAATGTTCTAGTCATGTTGTCTGTTGTTGCCCAAATGAGGATGGGTTCCCTTTTGAGTCTGGTTCCTCTCAAGGTTTCTTCCTTCCTCATGTCGTCTGAGGGAGTTTTTCCTTGCCACCGTCGCCACGGGCTTGCTCATTGGGGATAGATTAGGGATAAAATTAGCTCATGTTTTAAGTCGTTCAAATTCTGTAAAGCTGCTTTGCGACAATGTTTATTGTTAAAAGCGCTATACAAATAAACTTGACTTGATCGGCCACTGGGCTTGAACCCAGAACCTTCTTGCTGTGAGGTGACAGTGCTAACCACTACACCATCGTGCCGCCTATTCTTTGAACAGCCTGATCTAAAATTATTGGCTGGAACGTTTGAGTTGCGAGAGAGATTCAAAAATTAGGCCAAGAGAAAGAAGCTAGCCATGTTACCGTATGTCCTAAAATAAATGACAAAAATGAAATCTTAACCCTTGAAGAGTTGGTATGGAAGAAGGACTACAGACTGATTTGGTCATGGATTTGCTGTCTGTTAATGAAAATTAGTATTGGTGATGATAGAAAATCATGCGCACTGATTGGTCAAGAAATTCGAACTCTTTCTCGATAATCACCTCGAGCGACTCGGCAAAATGGCAACCAATCGCTTTGTCACCGTAAGTGAGGAAGAATGAAAAATTATGAAAGAAAATACTGCTCCGAAAAGCACGAAAGATACGATGAAGTTCGGTTGAAAACTATTCAAAGGTAAAGTGGAATTGTGGTTTATTTCATCGATTTCAAAACAAAGTATTTATGTGACTCGGTGTAAATAAGTGACACAAGTCTGCGCGCATTACATTTGCCTGCTGCTTTTGAAGATTGAAATAAATGGGGGTTTCTTTCATACTTTTTTTTGATAATCATCTGTGTATTTATACTAAAACAATTATCTGCCTCAGGCTCAGTGAATTATAATTATAATTATTGTGTAACTAATCATACTTATATTTAACAATTATCCGCCTCAGGCTCAGTGAATACCTCGACTTCATCTTGGTTATTACACACCGATATTTACTTCACCTTCGGCGAATAATTGTTAATTAAGATAATTCGGTGTTAACAATAACTTATGTTTAACATGCAGTATCAACATCGTTACAGGATTTTTTTTAGTGGTTGGTCACTGATCATGGGTTTGACGTAGCCTGATAGAGTGTGTTGATGGCGTCGTTTCTAATGGATAGAAACTTTTTGCATTTTTTTACTTTTCGGGTCAGAGGATATGTGTAAGACTGGTGTTTATGGTTTGAAGTACCTACTATTACTTAATCCAATCTTCATTTACATGAAATCGATTGGAATTGCTGTTGCTTCTTATAATTCAGCCTATTTTGAAATCAGATTGTAGCATAATTGCTGAACAAAACTCAACAAAATGCACTCAATGTTCAAGAAAAATTACGGCAAGACACTTAAATATGATGTTTAATTTTAAAAAAACAGACACCACGATTCATTTTTGCGAGCTGATTGCTGAAATTCTTCCAGGTATTTCTTGCATAAAGGCTTTTTTTTTTTTTAAAAATGTGTATCTACTGTTTCTGAAAATGAGGCTTCGTCTAATTAAATATGCATAAAACTTCACATACTTTGCACACGATGAAACTACAGATATAGTCTTGATATTACTGAAATTAAAATAATTAGTTCACTGGAAAGATTCTTGAAGGAAATGGACTTTTACAGAAAAGTTGTTTAATTGAGAAATGCACTTTTATAAAAGAAAAATCAGTGGATAAAATCAAACAAAAATTTAGATTTTCGGAACTTCCTTGGCAGCATGGTGGTGTAGTGGTTACCCCTGTCACCTCACAGCAAGAAGGTCCTGGGTTCAAGCCCAGTGACTGACGGGGTCCTTTCTGTATGGGGTTTGCATGTTCTCGCCGTGTCTCCGTGGGTTTCCTCTGGGTGCTCCGGTTTCCCCCACAGTCCAAAGACATGCAGGTCAGGCTAATTGTTGGCTCTAAATTGACCGTAGGTGTGAATGGTTGTTTGTCTCTATGTGTCAGCCCTGCGATGACCTGATAACTTGTCCAGGGTGTACCCCACCTCTTGCCCATAGTCAGCTGGGATAGGCTCCAGCTTGCCCGCGACCTTGCACAGGATATGCGGTTATGGATAATGGATGGATGTTATTACAAACTTCCTTTGTAATAACTATCTACAACCCCGATTCCAAAAAAGTTGGGACAAAGTACAAATTGTAAATAAAAACGGAATGCAATGATGTGGAAGTTTCAAAATTCATATTTTATTCAGAATAGAACATAGATGTCATATCAAATGTTTAAACTGAGAAAATGCATCATTTAAAGAGAAAAATTAGGTGATTTTAAATTTCATGACAACAACACATCTCAAAAAAGTTGGGACAAGGCCATGTTTACCACTGTGAGACATCCCCTTTTCTCTTTACAACAGTCTGTAAACGTCTGGGGACTGAGGAGACAAGTTGCTCAAGTTTAGGGATAGGAATGTTAACCCATTCTTGTCTAATGTAGGATTCTAGTTGCTCAACTGTCTTAGGTCTTTTTTGTCATATCTTCCGTTTTATGATGCGCCAAATGTTTTCTATGGGTGAAAGATCTGGACTGCAGGCTGGCCAGTTCAGTACCCGGACCCTTCTTCTATGCAGCCATGATGCTGTAATTGATGCAGTATGTGGTTTGGCATTGTCATGTTGGAAAATGCAAGGTCTTCCCTGAAAGAGACGTCGTCTGGATGGGAGCATATGTTGCTCTAGAACCTGGATATACCTTTCAGCATTGATGGTGTCTTTCCAGATGTGTAAGCTGCCCATGCCACACACACTAATGCAACCCCATACCATCAGAGATGCAGGCTTCTGAACTGAGCGCTGATAACAACTTGGGTCGTCCTTCTCCTCTTTAGTCCGAATGACACGGTGTCCCTGATTTCCATAAAGAACTTCAAATTTTGATTCGTCTGACCACAGAACAGTTTTCCACTTTGCCACAGTCCATTTTAAATGAGCCTTGGCCCAGAGAAGACGTCTGCGCTTCTGGATCATGTTCAGATACGGCTTCTTCTTTGAACTATAGAGTTTTAGCTGGCAACGGCAGATGGCACGGTGAATTGTGTTCACAGATAATGTTCTCTGGAAATATTCCTGAGCCCATTTTGTGATTTCCAATACAGAAGCATGCCTGTATGTGATGCAGTGCCGTCTAAGGGCCCGAAGATCACGGGCACCCAGTATGGTTTTCCGGCCTTGACCCTTACGCACAGAGATTCTTCCAGATTCTCTGAATCTTTTGATGATATTATGCACTGTAGATGATGATATGTTCAAACTCTTTGCAATTTTACACTGTCGAACTCCTTTCTGATATTGCTCCACTATTTGTCGGCGCAGAATTAGGGGGATTGGTGATCCTCTTCCCATCTTTACTTCTGAGAGCCGCTGCCACTCCAAGATGCTCTTTTTATACCCAGTCATGTTAATGACCTATTGCCAATTGACCTAATGAGTTGCAATTTGGTCCTCCAGCTGTTCCTTTTTTGTACCTTTAACTTTTCCAGCCTCTTATTGCCCCTGTCCCAACTTTTTTGAGATGTGTTGCTGTCATGAAATTTCAAATGAGCCAATATTTGGCATGAAATTTCAAAATGTCTCACTTTCGACATTTGATATGTTGTCTATGTTCTATTGTGAATACAATATCAGTTTTTGAGATTTGTAAATTATTGCATTCCGTTTTTATTTACAATTTGTACTTTGTCCCAACTTTTTTGGAATCGGGGTTTGTAATTAGGAACAAGAATGAATATGTCAAATGTAATGAATGTAGATAATTGAGAAAAAGAGAGTTTTGATTCTGAATATAAATAAAAAATAAAAATACAGTGTGGTTTAATGTGTTAGGCCTCTAATTAGTGTTGCTTGTAAGGCTCATCTCATCTCCTGTAGCCGCTTTATCCTTCTACAGGGTCGCAGGCAAGCTGGAGCCTATTCCAGCTGACTACGGGCGAAAGGCGGGGTACACCCTGGACAAGTCGCCAGGTCATCATAGGGCTGACAAATAGACACAGACAACCATTCACACTCACATTCACACCTACGGTCAATTTAGAGTCACCAGTCAACCTAACCTGCATGTCTTTGGACTGTGGGGGAAACCGGAGCACCCGGAGAAAACCCACACGGACATGGGGAGAACATGCAAACTCCACACAGAAAGGCCCTCGCCGGCCACGGGGCTCGAACCCAGGACCTTCTTGCTGTGAGGCGACAGCGCTAACCACTACACCACCGTGCCGCCCGCTTGTAAGGCTTATAAAGGAAATTAGCATGTATATCATGACACATAAAGCATCATCCTGTATATCAGTAAACAAGCTTTCAAATGACGTGGCATAATTGTGCCAAGTGGACGGGGCTTATTTATTAAGATTTGGATAATGACGTGGTCGCAAATTCACAAAACTTCGTCTGTAGTGTTTTGATTTTCCATTACGAGCGTTTAAAAGATAACATGGGTTCGGTTTCATCAAAAAACCTGAAAAGGGATTGACATGACCGATTTTTTTGTACCTCTAATTTCCTGCCTTAAAAAAATGACACTGGCTTGTATGAGACAGATGATCTCCAAGCGATAATCCAATTTATCAGCAATAGCACATTTCGGCTCGGCACACAAAGTCAGTGCTCTAAGTAGCTCATCAATCTCAAATGGGTCCTCGAAAGCATCAACCATGCAGTTTAAAAACACTTGCTTGCCTGTGCTAGACACTCACGTGTAAACTTTGAGCACAAAGTCCTTCTCCTCCTTGAGCTCAGATATGGTGTGCAGCACATCACTCATAGCGAGCACAGCGCATCCGTATGGGCGTCGGTAGTGCACGTGTGGAGGGCCCTTCTTCGAGTCATTCAGCAGCATTCGCCCTGTGAACAGAAAGCACTGCATTACCATGTCAACTTCCACATACGGAAATGGATGATACTATTACAGCAGAGTCACTGCGGTATGGAGTGAGCGAGTAATGTTCAGCCACAGGAACATAAATCAGAAGCAATGAACTGCAGATCTGAGCTGTCACTGTCTGGAGCTTTCTATGATCTAACACACCTGATTGCAGGCGAGAGAATTCAAGTCAATACACGCTAACCTGCAAACCAACACTGGAAAGCTTCTGGCTAGACATAAGGAGCAACTACATTTAAAATAGAGCTTCAGCCAGAAAACATGGCTGGAAGTCCAAAAGACAAAGAATGACTCCTTTTCAGTTAGCTCACATTTATGTAACATTAAACATAATTATGAATGACAGTACATAATTTTCACTTTAACACAATGTAAACCTAATACCCTGTCCACACTAGGGATTTTGTACCAATACGAAACTACTTTCGTTCCGCAACACCTGTCCACACTAGCAACTATACCGGTACTGTAGCGGTATAACTGTATCGGTACGAAACCCACAAATGTATGGGTTTCGTACCGGTACAGTATCGGTACTGTAGCACGTCGCTGTAGTGTGGACAGATGAAGCGGTTCTGTATCGATACAAATATAATGCGCAAGCGCAATGAACCATTCCTATGTCTTCCGGGTTATTCATACAATACAATACGCCCGTGCTTTCCAGCTGTAAATAAAACGTCAAAATGGCTCAAAACGACTGTGGAGCTACATGGAGCAAAGAAAGGGGGGAGGGAGGGAGGGGGGGAGGAAGAAAGGAGGAAGAGGGGAAAAGGGAGAGAAAGGGAGGGGAAGAGAAGGAAAGAGGGAGAAAGGGAGGGGAAGAGAAGGGAAGAGGGAGAAAGTGAGGGGGGAGAAAGGGAGATTCGTTTTCTTTGTTTCTTTCTCAACTGCCTCGCGCGTTTTATACGATTCGACTGAATAAATGACCACCAGAAATACAGACTGTACATTGACAACAAAAAGCGCACACCCGTTGTTTCATCCGCCATATTCTCGGAAGGAAGTTACTCGGTAACCACGGAAACATTTCGCGCACGTGCATTTCAACTTCCGTGAAAGAAAACCGCAAACATTTCTCGCTAGTGTGGACAGATGCACTAAACTGTACCGGTATACTTTGTATCGATACAGTTATACCACTTTCGTACCGGTATAAGTGTGAACACAGCATAAGTTACTTGAACAAAAATGCAGCCCTCCTGTTAACTTCGCTAACAAGACAAAGCAAAACTACTTTCTGAACACATGAACATGGGGAAGCCATGGCCTAATGGTCAGAGAAGCAGCTCTGGGACCAAAAGGTTGCTGGTTTGATTCCCTGGACCAGCAGGAATTTTCTGAAGTGCCCTTGAGCAAGGCACCTGCTCCCCAGGCTGCTCTGGGTATGCTGATAAGAGTGTCTTCTAAATGCCATTAATGTAACATAACATTATAAAGGCATGTCTGCGGAAGAAGAGGGTACCGGTCACATTCTCTGTCCCTAATAGAGAATGTGCGGAATTTTGAAACAAAAAATATGATAATGACGACCCTGTACTGTTGCAGGAAGAATGGGACAAAATAACACCTGAAACAATTAATCACTTGGTGTCTTCAGTCCCTAAACATCTTTTAAGTATTGTGAGAAGGAATGGCAACATTACAAAGTACAGTAGTAAATGCTCTACGACCCACTTTTTTGAATGTGTTGCAATTGATTTTCCAAATAATGCCCATTAACATAACTGAAACGTCAACTTGCAGTTAGCGCTAGAGTTAGCATTAGAACTGCATATAATGTAAAATGGAGCTGGATCATTTTAACCTTTTCTGAAAGATTAAAGATGTAATGTATTCTCATTCACAAACTTTTACTCACAAAACCTTCGCTTTGTATGCCTTCACTCACACCTACCCACTGGGCTTCTGTCTTTCAGTAAAGTTGTGTGTAAATGTTTTTATAAGCCATGCCGAACAAAGTTTACAAAAATTTTAGGACTGTCGAATTTCTTCTGAGTCACACAGGTATGTTGAGAAATGAAAATCATCCATATGTTACCAAGCACATTTATGGCACACTGAGAACAATAACGCCAATATCATGTGCAATATTACTTATTATTATACATACAGGCCACTTTTTCCCTGGAATAAAATCATGTATTCTATTCCCTTCTCGTGGGCTTATTGATGGCGTGCAATATTGTTATCGTATCGTTTATCCTCCATGTATTACGCCACTCTCCCCAATGGAGAATGAGCGTGCAATATTGTTATAACATTGCACGTTGTCAAGACAACACGACGTCACACTTCGGAGCTCATGCGAAGATCCAATGACAAAACCTTTCTGCTGTGCATGCGCACAATCATTTCTTTGTCGGCCGGGAAAGAGAGAAGACGGGGTTAATTCAGTGCTCGGATTAAGTACTAAATAAATAAACTGAAAGCTGAAACTAAAGACGCGCTGAACACTCGAAAGGCTACCAAAACTTCATTATATATTCTTCACACATATTTGTGACCCCTCACCGAATCCAGGGACACATATCGGCCGAAACGAATCCGAGATAATCGCAAAAGAAGCATTTTTTTTTCGAAATTTGTGATTTTTGTTTTTTCCCATCATGTGCAAGTTGAGATCTTGAAGAATGCAATCAGTATTTCAGATAATAGATTGTTTTGTTGGAAAAGCATACATTTTTTGTTGCAAATTGTCTCGTTTTTGTCAGGACTGTAGCCTGCTGGGGGGTGTGGGTAAATTACCATATGGGCCATTCACATGATGATTTAAGTCATTTGTTTTTTTTTTTTTCATGAATCAGCTGTATGATCCGAGTTGAGCGCATGGCTACTTAACCTGCATACAGGCGTGTGATTTCACTATGGAATGAGTTACTAAACAGAGCGCAGAGGAGCAAACACCGCGAAGCAAACAGACACTCGGTATTTACATCGGAGATGACCATTTCTACCAAAAAAACCCCGCAACCTCGTTTTCCAGATTGAATGGAATACTTGAATGATCGGATGCTACATGGACCGTTCTAGGACTGCATTATTCCATCGGAGGCATTGGTGTGTGCAAGGCGCCGTTTCTCTTTCTGATGGGGTAAGTTTATTAATCTAAGGCTGTGTGGTTATTTTTGCATGTAACGGAGAGTGTTGTGGTTTGGTTAAGCCTAGGTCACAACCGGACGTACGATTTTTTGGCCGTGTGATTTTTGGCGTTTCCCAAATCGCTGCGTTATTTTTTTGTTCATGGAGAAAGACGTGCGTTGGCCATAAGTTTGTCTTGCAACCTGAAAAAAACGTAAGCGCCCGTAGAGTTTGTTTGACATGACAAAGAACCTCTGCGGCCGGTCTGCGGCTCGAAAATCAGCGCATCACACGCGCGCTCTCGTGCTTTTCACACGCGCGCTCTCGTGCGTTTCATGCGCGCTCTCCGTGCGTTTCTTGCGTTTTTTGTGTGTAGACCGGCCGTAGGAGCACGTATGGTCGGTTGTGACCGAGGCTTTACATGAAACTAGTGTTGTGTTAGTTGTGTCATCATCGTGCTATCTTTCTTTCTTACGGTGTGAGTAATTTTTCAACCACAAAACGTTAAAGTATACTTTAGGACTTATTTTTGTATTTATGTTGGGCATACTTTGCATGGAAGGAAAATTGACGTGGTGATCTTTGTTTATATGAAAGTAGCATCGTGCTAGCTCGTAGGGGGTAGGGCTTTCCTTAATGTCATGCAAATGAGCACCATTATGTGCCCGCCCTACACCCAGAGTAGCTGAGATGGAAAACTTTGAGGGCGATTTTCTCCCTTTTCTGTTTTAAGAAGTATACACTTTCAAAAGGCCACACATTCTTCAAATATTGTCAGATCTCCACATGGAAAGCATCATTGGAAAGCTTAGAAACTGTACTTTCTGAATCTGTCAATAACTCAAAATGCCCCCGGGCAGACGTGTCCCTGGATTCTGTGATCTGCCACATTTTACAAGAGAAAAACAAACCAACAGACATCGAAAAACTGGAAAAGAGACACGTTGGAGATGTAAAACTTCGCGTCACTAAAAGACGAAGATTTAAAAAGAAAGACGCGCTGAACACCTGAAAGGCTACAAAAACCTTCACTGGATATTCTTCAAGCATGTTTACAAGAGAAAAACAAACCAATGGATATCGAAAAACTGGAAGAGAGAGCAATAGCGAAAATATTATCGAAGTTCTACTTGGAGGTTTGGAAAAGTGACGGAGACTTTTACAAGAGGACTTCATTCGTGGACTTCACTCAGCAAAGCCCTTTTGTTTTGAACAACTGCAATGTAACAGTTAACTCCGACCAAAAGTAACTGTGAACTTGAACTGTCAACCTGGATATAGCTTGTATATAAGTTGGGTTGTTGTTCAGGCTTTTTGGACTTGTTCGAACATTGACTTTGTAAAGTACATTGGATTCGATCAGAATCAGCATTCAATATTGGTAAGTTCCCCCCCCCGTTCTTTTGTAAAATCTATAATTGTTCCATCGAATGTGTATGTATTATAATAAAAAAATAATAATATTGGCTATTTTTTTCATGGTATATCAGATATATTTCCATTCAGCTAACATGATATTGAATTGGTCTTCAACTCGTTCAATATCATGCTAGCTGAATGGAATATATCTGATATACCACTCAAAGCCAGCCAATATTATTTAAATATGACTTCTTATTATCATGTACAATTTATATTTACTGTATATTACTTCTCAATATCACAAGTAACATTCCTCTCCCATGTCTTGTGTAATAAATAGAAGAAGAAGCCTCTATTTTTGTCACATGTCCACCCATCTGAAGCAGTGAACACACACACCCAGAGCAGTGGGCAGCTATGCTACAGTGCCTGGGGAGCAGCTGGGGGTTAGGTGCCTTGCTCGAGGGCACTTCAGCCATGATACAGAGGGAGGGGTAAGTACTGTTAATTTCACTCAACTCCCCTCACATTTTTCCTGCCGGTCCTGGGAATCAAACCGGCAACTCTTTGGGCCCAAGGCTGCTTCTCTAACCTTCAGGCCATTACATTATTATGATGCAATATCTTTGGCAATATAGCTTTCACTTTCCTGAGCCCAAATGCACACTCCTGCAGTTACATAACGGCACTTTTGATGCGAATTCCACAGGAGGTGAAGTAAAATTATAAAAGAAAGGGAGCACATTTGGCTCCCAGCAAAAGTCCACATGAGGGAGGGGGCGGAGATTTTAGCTCTGCTTTATAGGGGTAAAATTCAACTGGGAATATTACAGGCCCACTTACCAGTCCTGATGACCTGAGCAACAATGTATAGGTCTCGTTTCATATCCTTATTACTCAGGTCCTGTGAGGATACAAAGAAAGACAGAGATGAGACGTACTGTGGAGCAATGAATGTGAATTTTACAGGAAATGATTATATCCCGTGTGCTAAAGCTGCCCAGCGTAATCAGCACTGTTCAATTTACAGTTAATTAAACTGTTCTCGAATGTGATCTCTGCACTCCTTGTGTATTATAATCTGATGTAAATGAAGGTGTTAATGCACGAATGAATACTGGAGCGAAAGTGTGCTTGATGTTCTGGAGCACGGCCATCACGAAAAGTATGAGGTGATCAGGTTTATATCCAGATGTTTCGCAAAAGCACAATTTTGAAAAGAAAAGATGAAAGTTACAATATGTTGATTATTCTGAAATACAGAGCCAGATATGCGCTATCTAAGAAACTGCAACTGTGATTATATCATTAGTTTTTCTTACTAACAACTTCCATGGTTGCATATAATGTTACTTCACTACATTACATTATTAATCCTTAAACCTTTAGTTTATTAGACATATCAGGTGAAAATTCAACCCAAATTGCTTGAAACTGCTCTCATCGGATTCAGAATTGAATGCTTAACAACATACTTTTTACAGAATTAAAATATGTTTATCCGTTCTTGAGATATTACAAATCAGAGATTGAAGAAATGGCTTAATTTTTACAAAACTGATGTAATATTGTGTATTCGGATCACATGGTCCAAAATGGGCCTCATTAACGAATGAAATCAAATGTGTTTCTTAATAACTTTTTTATTTTTCAAGATATTTACATGGAAATTGGCAGGCACATATATGGTTGTATACTGAATACAAAAAAAAAATTACGAAAAATTACTAAAACCCATTTCTGCAAATTAGTATTTAATTAGCGTGAAGAATGAATGCATCCCAGTTAGGAATGTCATTCACATCTACCATTCTCTATCAAATTAAAAAGATTATTTCTAATTCCCTCTTTGTGCTCTGTAGGCCTTTGTATTTCTAAGTAGGGCCTACTCGTGTTTATATGAAAGAATATAAATAATTCTTATTTCAATTAATATTCACAGCTTTCAAGGCGAACCTCGAAAAAACTGTGTGACCCACATCCAATAAACAATTCCAGTTAATTGAATTGCAATTGAGGCTCACGTTTCTGACTTCCGTTTTTTTAAAATATCATTTTGACCACTAAGATCTCAATATTTTCATCAAAACAACTACAGTTATATTCTAAAATAGTTATTTATTTACATGAATCAGTTTGATTTGAAAAAAAAAGTAGGTAAAGCTATGAAAACTCAGTTCAAAGTCTCCCGTGAATCATAACATCAAAACTAGCTGACGGAAAATTTTGCTGAATACTTCATCAGAAACAGTGAGAGCGAGAGAACATCCCTATAAAAGTTATCTGATTTGATATTCACGAGTCATCCAGTCGGAAACTGATCAAAAGAGAAAGCGAACCTGAGCGCTTTCCCGTGACTCAAAAATCATCAGCACTTTCCCGACATCCTGCGAGCAGAGTTTTTACTCTGTTGTACCAACTTCAACCTGCCGTTACTCCCAAACTACTGAACAGATCTTAATTAGATACATTTTTTTGGAAAGCAAAGATTATAAGCTTTTTAATGATAGTATTCACAGTCGAAAATATTCAAGACTTAAGCAATGACAGATTTGGAAACTTAGATGAGCGTCTGCATGGACAATTTTCACAGCACGGCCAGCGAGCGTCTTATATGCCTAAGTTTATTATCCAGTTCATTATTCAGTAACTAATCTGATGAGTATCACAATGTTTTTATAAATGTAAAAGCAATAATACATTGCGGTCCGTGTACTTTTTCGTTCATTCATTATTCTATTTTGGAAGTCACATGAGAAATGAAAAAGGATTCGTTTATGAATTTTTACACTTGTGTATGACTTGTGAAATGGAATCCAGAGCTATGTTTTGATGTATTTTTAGTTATTGAAAATGAGTCATTGAACAGCAGAAAAAGGGAAAAAGCAATTTTGAAAAATGCCGTTCTGAATTGCGTTTTAGTTTATTTAGAACTTAGGTTTTGGGTGACCTGGAAGCCTAAGCTTGTGGGCGGGTTGGGAGCGTTATGGTTTATTTATTCTCATCCGCATGACATGGCGTCTTTGGAGGCATATTCCGACTTAATTTGCAGAGCATGTACTGCATAGCATCCATGATCCATGAACTCGCTGGAGGTCGAGTTATCGTCGTCGTTGTGTGTTGTGAGACATGAGTGAGCGCGAGCCAGGCGGTGTAATTTACTTCCGGGTGAAATATAGGATCAGTCAAATGAAATTCAATAAAGGAATAAATGAATATTACAAAATAAGAAAACGATCAGAAATGTTGTCCACTTTTCTAATACTACTATTTGACAATGGCAATACATTTCGAAAACAAAACAGAGCCATTTCTGCTTGTATTGTTTTTAATAAAACACCAAGCTGCACCCTTTTTTAAATTTCATCTTTCATTCCAAAATAGAATAATGAATGAACGAAAACGTACACGGACCCATTACTCGTGTGGTTATTTTATTTCATTTTTATATTTAATATACTGTCATTACATTTAAGGTGTTGAAATCAAGCTAATAATGTGGCTCACTAGTTGTATTTTTTGGGCCTTATTTCATTTTCAGGAATGTGCGCCAAACTTACTTTTCCATGACGTACGGTAATGTATCTCTCATATTTAGAACTCAAGTCAATAGAACCTAGGTACTTTTGTTATTGAATTTTGGACATGTATTTGCAAAAAAAAAAAAAAAATCCATAAAAATTGTACAATTTTGAATGATGGTTTAAATTTAGCACTTCTTTTTAAAAAAAAAAAAAAAAGCATTGATGAAAACATGGATGAAAATGGAAACCTTTCTCTCTCTTCTTTCTTCCTTTTACCGTAAACAGTGCGCAGAGCCGGTCGATTTTCTCCGGGTTCTTTGGGCCTCCGTTTTTGTTGAGCCTCACCATGAACTTCTCACTGCAACAAAATAGCACATGCTTAAATTCGCCTTGAAATCATTTGCATAAGATGCCTAGTGGCTCAAGTCTTAACAACTCAATAAGTCCTGCTGTTCCTTCATACAAACAGCTCTCCATAATGTCAATTAAAGGTGGCCTCCTGCAGTAGCTCTGACACCATAGCAGCTCTTTCACACAAGGAGCTGAGACGAAAGAGGAGGTGGGTGGTTAATAATGTGCCTCGTTCTCCTCTCGTTTCCCACAGGGGGTCTGGGAAAGTCAGGATAGAGAGACAGAGCGATGACAGGGGGAGAATGAAGGAGACTAGGAAGCTTTAATCAGATCTGAGGGAGGAGAAGAGAACACTTCCTGTCTGCCACAGCCCAGCTTAATGGAAGCAGGGTGTCAGGATTATAAGAGTTTGTGAGAGGAAGACAGACAAGAGGAATGTAGTCTACCTGAGGCATGGCTGATAGAAAAATAGGCTGACCGGACAGATGCTACATTGGATGAAGACATATTTCTTTAAAAGAACAAAAGCCATTCAGAGGAGCACCTTCCATTTGTGTCTCTGGCCTTGTTCACTCTGGCTTTCTGCTCTCACACACAGTCAACTCGAATGAACTTGTCCACAATGTAACAGGGTTATCAAGTTATCAATGTTCCCGATTTTTGTCCTATAAATTGCTGTGTCTCCAAACTGTTCCACTGGCATCCATGTCCAACAGACAGGAGTTTCAAGCTTGGGTTTGGAAATGTTATTTGTTGCGTGCTTTCATGTCGTGCACTTGACAGCTATGATATAACAATTCTATCCAATGGCACAAAAGCATTTCCTTTCGCAATCCCATCCAATGGTTAAATATATATAGATAGCCTGCCCCTTCGAAACTATGCACACAAAGTCTAACACTGAGACCACTGCTGCAAATGTAATAATTCAAAGTAATGCAATATTTCTTACTGGAGCAGTATGCAAACATGACACATCCCTAAATAGTTATTTCATCAGAATTCTTGTCACACATTCTGCCTCTCAGCACACGTCATATTTCCCAGCAGTGTGAGCACTGCTTGTGCTTATTAGTGCTGCACTGTTAGTCAGTACAATCAACAGTAAAATTCTGTGAAATCATGACATAAAAATTCTGTCAAGCAAAATACAGTGATATTGTGTTTATTTACCAGTATGATGTTGTATAATGTCGAACCAAAAATTATTGTAAATTTTAAAATAAAAAATTTCAAAAATATTGTATTTTGTTGTGGAAAACACGCATTTTTGTATTTTGTACAGAGAAAAGTTGTATTCTTCACAACAACATAAATTTTTATTTTTTACATTTTAGCAGTGTAAAAATAACATTTAATGTCTGTGATTATTAAATCCAGACAAATGAATAGCTAGCTACATTTAACAAACATCTCATCTCATTATCTCTAGCCGCTTTATCCTGTTCTACAGGGTCGCAGGCAAGCTGGAGCCTATCCCAGCTGACTACGGGCGAAAGGCGGGGTACACCCTGGACAAGTCACCAGGTCATCACAGGGCTGACACATAGACACAGACAACCATTCACACTCACATTCACACCTATGGTCAATTTAGAGTCACCAGTTAACCTAACCTGCATGTCTTTGGACTGTGGGGGAAACCGGAGCACCCGGAGGAAACCCACGCGGACACGGGGAGAACATGCAAACTCCGCACAGAAAGGCCCTCGCCGGCCACGGGGCTCGAACCCGGACCTTCTTGCTGTGAGGCGACAGCGCTAACCACTACACCACCGTGCCGCCCCTTTAACAAACATATATTTTGAATTTTTATTTTTAAGATTTTGACTGAGGGTGTCATGGCTTAGTTGGATAAGGTGCCATACCATAAATCCGGGGACCTGGGTTCGATTCTGACCCGAGGTCATTTCCCCATCTCTCTCTCTCATTTCCTGTCTCTACACTGTCCTATACAATAAAGGTAGAAAAAATTTGTACAAAATTATGGGACAATCTGTTTATTTTACAATTTAACACTGTTGTAATTTCTGTTTGGTCAGTAAAACTGTTTACATGTTCACTGTATTTTATACTGAATTATTCTGGCAACCACAGCTGCCAGGTTTTTTCTGTAAAAACAACAGATTTTTTTTTTACAGTGTGCTTGTGTTTTCGTTTCTTTTTTAGCATGTTTCTTCGCGAAGTCTTGACAACTATATTTTGCATTTCTGTACCATTAAGCTCTGAGCTTTGGTTTCCTGTTTCCAGGTTGTTCTAGTTTTTGATTCTTGCACGTGTGTTGATCTTGATTATGTGCTATATAATATACATATTACACTACCGTTCAAAAGTTTGGGGTCACTTTGAAATTTCCTTATTTTTGAAAGAAAAGCACTGTTCTTTTCAATGAAGATCACTTTAAATACACTCTATACATTGCTAATGTGGTAAATGACTATTCTAGCTGCAAATGTGTGGTTTTTGGTGCAATATCTCCATAGGTGTATAGAGGCCCATTTCCAGCAACTATCACTCCAGTGTTCTAATGGTACAATGTGTTTGCTCATTGCCTCAGAAGGCTAATGGATGATTAGAAAACCCTTGTACAATCATATTAGCACAGCTGAAAACAGTTTAGCTCTTTAGAGAAGCTATAAAACTGACCTTCCTTTGAGCAGATTGAGTTTCTGGAGCATCACATTTGTGGGGTCGATTAAATGCTCAAAATGGCCAGAAAAATGTCTTGACTATATTTTCTATTCATTTTACAACTTATGGTGGTAAATAAAAGTGTGACTTTTCATGGAAAACACAAAATTGTCTGGGTGACCCCAAACTTTTGAACGGTAGTGTATATGCACTACGCTCTTGGGCAAATTAAAAAAAAGCCTGGGAGTGTATATGCACAAGTATGTGGACACCTGACCATCGCACTCCTATGTGCTTGTTAAAAGCAATCCTATTCCAAAACCATTACCTTTCAAGATGTTCCTTCCACTGCTGCTGTATCAGCCTCTGTTCTGTGGCTTTCCACTAGATTTTATGCTTTATGCACAGAGGCATTGTCGTGATCAATGTCGTGCCTTTAATTCCAATGATGAGAAATCTTAATGCTACAGCACTACAATTTTGGACAACTGTGCGCTTCCAACTTTGTGGCAACAGTTTGGGGAATGGTCAGGTGTCTGCATACTTTTGCCCATACAGTGTATCTTAGTTTAGTTTGCTGCTGGCTGTTTCATTATTGACACACACTATGGACTATGATGATGATTCTTGGATTACATAGCAGAAAACACGCTGAGTTCATGCTCTTGGGTCCGGCCTCATCAACCTGCATGTTATACTTGTTAGTTTACATAGACTTACTGGCCGCTTTATTAAGAACACCCATCCACCTGCTGTTTTATGCAGTTCTCTAATCAGCCGATCCCTTGACAGGCGCGCAATGCATAAAATCATGCAGATACAAATCAAGAACTTCAGTTAATGTTCACTTCAAACATTAGAATGGGAAAAACTGTGATTTCAAAGTGTGACTTTCACTGTGGCACTGTGGGTGTTGGTTTGAGCCAGATGGACTGGTTTGAGTATTTCAGAAACTGCTGACCTCCTGGGTTTTTCACACACAACAGTCTCTAGAGTTTACACAGAATGGTGCGAAAAACAAAAAAAAAACATTGACTGAGCGACAGTTCTGTGGGTGGAAATGTCTTGTTGATAAGAGAGGTCAGAGGAAAATGGCCAGATTGGTTCGAGCTACCAGGAAGGACATAGTAACTCATAGCAACTCTTTATAACCGTGGTGAGCAGAAAAGCATCTCAGCATGCAGCAGCAGAAGAGCACATTGGGTTCCAGTCCTGCCAGCCAAGAATAGGAATGTTAGGTGGGGTTTACATTAGACCGTATCAGCGGATCATCAGATTAACGTTTTTAAAATGATTAGCGTGCACACAGCAACACCAATACACGATTCGCGTGCACACAGCAACACCAATACACGGATACGCTCGGCTCTGCAGGCATCCTGCGCTCCAAATCACTCCGCCCTGAACAGCGAGTGCCCTCTGGAGGGTGCGGACTCCGGCCCTGCACAGCTCACAGAGCGCGCGAGTATAGCGCACGAGCAGTGATTCGGGACTGAGCCGCTGTGTGTGTGATCTCAGCGCATATCACTTACCACTTGCAAGTGGAAGGATGGCAAGCCTAAAGACAATCATAACTACACAATGGGCAGTATTTGCATCAGTATTTGCAGTATTTTCATACTTTTATACTCTTTAATGAAAGGTGATACAAGGCGGAAGTCCGCGCCGTTTTTCAGCAGTCGCGTCACATGACCAACGCCAGCGAATCAGGAAGGTGGATGTCACAGTGACGTTGTCCAATGACGACGCCAGCTAGAGCTCAGCACAGCGTATCCGCGTATTCTCAATGTTTACACAGCACCGGACCAGACACGATCTGGATTGAATACGTGGACCCTGGCGGATTCCCGTTTCCCGGCGTTTCCAGGCGTTTTAATGTAAACGGACAGTGCATCCGCGAAGAAAATGAGACAGATATGGTCTAATGTAAACTTGGCCTTAGAATCAAGAACAAGCTCCTATTAAAGTGGCTGGTGAGTGTATACTGTAAGATACAAAGAATAATTATGTGAATGAGTAAGTGGTTTCACTGACACAAATTCATTCATACAGTAAGGCGCAAAGCTCATGTTGAGAAAGAAGACCCCAACATATGAAAGGGGACTTCATTTATATAATGTTTCTTAAGTATTCTTTCTCCAGGTACTGAAACTTGTCACACAGTAGCATGGCTGGACGTTTCAGGAGTAACTTGATTCAGTGAGAAGTTGTCAGAGACTGGTGATTTGGTGGCCCTTACATATTTTCCACACATCAAGAGACATTAGCCTTTTCAATACAAATGCAATGTTACTATATACAGTACAGTACATCCCTGACTACCACTGCATGCTGCTTCTTAATTCTTGGGATACTAAGGGTTCTTATCTTCCAAAAGGAGGTCTACTTGGAATTCCTCCAGACAGGGCAATATTAACCCTTTAAGGTTCTAGATATAGATCCCCCCTCCCCCAGTGTTATCTTCTTTGGCATCCCTGCTTTTTTGTTTCCTATTTTCCATTTCTATCTGTTCATATTTGTTATCAAGCCTCCTAATTTCCCAGAAATGTACACCAGGAAACACGCAGTAAGCATTCATCACTGGGACAGAGATGAAGTAAAACTCTTTTGCAGCTCTTTAACATGCTTAGAATTATAACCTCGATACTCAAGTGCTTTTGTGTACAGTGGTTTATCTCTCTTATTTGAAAATACGTCTGCAGAAGGAGTTTGAGATAAACCAAAAGGACTCCCGGACACTCACTGAGGTCAGTAGTAGTATACTAGTTAAGATTCTCGGTTTGTGTTTGGAAAACTTCCAGTTCAAATCCTCAGATTTTCAGACAGCGACTCACTGGTGGGCCCAGAACTGCTCAGGTCTATTGGTGCGATTTTCCCAGTTGTGCGCAAGTTCTTTTTTCTACGCTTCCATTTATGCAAATTTCAGTTATGCGTGTTCTCCACTGGGTGGCACAGTGGTGTAGTGGTTAGCACTGTCGCCTCCCAGCAAGAAGGTTCTGGGTTCGAGCCCAGTGGCTGACAAGGGCCTTTCTGTGTGGAGTTTGCATGTTCTCCCCGTGTCCGTGTGGGTTTCCTCTGGGTGCTCCGGTTTCCCCCACAGTCCAAAGACATGCGGGTTAGGTTAATTGTTGGCTCTAAATTTACTGTAGGTGTGAGTGCGACTGTAGGTTGAGTGTGACTATGTGTCAGCCCTGCGATGATCTAACGACTTGTCCAGGGTGTACCCCGCCTCTCGCCCATAGTCAGCTGGGACAGGCTCCAGCTTGCCCATGACTCTGCACAGGATAAGCAGTTACAGATAATGGATGGATGAGTCACACCCTCATATATTTTGGATGTTGGGAAAACGTGGACGATGGACTTCTGTATTTACCATGTGAATGTCATTGAAAATCCGTGCAAACCATAAACCAGATTCTGAGTTTGAAAATAAATGCAAAATTATAGCTTAGCTATATTATGAATTGCCTCCAAAGGAGGCAAAAGTTTCTATGTAGGACATGAACCTAAAAATAAAGTAATTATCCCAAAAGACACATCACATGTGCTGACCGTATGTATAACCACTATGTATATTTGACGTGTGGAGATTCATTCATAAAAATGCACCATTGATGAAAACGTGCAACAAAAATCACGTTCCAATGTCTACGCTTGAACTCTTGCTGAGTCCCCGATTATTAAAAACACATTACTCATCAATCACTCATCATGACTCTTCCAAAGTACTCTCGATTAGCTAAGTAACACAGCGCTATTGGTTGACATAGGTCTCAAGTTCAAGTATAAATGACTCACATTTGTGCATGGAAAATAAAGGTAATGATGGTCATGTTGATTACTGTGGTTGGAAAGCTGTTCACCCAGGAGTCTGCACAGGTGGGTGATGGTTTCACAGTTGAGACCCAATTGCTGGATGCACTGCATGTCAGTCAGCACCAGTATATCCAAATGAGGTCGGAATACTCAGTCGTCTTCTTTGCACTTGGCAAGGTCTTCTCCGTCTTTCCCACTCTCTCAGGAGCACAAGCAAATGCAGTGCAAGCATTTTGGTTTAGGATTCCTCAAGCATTCCAAAAGGTTGGTCCAAATTATTCTCACCTTAATTGAGATTTCTGTTTTATTTTATTCACCCAGAAAGCAGCAAATTAACCACCTTTATAACACCCTTCAGGAGATACGTCTTCAAACGACTCCTGTTTGGAATCACAAGTGCTCCAGAAATTTTTCAGTGGAAAATGACCAAAGACCCTCAATGGCCTTGAAGGTGTGGCTATCTTCATTGATGATATACTGGTGTATGGGGACACTCCAGAGCAGCATGACCAGCATCTCAGCAAGGTGTTGGAGAGGATAGAGTCAGCCGGCCTGAAGCTGAACAAAGTAAAATGTAAGTTCAGACAGAACCAGCTTCACTTCCTGGGCCAAGTCATTGACAAATCAGGCATGAGACTTGACCCTGATAATGTCAAGACAATCCATGAGCTCCCACCACCACAGAATGTGCAAGAGCTAAGACGTATTCTGGGCATGTTCAATGACCTGGGGAAATACATTCCCAATCTGTCCACAGTGGGCCAGCCACTATATGAACTGTTAAGCTCCAAGTCAGTTTGGACGTGGGACCACCCTCAGCAGGAGGCATTCAAGTGCATTAAAGACATTCTGTCCACCTCTCCAGTCCTGAAATTCTATGACGTGAACCGACCTACTGCTGTCTCAGCCGATGCCAGCAGCTATGGCATAGGCGGGGTGCTGCTGCAGCTGCACGATGTGGATTGGAAACCCATGGCATACTGTTCACGTCGTCTGTCTAAGGCCAAGACCAGATATGCACAGATTGAAAAGGAGTGTTTGGCGAGTGTCTGGGCCTGTGAAAGATTCGAAAAGTACCTGTGTGGCCTTGAAAATTTTAACTTGGTCACCGATCACAAACCCCTGGTGCCACTCATGAATAAAAAGGACTTGGACAACACGTACCAATAAGGTGCCAAAGGCTACTCATGAGACTTATGAGGTTTAAACCGACAGCCAAATACGCACCAGGGAAGACCTTGACAGTGGCTGACACCCTCTCATGGAGTCCGCTACAGTGCCTGGAAAAAGAGCCTGACACTCACTCAGATGTGGCATGTTATATAGCAGCTGTTGTTGATAATATGCCAGCCATCCCACATAGGTTGGAGTCCATAAAGACAGCTACAGCAGCTGACTGTAATCTACAGATGGTGTTGCAATATATCAAGTCAGGGTGGCCAGAGTACATACATTGCTCAGCGTAAATGAGTACACCCCCTTTGAAAAGTAACATTTTAAACAATATCTCAATGAACACAAACAATTTCCAAATTGTTGACAAGACAAAGTTTAATACAACATCTGTTTAACTTATAACGGTAAAAAGTAAGGTAAATAATATAACTTAGATTACACATTTTTCAGTTTTACTCAAATTAGGGTGGTGCAAAAATGAGTACACCCCACAACAAAAACTATTACATCTAGTACTCTGTATGGCCTCCATGATTTTTAATGACAGCACCAAGTCTTCTAGGCATGGAATGAACAAGTTGGCGACATTTTGCAACATCAACCTTTTTCCATTCTTCAACAACGACCTCTTTTAGTGACTGGATGCTGGATGGAAAGTGATGCTCAACGTTTTTGTTGTGGGGTGTACTCATTTTTGCACCACCCTGATTTGAGTAAAACTGAAAAATGTGTAATATACGTTATATTATTAACCTTTTTCCCGTTATAAGTTAAACAGATGTTATATTAAACTTTGTCTTGTCAACATTTTGGAAATTGTTTGTGTTCACTGAGACATTGTTCAAAATGTTACTTTTCAATGGGGGTGGACTCATTTATGCTAAGCACTGTAGGTAATGTCCCAGCAGCAATCAGGGAGTATTTTCCTATCAAAAGTGAACTGTCTGAATACAATGGGATTGTCATCAGAGGAAGCCGTATGGTGATTCCAGATGTGTTGAGAGCTGACATCCTGGATCGCATACACGATGGACACCAAGGTCTGACGAAGTGCAGAGAGCAGGCCCATACATCCGTATGGCGGCCTGGCATTTCATCTGAAATCAAACACAAAGTCCAGTCCTATCAGGTGTGCCATGAGATGAAACCCACTCAGCGAAAAGAACCTCTCATCTCAACCCCTCTACCTGACCGGCCTTGGAAGAGACTTGCTATTGACCTGTCTGATCATAACAAACACACTTACCTCATTGTATCAGACTATTTCTCCTGGTTTCTTGAGATACTTCACTTGCCAACAACCACTGCCTCACAGGTTATCTTAAAGCTGAAGGCAGTGTTTGCGAGATTTGGCTGTCCAGATGAGGTGGTGTCTGACAATGGGCCTCAATTTTCATGCCAGGAGTTTAAGGAGTTTGCGAGGGAGTTTGACTTTATGGACATTACCTCAAGTCCACACAACCCCCAAGGGAACGGACATGCAGAGAGAGGAGTTCAGACTGCAAAGAGAATCCTAAAGCAGAAAGACCCCCTGCTTGCCCCCATGTGCTTTCGGCCGACATCTTGCACCACCACAGGTGTGAGCCCAGCAGAGTTGCTTATGGGCCGGAACTCTTCCAACACTGAAAGGAAACCTTCAGCCCCGATGGCCAGATCTGGAAATTGTCAAGAATAAGGATGCAATGGAGAAACAGAAACAAGTCTTCTACTTTAATCAGCGCCACGGAGCTACACCCCTACCATCGTTAAAGCCAGGTGATCCCGTCCTCATGAAGCTGGACCATCAGAAATCCTGGGGATCACCTGCTGTTGTCACTGGAGAAAGCTTCACACCATGCTCCTTTATCATTGAAACACCCCAGGGAGCCACATTGAGACGCAACCGCCATCACTTACAACATGTTCCTGCAAGAGCTAGAGTCGCACACCCTTTAGCTCCAGACGGACTACAGCAAGGGGCTGCTAAACAGCAGCCTGACCCCGCGGTCTCCACGGACACTGCCTCACCAACCCCCAGTGTCAAACCACCAGCAGACGCACAGCTTGTGAACAGGCAAGGCAGGCAACTGCTTGGGGCCTCCTGGCCCAGGGCCCCCCCGAGAGTCGGGGCCTGAGGGCTTATTTATTTTGTTTTTTATTGTTTTTATTGTTCTTTACCATTGTATTTTCACATTTTGAATTTAAAAAACTTTGGTTTCATACATTTTTCGTTGGTGTCAGATTATCTCATCTCATCTCATTATCTCTAGCTGCTTTATCCTGTTCTACAGGGTCGCAGGCAAGCTGGAGCCTATCCCAGCTGACTACGGGCGAAAGGCGGGGTACACCATGGACAAGTCGCCAGGTCATCACAGGGCTGACACATAGACACAGACAACCATTCACACTCACACCTACGGTCAATTTAGAGTCACTAGTTAACCTAACCTGCATGTCTTTGGACTGTGGGGGAAACCGGAGCACCCGGAGGAAACCCACGCGGACACGGGGAGAACATGCAAACTCCACACAGAAAGGCCCTCGCCAGCCACGGGGCTCGAACCTGGACCCTCTTGCTGTGAGGCGACAGCGCTAACCACTACACCACCGTGTCGCCTGGTGTCAGATTATTTATAACATATTGGTGATGAACACTGGTCAGAAGGGCCCTCTGGAAATTTTTGCTTGGGGCCACAACAGACTCTAGAATCGCCTCTGACCACCAGACACACAAAATGGGTTGTTATGTACCCAGTCTGGCAGACTGAGCAAACCTGTCGAACGATTAAATCTGTGGAAAAAAAGAAAAGAAATAACATGTTCACTGTGATAAGCGTGGCTACTTTGTTTAATAACTGAGCCATGGACTGTGGTGAGGAAAAGGAAAAAGGGAAACATTTATTGATTCTGTGAACTGGAAAACTTTACTGAAACTGTGAAGGGAGCTGATATTCTGATGTTCTAATATAATGCACAGATTAATGTTGATGTGTTAAATCAATTAATACCAGTGTCATACTGATGTATTGAATGCACTATCCTTTGAATGTTCAGTAAGAACCAGGAAATGTATTTTTGTCTTGTTTTGTTTTTAGAGAAAGACACAAAAACTGAAAAGGGGATATGTAATGTAATTTGCACATATAAATGTGGCAATATACCTTTAAGTGCTTTCTGTTTTCGTCACTGGTAATGAGCAACACTTACGTTCGACTCACGTTGTGGCAGTTAGAAAAAGTTCTCATCATCTGCCTGTCTGGGATACCTGTTTCACATCTCATCTCATTATCTGTAGCCGCTTTATCCTGTTCTACAGGGTCGCAGGCAAGCTGGAGCCTATCCCAGCTGACTACGGGCGAAAGGCGGGGTACACCCTGGACAAGTCGCCAGGTCATCACAGGGCTGACACATAGACACAGACAACCATTCACACTCACATTCACACCTACGGTCAATTTAGAGTCACCAGTTAACCTAACCTGCATGTCTTTGGACTGTGGGGGAAACCGGAGCACCCGGAGGAAACCCACGCGGACACGGGGAGAACATGCAAACTCCACACAGAAAGGCCCTCGCCGGCCACGGGGCTCGAACCCGGACCTTCTTACTGTAAGGCGACAGCGCTAACCACTACACCACCGTGCCGCCGATACCTGTTTCAAGTTTGCCAAATAATAATAAGACTTCGTTGAACTCTAAAACCTGTGTGGACATTGGATTCTTTACACCATTAGTCATCATTTTATATACGCGTGTTTTTGCCTGGGGTAACCTTTTCTTTTTTGACCCGAGCTATGCCTGAGAACTCATAAAGTACCATCAGTTTAGGCCTATTTGCATATGCTTATTTGTCTCTGGTTTCCAGAAGCTAAAAAAAAAAAAAATGACACTCATGGCACCAAATTGCATATGAACTTGATGCAATAAGATTCTTGAGACATGTCTGTTGAACTGTCTGGATACTTGTCCATGTGTGTGTATGCTCACCAGCACAGGAATACACATCTTTGCTCACTCATTGACCTGCTGATTTGACAAGCTCCCCTGCCAAGAATGTCCAATCAGTTCGCAGAAAAGCGCCAACAGCTTTCGCTTGAGGAAACGCTGTCCTTTGCAAGCAACGACAGGTATTCATTAAACCCTTTCATCGTTAACAAAGAAGTGTTTCTTTGTCTTTGTTCAATTCAAGGGCAACTCTGACTATTGTTAATGCATTTTAAAGACGTTTCCTTGTTTTATTGTCGTTACACAGATGCCAAAAAGCTATAAGATTGATGACGGATCTGGTTAGTGATATGAGGCATGTTCAGGTAGTTCGCTTGCTGAGAAATTACTTAAAATGAAAGGAATAGGCATGGATTTACAGGATAATAAATCAATCAAGTACTGGGAGATGAAGTGAGATTTCATTTGTGTGGTCAGTTACATAATCATGCCAAGTTTGAAAGACAGTGAAAGACTCACTGAAGGGAAAATGTACAAAAAGTACTTGGCAGCTGAAATATGAAAAAGTTTATTGAAAAGGTATGCTCAAAATGCTCCATCCATTTTTGATGCTGTCCAAATTGTTTCCGACGTTGTAGGCTGATGGTGCTGGAAGCCTAAAGTAGGCATATCAGGTGAAAATTCAAATTCAATCCAAACTGCTTGAAACTGCTCTCACTGAATTCAGAATTGAATGCTAAACAACATAATTTTTACATAATTAAAATATGTTTATCCGTTCTTGAGATATTATTACAAATCAAAGCTTGGGGGGCTTAATTTTTAGAAATCTGCCCTAATATTACGTATTCGGATAACATGGTCCAAAATTGGTCTTATTAACAAATGAGATCAAATGTTTTTTTCTTAATAACGTTTCTATTTTTCAAAACATTTACATGAAAATTGGCAGGTACATAGATAGTTGTATACTGAATACAAAGTTTGAAAAATTAGTAAAGACAGATTATGCAAATTAGCATTTAATTAATATTAATTATGGTAATTAGGAAAAGGTTAAATTGATACACTCAATAAAAAAAGTAGGCGGCACAGTGGTGTAGTGGTTAGCGCTGTCGCCTCACAGCAAGAAGGTCCGGATTCGAGCCCCGTGGCTGGCGAGGGCCTTTCTGTGCGGAGTTTGCATGTTCTCCCCGTGTCCGCGTGGGTTTCCTCCGGGTGCTCCGGTTTCCCCCACAGTCCAAAGACATGCAGGTTAGGTTAACTGGTGACTCTAAATTGACCGTAGGTGTGAATGTGAGTGTGAATGGTTGTCTGTGTCTATGTGTCAGCCCTGTGATGACTTGGCGACTTGTCCAGGGTGTACCCCTGTAAACGTAGTGCTGTAACTGACGTATACAGCGACGTAACTGACGTATACAGCGACGTAATGACGTGGCTCCGCTTAGCACCGCGAGCTATGGAAAAGCAAACTGGTTCTCAGCTGGCTCGCAAGTTGAACGAGTTGTGAACCAGCACCAGCACTGGCCCCGAACCAGCCCTGGGACTGATTTGGTGGAAAAGGGGTATATGTGTCAGCCCTGTGATGACCTGGCGACTTGTCCAGGGTGTACCCCGCCTTTCGCCCGTAGTCAGCTGGGATAGGCTCCAGCTTGCCTGCGACCCTGTAGAACAGGATAAAGCGGCTACAGATAATGAGATGAGAATGAATAAAAAAAGTAATAAAAGATTATTTCTAATACCCTCTTTGTGCTCTGTAGGCCTTTGTATTTCTCAAAAGTAGTAGGGCCTACTAGTGTTTATATTAAAGAATATAAATGATGATATTCAGAACTTTCAAGGCGAACCTCGAAAAAACTGTGTGAGCCACATCCAATAAACAATTCCAATTAATTGAATTGAAATTGACACTCGCATTTCTGACTTCCAGTTTTTTTTAAAATCTCATTCCGACCACTAAGATCTCAATATTTTTCATCAAAACAACTATAGCTCTATTCTAAAATAGTTAATTTACATGAATCAGTTTGATTTGAAAAAAAAAAGTCAGTAAAGCTATGAAAACTCACTTCAAAGTCTCCCGTGAATCATAACATCAAAACTAGCAGATGGAAAATTTTGCTGAATACTTCATCAGAAATAGTAAGAGCGAGCGAACATCCCTATAAAATTTATCTGATTGATATTCATGAGTAATCCAGTCAGAAACCAATCAAAAGAGAGAGAGAGAGAGAGAGCCTGAGCGCTTTCCCATGACTCAAAAAGCACCGGCGGTTTCCCAATATCACATGAGCAGAGAGTGGACTCTGTTGTACCAACTTCAACCTGCCGTTACTCCCAAAGTATTGAACAGATCTTAAAGGAGATATGCAGAAACTTTATTTTTAAATACGTACACTTCTGAGTGGACAGTATCTCCATCCTTGACTCTTGTATGCTGCATAATTGGGAATAAAAAATATATATTTTTGAGATTTAAAATCGACCGCAAAGTTGGCATTCGAGCTGCTCCGCTGAGCCAGCCAGCCCTGGGTGGGTGATGTCACAGCAGTAACCGGTGCTATAGACCAAAGCCAGACTCGGCAGGCGAGAGTGGTTGCAATGGCCTCTTCGTTCGGTTTTATTGGAGATTCTTCGGATTCCTCAGATAGTAATACATCTGACTGTGATAGTCCTGAAATTGGAGTGTGTGTACATGCTACTGCTATACATGTAGAACCGTGTCAGCTCGAACCGTCGGAAAGTCAATCTGATAGTAACATGTCATCCATGGAGGCCCCCACCTTACGAAAAAAAGCCAGAGAACAAAGCTGTCTAGAGAATTGGATAGAATTGAACTGACAGTCTCATGTGACTCATTAAAACAGGATAGGCGTTATAACTTATTCAACATACATGTGCATGCATGCATTTTCACTGACAAAAATTAAAAGGCTAATTAAATTAATCTGTAAAACCTGTGTTTTCTCTCCCCCCCCCATCTGTCCCTCTGAGTTACATGTCGGTCCTGGGATCGAGATGCTGACCTCTTCTGCTCCTCGGACCTGTCTGATCCATCCTGGTGCCCTGTGTCTGGTTGGAGTCTCATCGCATCGCTCCTGTGGAGGACGGCCCCATGTGGACAGTTGAAAGTCACACTTGGAGGACACTCTGGACTCTTACAGTAATGCTTTTATGGCTGAGGATTGCAGTTGACTTGCTAACTTTAGGACTGCAGTTGTCATGAACAGTTTTGCACTCAAGTTTCCATCAATGAAGAGTTTATAACATCAACAAAACTGACTTCATGTTAAAACTGTTAATGTGATAGTCATGTTGTCTGTTGTTGCCCAAATGAGGATGGGTTCCCTTTGGAGTCTGGTTCCTCTTGAGGTTTCTTCCTCATGTCGTCTGAGGGAGTTTTTCCTTGCCACCGTCACCACAGGCTTGCTCATTGGGGATAGATTAGGGATAAAATTAGCTCATGTTTTAAAGTCCTTCCCGCACCATGATCTCTGTTTCCACAGCCCTCAGCCTCTCACATAGCTAGGGTTACAGTGGGGGGCTAGTCCTCTGGTAACCACAAGAGTTTAACTCCCCACTCGCATCAGTATTGCAGCATACCTTGCCAGATGGTAGTAGGTACGATTTTTATGATGGTCTTTGGTATGACCCGACCGTGAATAGAACTCACTATCTCCCGATCGAGAGGCGGACACGCTAACCACTAGGCCACTAGCTGGTTAGCTCATGTTTTAAGTCGTTCAAATTCTGTAAAGCTGCTTTGCGACAATGTTTATTGTTAAAAGCGCTATACAAATAAACTTGACTTGACTTAAATAATCAGATAAACTGAGACAATCACATTCTGAAGCAAATTAAATAATCTTATACTAGTAACTTAAAGGGCGGCACGGTGGTGTAGTGGTTAGCGCTGTCGCCTCACAGCAAGAAGGTCCAGGTTCGAGCCCCGTGGCTGACGAGGGCCTTTCTGTGTAGAGTTTGCATGTTGTCCGCGTGGGTTTCCTCCGGGTGCTCCGGTTTCCCCCACAGTCCAAAGACATGCAGGTTAGGTTAACTGGTGACTCTAAATTGACCGTAGGTGTGAATGTGAGTGTGAATGGTTGTCTGTGTCTATGTGTCAGCCCTGTGATGACCTGGCGACTTGTCCAGGGTGTACCCCGCCTTTCACCCGTAGTCAGCTGGGATAGGCTCCAGCTTGCCTGCGACCCTGTAGAACAGGATAAAGCGGCTAGAGATAATGAGATGAGATGTGAACTTAAATACACAATACAAGTTGCATGAGTGTTGTTATGCTACCAAATGGGAGTCGCGTCTTACCCGTCTGGATATGTCTGTGCATATCCAGTGGAGAAGTCTGACAACTGATCCACTCATTCTCCATACTGAGTACTCCACCATTACTGTTCGGCTCACACTCCAGGAGAACTGGTGCAACTGAACTTTTTTTCCTTTTCGTCTGGTCTTCTTTTCTTCATTGTTAGTACTCCACCCTCTTTCAATATGGGCTTATAGCCAATGCTCCTCAACAGATCAGAGGTTTCATACGAGTCCTCAGTAAAATGTGCAGAGCAGAGGAGAGACCACTTCGTAGGCGCCCGATCCGTGAATTTCTCGCAAAATGCGTCCAAATCTTTGCAGTTTGGACATTCTTGGGCCATGAATGCAACGTAAATCCACCTTCTGTCATGTTGCTGCACCCGCCAACAACACATCTACATGGCATGGTGATAAATTAGCTCAAAATGGAGGCTCGGAGTTGCAATCAGCTCTGTGTTTTAGTATAGCGGAAATGGCGATGAGACCGATAGACTTCCTGCTGTGACGTCATGGATGTCAACATCATTCACTCAGACCGCTACCTATATGAATCATTTTAATCATAAAAATTACTATATTAGATTTATTTTTAACGCTTAAAACTATTCCTATGCCATTCTTGAGGTCTCAAGGCATTCCTAAACAAAAAATGAGGCCATGGTTCTGCGTATATGCTTTAATGAGATACATTTCTTTGGAAAGCAGAGATGAGCTTTTTAATGCTAGTATTCACAACAGAAAATATTCAAGAGTTAAGCAATGACAGATTTGGAAACTTAGATGAGTGTCTCCATGCACAATTTCCACAGCACGGCCAGCAAGTGTCTGATATGCCTATCTAAAGAATATAATCTGGAAAACACTCCAAAGCCTGTATCATGCTATACTTCCCAAGCCAATCAGCATAAACCCTGAGCTAGTCCACAGTCATACACACTGAACACACTCAACTCAATCATTTATCTTAACCAGCTGGTCAGGGCCATGGTGGATTCAAAGCAGGGAACACTGAACGTGAGTAGGAAAACATGCTGGATCACAAGGCACCATATTCAACAAATTGCATGTTTTGGAAGGTGGGAGAAAACCTGGAGAACCCATTATATGAAAACCCACACAGATATGAGAAGAATAAGCTTAGGATCAGGGACCCTGGGGCAGCGAGGCTGCGATGCTGCCCAGTTGTGCTCCCATGTTGCCCACATTGAATACATGGTAGAGGAAAACAGATACTAGACAACTGACAAAAGCAATTAATTAATTCATCTTCAGGGGTAATTTTATTCTGGTCAGGATCAGCAGCTCCTACCCCTGGAATATTATTCACAAAACAAAAATACACCCTGGAGGAGACAGACCTGGCAAATCCATGTTAGCATGAAACCAGAGTGTTCTGAGAAAACCCACAAGGACACTGGAAGAATATGAAAAACTTTTCACAGTCAGTAACTGGAGCTCAGTATCTCCAGACCAGGAGCTCTGTGGTATCGATGCTATCTGCTGTCCCATGGTGTGACCAACTGACTAAAGCATACCAACAAATAAAGAGGATTTCAAATGGTTTTTGAGAGTCCCACCAAAGCCTTATCCAAGTCCTTGAGCCTTACTGGCGCAACTTCCTTCCTTCCTTCCTTCCGAGTCAGGAGCTTGTGGGTCAAATCTCTCGACTACACTGCTTCTCCAGTCATCTCTGTCTGTTGCACAATGATACAGCTCATCTATGCTGAGGCCAGTGATTTCTTGCATGTTTTTGACGTAGGTTAGTCGAGGTCTTCCTCTCCTATTACGGCCTTGCGTTGTTGTGTATAAAGCATTGCGATATATGGTTGATCCAGCTGGTCTTCTAAGCCAGTGTCCAAGGGTGTATAACTGTCTTCCGAAAGCATTTCTGCAAGGTTTCTCCTTTTGGTGGTAGCCAGGACATATTCGTTGGTGATTCTATCAGTCTGCTTGATGTTTAACATAATATGATAACAGCTGGTGAGAAAAAAACCAAGGTCATGTTCATTAATTATGTTCACACTGAGGCACCACCACCAGCCTTACAAAACATGGAAACTGTAACTGACTTCAAGTACCCTGGGGCACGTATTGCATCATCACTAGAAGATTTCCGTCAAAGATGTGGAAGTGCCCGGAACAACTTCTGGAAACTGACTACCATTTGGAGGTCCAACAAAATCTCATTGCAACTCAAGCTTCGACTGTTTGACTCCCTGATACTCTCCATCCTCCTTTACGGGGCAGAATCATGGACACTCAAACAGACCATGAAGAATCAACTGAACTCGTTTGCCACTGGCACAACAGCTGTATTATTTTGTGGGAAATCAGGATGGGAGGTCTAATGAACAAGACACAGCAGGACGATTCAGAGAGCCACAGGGGACCAAGCTGGGCCAGATGTTGTGGTTAATGTTTGAAGAAGGAAGAGAGGAGATAAAAAGACATACAGTTTCCTACGTTTACCATAATACAGTACCTTGGGAAGAGTTTTAGTAGTTACCAACAGAAGCTAATAACTCTTATATTTAGCTGAATCTATTGAGAGAATTATTGTGATACTGCTTCCAGATCTGTACTGAAAGGCTATGATCCGAAAGGTTACACTTTTCATGACACTGCAATAAACCATCAGGCTTATGGGCGCCTAATTGCAGTGAGGTGTAGTACACTTTTGGGCTGACCCTGGAAGGAAGCGGTGGACAGCTTTCAAGTGGGAGGCTGCAGGACCATTAATGGACCATCAAGACTCGAATGAGTGGGTGGACAGAAAGTGAGAGCAAGAGCGTGAGAGTGACAGAGAGAGGACAAGATGCTGTGAATATTTATTTGGCTAGCATTAGACTCGTGGGGCTTATATAATGTTGCACAAAATGTGGTATATTTTCATACCACTGTGACAAAAAATGTTTGTGAGATACAAAGTATGGTATCAAATTTCTACAATTTCTATCAAACTCAAAGTCCCTCTCATGCCAGAATCTGGTCTTCCCAGGCAGTCTCCTGTCCCAGTACTAACCAACTCTTTAAGGCGTATGGGTGCGGTGCCGATCTCCGTTTTGGTAGCCCTCGGCCTCTCGCCTATACAGCTAGGGTTACGGTGGGGGGCTAGGGTTCTCGTAACCGCAAGAGTTTGATTTCTCCACTCGCATCTGTATTGCCGCGTACCTTGCCAGACGGTAGTAGGTACCATTTTTATGATGGTCTTTGGTATGACCCGACCGCGAGTAGAACTCGCGAGCTCCTGGTAGAGAGGCGGACACGCTGGCCACAAGGTCAACTCACGGTCTGTAATTTCTATAGGACAATTAAAATCTTAGTATGTATTTCTAAAAGAAAATAAGTATAATTATTGTGAAAATATCACACTTATTTTTATCTGGTTCGAGACACAGCTTGCATACGATATGTGGGTTTCAGAAGCAGGGAAGAGGAGCAAAGCTAAACACACACTGGGAAATTTTGCTGTAATGTCGCCTAAGGCTCACTAAGTGAATAGATTAAAACAGACCAAGAGAGTGAGACAAAGAGAGAAACAGGACTGCGATGTCTTTGTAGTAACAGCTCAACTTCATCTTAGCAGTGAAAACTCACAGGAGACTCGCAGCAAGGTTCTGGAAGCCTTGGGCAAGCGTCTTCATTTCTCTGTGTGTGTTTTTCCTTCATACAATGTCACATCTGAAGGTCTTTTAAGCAGGAGAACTGAGGTTGTGCAGAGAATTCTTATCATCAAATGTGAACGGCGTATTCATGGTAGTCACAATCAACAGTACGTTCATCAATCCAGAGTTAATTACCAGTCGGTTTGAAACAAGAAGTCCATCAAACTTCTACAAACTTATTTACAAAGTCAGCAAAGATGAAATTAGACGGAATAATATATAGTGACTTGTATGGAGCTTGCGAGCACTGTGGTTGCCAGAATTCCCGTGAGGGTGTTTCTAGCTGTGACAGCATGCAGAAAAATAATGATTGCTTTCCCAGCTGAGACTTATTTCCTCTTCCTGATTCTGCCAAGCCTCTAGGGGCAAGGACATTTGCAACAACAAGTTTTCCCAAGCTGTTAGCCAAAGTCTGAGTACTGGTACCCCTTTTTTTTGGCGGATGACCTACGCTTGGTGGTTGCTATTCAAATCTTGTCCTTGGGTTGTGTAAAAGAGGTCTCAAGCCTCAAAACAGACAATAGAGGATTCAGACATGGTCCAAGGACTGTGAGAATTAGAAATAATGAGATGGCTTTTGACAACACTACAAGATAATAGGATGCAGACATACACTGTACAGTTTACAACCTGGTAATGCAAGTGAGTGACCTGACAGGGAACACTGGTCAGTCATCCGTAGTCTGCAGATTTTTTTGGGACAGCTTGAGGCAAAGGTTGAGGCTGTGTTTTACAGAAATATTCAGCTGTAGGAGTTTTCTAGAAGGCCATTTCACCATGAATGTTTCCAGCTATAGGTGCAGGAATGTCTCAGAGATGGCTTAATTTCTGATGCTATCATTATCCAGAGTGGAAATTTGGCATGCTGGGTCATTTTGAGAAACACTGTCACTCAAACAAATTCGGATACAAATAATGTGTTTAATATGAGGTGTAATAGTGGATTGAAATGTGAGTTATTTCCGTGTTTAAGGTATACATTTTGGTCTGTTTTGAATTCAGGGTGGGGCGGCACGGTGGTGTAGTGGTTAGCGCTGTTGCCTCACAGCAAGAAGGTCTGGGTTCGAGCCCTGTGGCCGGCGAGGGCCTTTCTGTGTGGAGTTTGCATGTTCTCCCCGTGTCCGCGTGGGTTTCCTCCGGGTGCTCCGGTTTCCCCCACAGTCCAAAGACATGCAGGTTAGGTTAACTGGTGACTCTAAATTGGCCGTAGGTGTGAATGTGAGTGTGAATGGTTGTCTGTGTCTATGTGTCAGCCCTGTGATGACCTGGCGACTTGTCCAGGGTGTACCTCGCCTTTCGCCCGTAGTCAGCTGGGATAGGCTCCAGCTTGCCTGCGACCCTGTAGAAGGATAAAGCGGCTAGAGATAATGAGATGAGATGAATGAATTCAGGGCTCTGAGAGTTATCAGAGAACTGACGTGATCCAGCAAGGAAGTGGGCTCCATAGAAAGTTGGATTTTATATTCGTTTTCTATTTAATCCAATTTTATCTGTTTGCCCTAGATTAAATTAGATTAGATTAGACGACATTTATTAGAGTTACACTTAATATCTGAAAGATTATATACGGTACACATGCCCTTTTGCCTGCTTCTTTTTCCCCTGTTAATCTACGCTTAATTAAAAATATTACCTAACTTGTTCTTCAAAACAAACCTTAACAAGGACAGTTTGGGTCACTCAGGTTTTTTTTTTTTTATAGAAATTCTTGAAATCTTTTAGGACCATGAAAACCTTTCCTATATCATGCACCATTATCATACACAGAAGCACACACCAAATTAAACTGCAAGGGCTAGGTTTGCTAGACAAACATTAGGCTAAACCAAGCCTTTACTTAAACATTGACAGTGTAAGAGTGGTTACCGGGGTGGCTGGTATAAATGGGCTAGTTGGGAAAAGATTGTTTGACGTAAACTAATGTAGATTATTTTGTATTTTTGTGGTACCAAGAGCAATAGCATCACCAAATGGCCATAATAATGGTATGGAGAAGTGAAGCTGGGGCTGATTTCTTTCTAGCCCAGACTGTAGATCCATGCAGCCTATCAGTGATGGTCATCTGAGATGATTCCACAGAGTGATCTTAGATTTGACCTCCAGTTGCCAATTTTGTGGACACATCTGTAACACGTCATCAGCAATGATTAAGAAAACATATGTGACATACTCTTGTGGGTGTATTGAATGTGAACAAGGCGAATTATTTACTCTATAAATCTTTTTTTCATAAAATGGTATGGAATCAATTTTGTGCCAAAATGTTCATACAATACTTTTGAAATATCAAACAAAAACGACAAATCCAAATACAAAGACTGACAGCTACGCTCAGCCATTCCCTACTCGGATTCTGGTGGACTGTTTGACGAGTGACCGATCCATTGACGGTAAACAAGGATCGAGTGGACTTCAGTGGCGACTATGAGATGTAAATTCAATATCATAGTCGCCACTGAAGTCCACTCGATCCTTGTTTACCGTCAATGGATCGGTCACTCGTCAAACAGTCCGCCAGAATCCGAGTAGGGAATGGCTGAGCGTAGCTGTCAGTCAAACACAAGTTAGCCAATGGGAATGCATTCCTGGACAGCCCACCCACACGTGAAGTTTGTGCCAAAACTGCAAGCAAAAAGTCAGGGAGCGCAAACGAGAAAGCTGGAAGCGCAACCAAAATAAATTACGTCAAACAAAACTGAGAAAGACGCGGAACAAAAATAAAAGGTTTCTGAAGAGTAATAGACTGATATTTTGCACGATTGCACGAATAATTTGTTTGCCAGTCTAAAAAAATTGACTTTTTTTTTTTTTGTATTTGTATTTGTCGTTTTTGTTTGATATTTCAAAAGTATTGTATGAACATTTTGGCACAAAATTGATTCCATAAAATGGGCTTGAAACTAAAAGTAGACGAAGTGCACATTGGGTACATTGTCCAATCAAAGTACAAGTGTAAGGTTAGTGGGGTTTTTTTTAATGAATGAATTCATAACGCTTCTGTAAAAAAAAAAAACCTCACAAAACTTTTTCACATTATGTCCATTTGTGTAATTTGTACTGATTGAACAATGTATGCTTTTGTGGTTATCGTATTCATTATTTCTGTTGATCCTGTTATATAGTGTATTACCCTCAACCCAAATAGGTCTTTATAGACATTAGATTTTAGTCTCTCATATCATATAATGACTAGCCATAACTGACAATAATATTAACATATTGCATTGCACATTAACATATTGCAGAATACTCTGGCACCATAACAGAGTATTTTATGCATACATTTGCAAGCTCATCATGGTTTCCCAGCCTTGTGCTTTCTAGGCCCTCCTTATCTCTGAGTAGAAGATTTAAGCAGAATGTGGCACATGAAATTATCTTCCAGAAGGGGCCAGTATCATGCAAGGATCCCCCCCAAAGAACGTTTTTATGCTTAACAGGGAATTTTCTATTTGGAATAATCTGAATTATTACTTTTACTTTTTATTTATTTTTATTTTGTTACTCTCATTCAGGCTCTTTCTACCTTCTTCTTCCTCTTATTATTATTATTATTATTATTATTATACTATTGTTTTTTAGGATGCTATTTCTCCCTCAGTTTTCAACCAATCATCACCAAATTTCACATGAAGAATACCTCTGGGCTGAATTACATTGCTATGACTTTTGGTGCTGATCTGGATCACTGATCCAGAATGATCCATGAAAAACAGGCTTTTTTTTCAATCACTTATAACTGTCAATTTTCATGATTTTTCAATTTTTCAATCAGTTGTTTTTTTTTATTTTGTTCAGGACGGTAGGGCACAACTTTTCCTTGACCTTCAATTGACAAAGGTCATCTAGCGCAAATCACTGTGACTTTAGTCACAGTCTTTATCTAGTTTTGCTATTACAAAGTGTCTATTTTTAGTCTCAATTTTATTCTTATTTCCTGTATGTACAGCACTTTAGGCAACTATTGTTGTATGCTTTATAAATGAAACTAACTTACTTCCACTAATATGCCCTAAGGCCTGGAAATGGGGTAACATGGAAACATCTAATGTGCAGAAAGCAGAATTTAAACTTAATGTCTTGGATTCCTTGCATCATATAACCTCATAAATAAATATCACCTCGTAAATAAATAAGCCAATCAATCAATGCATAAGGATTGCATACACAATATTTTTCAAGTCAATATATAAAAAAATCACATTATTATTTTCAGAGGTGGACAAAGTACCCAACTTCATTGCTTACGTCAAAGTACAGATCCCACTAGTCAAATGTCACTCCAGTACAAGTGAAAGTTGTCCAGTCAAATTTTTACTTAAGTTAAAGTACTGAACTACTTGCTTTTAACAATACTTAAGTATTAAAAGTACATTTTCTGTCAATGCATTGTTGTATTATTGCCATAACGCTTACAAAACCTAATGCCGTGACCAAAGACAGAAATGTGAATTCACAAAATGAACGCATCATGGTGGTTTAACATTAAGCTAGCTAGTCAGTGAAGCTCCACCTGACATGCTAGCAAACTCTTTTCAAACTCAAAATCATATTGGGTAGCTAACGTTACTAGAAAAGAAAGATTTCTACTTTCTGTTTATTTGGCAAGATTATGCTAAAACATATTTCTGAAAGGACTTCAGATAAGTTAACGTTATTCATGTTAGCGTAACTCCGTTTTTACATGCTAACTAACAGTGTCCAAGTTAACTAGCTATGTGTTAACGTTAGCCGTGGACAAGGCTACGGCAACTTGGCGGGCAAATCCATAGAAAGTCATTTGACTAACCAGACTGCATAGCTATTGCGATGTTATCGCTAGCTCTAAAAGCACAGACAACTTTGTTGCAAGCTTTCTCTTGGAATTAAACGTTTATACCCCTCGATATGCTTCTGCAGGTTGGATGGCGAGTTTTTGGAGGCCGTGATGTGGTTCGTTTTCGGCAAACAAAGCAAACATTTAAAACGAAACAAATCTTTATTCCTTTCAGAAAACTGAAACATGGGTTCTAGGTATGGCCATGAGTGTGCTCATTCCCCAAAAGAACCGCCTCCTTCCATTCTGCCATCAACTGATTGTGTTAAATAATGCTGCTGAGAAATCATTGAACTTGATTTTATCCAGTCTATGGATGAGACGCGACCCTAGTGATTACATTTGTCTTTCAAATGTCGTGAAGTTAAAGTCATAAGCTTCCAAAAAAAAAACCCTCAAGGAATGTACAGATACTCAAAAAGTGTACTTAAGTACAGTACTCAAGTACCGGTAAATGTACTTCGTTACTGTCCACCTCTGATTATTTTGCCTTTCTTGGGATAATGACATCTCGCAGTGCTCCTTACCTGATGTGCTTGCCTTCCCGAAGGTCATAGAGGGAGAAGAAAATGTCTGTGTCTTCTCCTATGGTGTTGTAGGTAAAGCTTTTGAGATTGACAAACAGGTGGTGAGGGACGGGAACCCGACATGCATCCCCATGACGTTGGCGGATGCTGTCCCCCTTGGAAAAAAAGACAAAAGCATAAAGTTACATTCAATAAGATTAGTTTTGAAAATGAAGAAATGGCAACTGCCTTGAACAAGTATCCCCCACCCCCATAACATTTCTATGTTTTGTAGTGTTACAACCTGGAACTGAAATTAACTTAATTGGGAATATAGGTCAACAGTCTACACAAAATATCCCACAATGTTAAAGTTTGCAATGTCCTCCTTTGCAAGTCACTGACTTTTAGCTGACGTTGTGCATTATTCTTTCCATTAAAAAAAAAAAAAAAAGATTTAATGGCTCTCCATGGGATGTTCAAAGTTTGGAAATTCTTTTTATTACCCAAACCCTGGCTTATTTTTTTGAGAACTTTTTCCCCAAAACCTTCTCTCTTCATGATGCAATTTCTTTAGATGTTTGTTGCAAGTGTATACTGTACAAGAGTATTTATACTGAGATATAGAACACTGTGTGAGATTTTAATTGCATACAGGTCAACTCCATTCAACTGATAATGATTTCCAATGGAAACTGGTTGCAGCAGACCAAATTTAGGGTAAATAAATACCTTTGCAATGTTTATCAATTTTTAGTTGTAAATAATGTTGCAAAATATACTAACTACCTTCCCACTTCGTTATTATGGCACATTTGTGTATGACATATTATGACAATTAAATCCTTTTAAATTCCAGGTTATAATACAAAAAGAAAAAAAAAAGAAAAGTTCAAGGGGGGTGAATACATATGCAAGACTGCATACTGTACTGTATATGCACCCAATGTCAAATCCATGAGTTGAATAATTGACTCGACTGACACTAAATATTTATGTATACAACGTGTAGATCTAAAAGTAATCAATGTTTTAATTATTATTATTATTTTTTACATATAACATGCTTTATTTTAGAATTTCATTTCAGAGATGCAACCGTGGATCATTTTCTTTCCTGAATGCCAAATTGGCACGTTAGAACTTTCTCCGTGACTATTTAACAGTTATTCCACGAAATCGAGTCGTACATGAGCTGATAGCCGATGAGGCACGTAGCACCGAGTTGGCTATAAGCCATGTATGACGAGACTGAGTGGAATAACTGGTTTATTCTATCCACATTCACTAGATTTTGAGAAACAGCATTTTTTTTTTGTCAATTCGATACATAAAAACTTTATACAAAATGTCCGAAAAAATAATTTCCGCTTAGAATGTAAACAAACTGGCGAAACGACAGTCGCAATTTGTGGAAAATGCTATAATAATAATTCTTGAAAAAAAAAGATATGTTCATCAAATACTTTTATTCCATATTTTGTTGGGTGTATTTTTTTTGTATTTTGGGGGGGGTTCTTTTTCATCTTTAGGGTTTTTTGGCAGTTGGCAAACCAACTTAAAGGTGCTTTACTGCCACCAACTGGGCTGGAGTGTGGAACAGGTGATATTGGAGGGGGAAAAAACTATATTCTTTTAGCTATTTCTGTTTCTTTTAAATACTTGAAAACAATTTTTGGGGTTTTGTTTTCGAGTAAAGTTTTTATTTCGCCTTCAGGTGGTTCAGCACCACACTCCACCATTTTGTTTTTCTCTACTCATGATATATGAGCTGATAGCCTAGTAGTAGCGTAGCCAATCAGAGTGTACGATTGCTCATATCCAGTGAATGTAGGTAGAATAAATATTAGGTGTATAGTATAGTATAGTATAGTATAGTATAGTATAGTATAGTATAGTATAGTATTCCTCTGTTACTATGCAGTTTTCCCAGAAATGACACAGCAAAGGAGAGAGGAATATATCATGTAATTGCATATTTCAGATGTAAACTGACACATCTCACAACTGATCCATATATTATGAGAAAATTCATTCTACTTCCTTCATCATGATGTTTTTTTTCCCCTGTAATTTGCGATTGAGGATATTGTGATATTCAACACACAAAATATTGTCATGGGGATTGAATCGGTATGCCTCCCCTATGTTTCTTTCAGGCGTAGGATGCTTATGTAGGCAGTATTTTGGGATAGAGTTTATCCTTCTGAGACTGTCCTGTAACGTTCCTGAGTTTGGTTCTTTGCAAAGAAAGCAACCTCATACTGTTTTTCTTTCTTGTTTTCTTTTTTAAGGGTCTTAAATTTCTGTTTAACAAAAATAAAATAAAATAAAATAATAATAAATACAATGGTCTACTTTGGTATTTTACACAACAAAATATTTTCATATCTGAATTAAATAGACGCTTTGTCTAAATACTGAATATTTCATTTCATAATAAACAAACATGTACATTTCTGAAATGCAGTACCATCACTTAAGGCAAGACACGACAGGCAGAAATGCAGATCTTGGTCACTTACATCAGATGTTTGGATAACTTGCTCCTGAACTGGAGTAATAAATGTCAAAACCGAGCAATAATATGTTTATTTCACTGTTTTTGTCTATTTGTGACCACTGTATAATCTAAAATGCACAGTGTCTTGCAAAAGTATTCATCCCCCTTAGTGTTTGTCCTGTTTTGTCGCATTACAAGCTGGAATTAAAATTGATTTTGGGGGGCTTAGCACCATTTGATTTACAGAGCATGCCTACAACTTTAAAGGTGCACATTGTTTTGGTATTACGACACAAATAATAATTAAGATGAAAAAACAGCTTAGCACATCTAGCCACTGGGATTTTTGCCCATTCCTCAAGGCAAAACTGCTTCAACTCCTTCAAGTTAGATGGGTTGCGTTGGTGGACAGCAATCTTCAAGTTATGCCACAGATTCTCATTTGGATTGAGGTCTGAGCTTTGATTAGGCCATTCCAAGACATTTAAATGTTTCCCTTTAAACCACTCCATTGTCACTTTAGCAGTATGTTTAGGGTCATTGGACCAGTGAACCTTCATTCCAGTCTGAAACCTCTGGCTGACTCAAACAGGTTTTCCTCCAGAATTGCCCTGTATTTAGTGCCATCCATCTTTCCTTCAGTCCTGACCAGCTTTCCTGTCCCTGCAGATGAAAAATATCCCCACAGCATGATGCTGCCACCACCATGCTTCACTGTAGGGATGGTGTTCTCAGGGTGTTGGGTTTGCACCACACATGGCATTTCCCATGATGGCCAAAAAGATCAATTTTAGTCTCATTTGACCAGAGAATCTTCTTCCATGTGTTTGGGGAGTCTGCCACATGCTGTTGGGCAAACTCCAAACGTGTTTTCTTCAGCAATGGCTTTTTTTCTGGCCACTCTTCCATAAAGCCCCACTCTGTGGAGTGTACAGCTTAAAGTGGTCCTATGGACAGATACTCCCATCTCCGCTGTGGATCTTTGCAGCTCCTTCAGTGTTATCTTTGGTGTCTTTGTTGCATCTCTGATTACTGCCCTCCTTGCACAGTCTGTGAGTTTTGGTGGGCAGCCTTCTCTTGTCAGGTTTGTAGTGGTGCCATGTTCTTTCCATTCTGCTATAATGGATTTAATGGTGCTCTGTGGGATATTCAAAGTTTGGGATATATTTTATAACCCAACCCTGATCTATACGGCAACACAACTTTGTCTCTGACCTGTTTGGAGGCTCTTTGGTTTTCATGTTGCTTGCTTAGTAGTGTAGCAGAGTCAGGGTCCTTCCAGAACAGGTTGATTTATACAGACATCATGTGACAGATCATGTGACACTTTGATTGCACACAGGTGGATCTTAATCAACTAATTATGTGACTTATGAAGTGAATTGGTTGGACCAGCTCTTATTTAGGGGTTTCATACGAAAGGGGGTGAATACCTAAGCACACTCCAGATTTCTGTTTTTTCATCTTAATTATTGTTCGTGTCACAATAAAAAAAAAAATAATGTGCACCTTTAAAGTGGTAGGCATTTTGTGTAAATCAAATGGTTTTGGCTAATCCTCCAAAAATCCATTTTAATTCCAGCTTGTAATGCGACAAAACAGGACAAACACCAAGGGGATGAATACTTTTGCAAGGCACTATAGCAACTTTAAAGAAGTCTTAAGCTCCACCCACAAGCGTGTTTCCTTTTATGCCAGTGTACGTGTCATGAGGATGTACATCAATTTATTTTATAAACCTTATGAACCACATTAACTAGTGTGAAAATACATTAAACAACATTTATTTTTCAACTCCTTTTCTCTCTCTTTTTTTTTTGTTCAAAACCAAAGAACTCGGTTTCTACTTGACCTGTATTAAGGAAATTTTACAAGTACATTCTTATCCATATTTCAAAGATTATTACCCAGGAATTTCTCAACATCAATAATTGGTGAATTTATATACTGTATATGATTGATAAATTTTATGCTGAAAAATGCCATATAACTACTTTTATTACAGTGCATGATGTGTTTGTGATTAAATGCTAAACAATTTAACTGTAACATGATGCAAAGGCTAATCGTTTGCTTCATAAAGGATGCAAATATATGCATATTTAATAAGATGTTGTATCATGTGCATAAATAAATAAATAAATACAAAAATATCAGCAATCCACTGGCGAAGACTGACTACGCCTTGTCTTAGTGACGAAAATAGGATACTCATTCATGAGCTTGTATGTGTGCTATATTTTCTATGAGTGAAAAATGATGTGCAAGAATAAGCATTAATAGATTAAATGAACCTTGAGATGAACTCAACTTGGACAGGTTCGAATTCATGTTAAACTTCTTTAACAAAGTGCTAACAAGCTGTAAAACCAGGTGGAGTGTCAGGTTTTAGCCAGAAGACAGCAACGACCTATAAAATGGTCAGACTGTTCAGTTCAGTGTGAAGAAAAACTGTTGTGAAAGGTGGTGACTTTACTGACGCAGGAAGGAAGAGATTTGTGTACCTGCGATGTGCTTTGCTGGACACTGTGTCTGCTGGACAGATGCTGTTAGGAGAGAAAAGGAGGGAGGGAAGGAGGGAAAGAAGGAAAGAAAGAAAGAGAAAGATGTGAAAGCAGATACGCATTTCTTGAAACCATATCTTGGAAAAAATCCTCAGTGATGTGTGTGTCTGCTGTGCTTAATGCCTAGCAGGAGAATAGCACTGCGTTGTCAGCTGTGTCTCAGTGGATGTGGGGGGAAAACCTGAGGCAATAACACCAAACCTGATTGAATAAAACACAGTGACATATGGGGAAGAAACATACACACACACACACACCGAGTTTCAGAAATCTTTTCAGAGCAGCAAGTAAACATAGTAACACTGCTGAATACTGAAAGGAATTTAATTAATATGATGGGACATGCTGTTATAGGAAAATAATAAATGACCCGAAAGTGTCAGCGTTGATTACATTTTTAGGTTTTTTTTTAAACAAAACCACTTTGCACGTTTTGTGCTTGTACCCCAATTCCAAAAAAGTTGGTACGCTGTGTAAAACAGATATAAAACCAGAATGTGATCATTTGCAAATCATAGAAACACTATATTTCATTGCACAAACTAGTACAAAGACCACATATCAAATGTTGAAACAGAAATCTTATTGTTTTTTGAAAAATATATGTTCATTTTGAATTTAATGCCAGCAACATGTTGCAAAAAAAGTTGAGACAGGTAGCAAAAGACTGAAAAAGTTGTGTAATGCTAACCTAATCTGGTTAATTGGCAAAAGGTCAGGAACATGATTGGGTATAAAAAGAGCATCCTAGAGAGGCGGAGTCTTTTAGAAGTAAAGATGGGGAAGGGTTCACCGCTCTGTGAAAGACTGCGTGGGCAAACAGTGCAACGATTTAAGAATAACGTTCCTCAGTGTAAAATTGCAAAGAATTTGGGGATCACATCATCTATGGTACATAATATCATTAAAAGATTCAGGGAATGTGGAGAAATCTCTGTATGCAAGAGACAAGGCTGAAAACTGACATTGGATGCCTGTGATCTTCAGGCCCTCAGGAGACACTGCATTAAAAGCAGACACGTGTCTGTCGTAGAAATCACTGTCTGGGCTCAGGAACACTTCAGAAAATCATCGTCTGTGAAAACAGTTCATTACTGCATCCACAAATGCAAGCCAAAACCAGATATGAAAAATATCCAGAAACACCAACACCTTCTCTGGGCCCGAGCTCTTTTACAATGGACTGAGGCGAAGTGGAAAATTATCCTGAGGTCTGACGAATCAAAAGTAGAAATTCGTTTTAGAAATCATGGACCCCACGTCCTCCAGGCTAAAGAGGAGAGGGACCATCCGGCTTGTTATCAGTGCACAGTTCAAAAGCCAGCATCTGCGATGGTATGAGGGTGCATTAGTGCACATTACGGTACATGGGTAGCTTGTACATCTGGGAAGGCGTCATTAATGCTGAATGATATATACACATTTCAGAGCAATATGCTGCCATCCAGACAAAATCATTTTCAGGGAAGGCCTTCCTTCTTTCAGTAAGACAATGCCAAACTGCTTTCTGCACATATTAAAACTGCATGGCTCCGTAGTAAAAGAGTCTGGGCGCTAAACTGGCCTGCCTGCAGTCCAGACCTGTCTCCCATTTAAAACATTTCATGCATTATGAAGCACAAAATACGACAAAGGAGACCCCGAACTGTTGAGCAACTGAAATTGTACATCAGGCAAGAATGGGACTGGGAATGGGAAGAATTCTCTTGCAAAACTACAGCAGTTGGTCTCCTCAGTTCCCAAATGTTTACAGAGTGTTGTTAAAAGTAGAGGTGATGCAACACAGTGGTAAACATGTCCCTGTCCCAACTTTTTTTAAAGGTGTTGCTGGCATCAAATTTAAAATGAGCATTTTTTTTTTCAAAAAATAATAACATTTCTCAGTTTCAACATTTGATGTGTTGTTTTTGTACTATTTTCAATGAAATATAAGGTTTCTGGGATTTGCAAATCATCACGTTGTGATTTATTTTTGTTTTACACAGCATCCCAACTTTTTTGGAATTGGGGTTGACTTAACGCTTATGACGCTTATGACTTAACGCTTTGGAGCATGTGCAAAACTAGAGATCTTAGTTAGATACTAGGGGGAAAAAAATAAACAGAAACAAAACCAAACATCTCTCAGCTTGTCATGCTCCCAAGAAAATATCAAATCATCCATTTAATGGAACGGCTCTTACAGTTACCTCTGACTGTTTCAAAGTGCAAACACTGGAGATTCCTTCAATAAATGATGAATAAAATCTTGGTGATGCCACAGCCATCTGTAGGCCAGAAGCCAAGGGAACAAAAATTCTATGCTTTTTGGATGGAAGGGATGGATTACTCTCTCTCTCCCCTGTTAATCATAGAGATGCTATCTATTCATAGGCATCTGTGAGCTCATGCATGTGGAAAAGGGCAGAAAGAGTTTTCCTTCAAGTGTGTTATACTGCCTTGTGAAGCTGCATGAATAGCAGTTCAAAAGAATGTGGTAGCTTGCTTAGGCCAAGTTTACATTAGACCGTATCTGTCTCGTTTTCTTTGCGGATGCACTGTCCGTTTACATTAAAACGCCTGGAAACGCCGGGAAACGGGAATCCGCCAGGGTCCACGTATTCAATCCAGATCGTGTCTGGTCCGGTGCTGTGTAAACATTGAGAATACGCGGATACACGGATACGCTGTGCTGAGCTCTAGCTGGCGTTGTCATTGGACAACGTCACTGTGACATCCACCTTCCTGATTCGCTGGCGTTGGTCATGTGACGCGACTGCTGAAAAACGGCGCGGACTTCCGCCTTGTATCACCTTTCATTAAAGAGTATAAAAGTATGAAAATATTGCAAATACTGATGCAAATACTGCCCATTGTGTAGTTATGATTGTCTTTAGGCTTGACATCCTTCCACTTGCAAGTGGTAAGTGACGCGCATGCCCGATATGCACTGAGATCACACACACAGCGGCTCAGTCCCGAATCACTGCTCGTGTACTTCACTCGCGCGCTCTGTGAGCTGCGCAGGGCCGGAGTGCGCACCCTCCAGAGGGCACTCGCTGTTCAGGGCGGAGTGATTTGGAGCGCAGGATGCCTGCGGAGCCGAGCGTATCCGTGTATTGGCGTTGCTGTGTGCACGCGAATCGTGTATTGGCGTTGCTGTGTGAACGCTAATCGTTTTAAAAACGTTAATCTGATGATCCGCTGATACGGTCTAATGTAAACCCCACCTCAGTTGGTAGCTGTTGAATGATAAAGAAGAGCTGGCTGGTGAACAGGAATTGGCAGACCAATTTTTATGAGTATTTTTGTTTTTTGAGCGTCATTCACCATGAAAGTCATCGTCTACATTGTTCCCATGTGTATTATAATAGTGTAAACAATAAACAAGATCAACTGTGAGCTACTGCTCACTTACGTATCCCCCCCCCGCTCTTGCTTATATCAGAATGCAAATGTGGCAACAGGGTCATGGTCAAGCGTCGGTCTGTGACCGGAGGGCGGAGTCAGGGAAGGTAAGTGGCAGAATCACTACACCTGATGTCAATTAACCTGTGTTTGTGTGCCTTCCCAGTGGCCACGCCCTATATGAGGAGAGAGAGAGAGCAGAGGAAGAGAGCTCTCTCCCCAACCAGACGGCTGATGTGTGTGTGCGTGTGTCTGAGTGTCTGGGAGAGTGAAAACGCTGAAAAGTGTTACAATAAAGAGTTTTTGGAAACTCAGTTCTGGCCTGCCGTACTTCTGTGCTCCACCCACCCACTCAAAGTTCTACAGCAAACAATCGAAGGAATAGGACACTTGTTATGAATGTTGACGTCAACAAATAATGAACCCTGAAACAAGTAAGTAAAGAGCAGTGTCTCTCCCCAGGGATTTCAAATAGCATCCTGGTAAACTGTCATTTTGAAATAGCATTTTGCTTCTTGAAATAGCGTCAAAATCCACCCTATATGCTTTGTAAATACATTCAGTCGGTAAACAGGAAGTCGATGTGGCACAGACCTGAAAATGGTATGCACAGTATAAAACCCCAAGCTGAAGCTCGGTACCAAATATCAAGCAGTTGTGATTTGTAGTTGCTGAGAAAAGTGTTACGAAAATTTTGTAAACCCACACTATATGTTTCACAAATACATTCAGTTGGTAAACAGGAAGTCGATGTGGGGCAGACCTGAAAACGGTCTACACACGGTATAGAACCCCAAGCTGAAGTTTGATACCAAGTGGCTGTGATTTGTGGTTGCTGAGAAAAATGGTGTTTCAGATGGGCGGAAATATGGAGATATGGATGAATGGACGGATGGATAGAGGTAAACCAGTATACCCCTGCTCCTTTGGAGCAGGAGTATAATAATGTATTAGAATGAGGGCATGTGGGAAGCCATGACCTAATGGTTAGAGAAGCAGCTTTGGGACCAAAAAGGTTTCCGGTTTGGTTCCCTGGACCAGCAGGAATGGCCAAAGTGCCCTTGAGTAAGGCACCTAACCCCCAACTGCTCCCCAGGCTGCTCTGGGTATGTTGTATGTCGTTCTGGATAAGAGCATCTGCGAAATGTCTGTCATGTCACACCATGGAATTAATATAACCCCTGAAGCTGGAACTATTGTTCAAGTTTCTGTTCTTGAAAATGTTTCCTAAGTGGCACAACCAAAAAGGCCTGTCATCCAGAGATCGCAAGTTCAAATCCTGATGAACTGGCAGGCCAATGTTCATGAGTATTGTTCTGTTCACCAGCCAGCTCTCCTTTATCATAGAACAGCTCCATGGCCTGTACTCAGAGGGAAGGAGGAGTGGCATACTCTTTATCAATTACAGCGACACTAGCCAATCATAGGTGTCAGAGCTCATACGCAGACATGCTTTCCTCTTTTTCTCTGAGTGTTACGCTGGCCCTGACATTGCAGTTCAAAAAGATACGTACATGAACCATTCCACCGAATCGGTGACATTTCCGTCCCTAGAAAATTATATGTATAAATGCACATAAAAATGTACTTTAAAATACATTTCCTTATTACGCTGAATGTCCTGCACATTGATCTGATTTCAAATTTAAGATATATAATTGTAAGGATTAATAAAAACTACCTAAAACACTGAAAAATAGCATGTGTTACCTGTCCCCGCACTCTAACTTTATACTTAACTATGAAATATTATGATTAAAATCCTTCAGAAACAGTATTACTGTTGCACTGTTGTGTGACTCCATATCCTATCCATGGTTTAAATATATTTTTTTCATAAGAAATCCACAATATCTTAGTTAAAATACACATTTTAGTCGTGGCGGCACGGTGGTGTAGTGGTTAGCACTGTCGCCTCACAGCAAGAAGGTCCGGGTTCGAGCCCCGGGGCCGGCGAGGGCCTTTCTGTGCGGAGTTTGCATGTTCTCCCCGTGTCCGCGTGGGTTTCCTCCGGGTGCTCCGGTTTCCCCCACAGTCCAAAAGACATGCAGGTTAGGTTAACTGGTGACTCTAAATTGACCGTAGGTGTGAATGTGAGTGTGAATGGTTGTCTGTGTCTATGTGTCAGCCCTGTGATGACCTGGTGACTTGTCCAGGGTGTACCCCGCCTTTCGCCCGTAGTCAGCTGGGATAGGCTCCAGCTTGCCTGCGACCCTGTAGAACAGGATAAAGCGGCTAGAGATGATGAGATGAGATGAGAGATTTTAGTCGTGTCCCTGGGTTTTCACTCAGTCCTGTTACCCAAACATATTACCCCATCTGACAAATTTGGAACATTCCATAAATCACATGTTCAACAGGAAGTTACATCAGCTGTGTCTTCTGAAGGCCATGAGAAGACCAAAAGTTAGTTCTCTCATTTACTTTTCTGTATATTTGATGATTTTTTAACTTTGACTGATAAGGTCAATGTCAACATACTGTCCTGTTACTTAAATTATTTCTTAGATGATATTTGTTTAGGGCGGCACGGTGGTGTAGTGGTTAGTGCTGTCGCCTCACAGCAAGAAGGTCCTGGGTTCGAGCCCCGTGGCCGGCGAGGGCCTTTCTGTGTGGAGTTTGCATGTTGTCCGCATGGGTTTCCTCCGGGTGCTCCTGTTTCCCCCACAGTCCAAAGGCACGCAGGTTAGGTTAACTGGTGACTCTAAATTGACTGTAGGTGTGAATGGTTGTCTGTGTCTATGTGTCAGCCCTGTGATGACCTGGCGACTTGTCCAGGGTGTACCCTGCCTTTCGCCCGTAGTCAGCTGGGATAGGCTCCAGCTTGCCTGTGACCCTGTAGAAGGATAAAGCAGCTAGAGATAATGAGATGAGATACTGTATTTGTTTATTTTAAAAATACAGATTTTTGGTAAATCACTAGAATGTGCTAAGTGTGGTCATGCTATTAGCGATGACGCCATGTGGCTTAATTCCATGTATTAGCTAATCCTAGGCTAAAAACTCAGTCCTGTTACTTTCAGAGTTTTGGTAACAGGACTGAAAAAAATGCAGCCATCTTTGACTTCCAAACCTTGTAACGTAGCCTGAGGTTGACCAATACACATTTTGAATAGTTAAATATGTGTGTTGTTATAATCAGTGTTGAAAAGATATAACAAATTACGTTTAATTTGGGAGTGGTACAACAAGCAAATGGCACCCATTCGGTGGAATGTCCCCACATCATGTGACTCAGAAGAAGCATGCGAGAACCTTTGTCCTCCCTGGTTGGTAGCTGTCATGTGATGAGATCTGTCAGGTAGGAATTGGCCATGACTAAATGAGGGAGAAAACTGAGGGGAAAAAAATCCCCCCAAAAAAGGGAAAATGTTTCCGACATGAAGTGACACAGAAAAGTTTGCAAAACGTGATATGTTCGGAGGCTGAAAGTAGAACATGAGCTCTTGAAGTGAAATATTTGTCCTGACAGCTCTATCACACACAAATGCACAAACTCCCAATGCAGACTCACTTCATGCTTAATTAAAACATGGCATACATAAAACACACACCCTCGAGCTAGGTGACAAAAAAACCAAAACAAAACTGTTTGAGCAAAATTTTAGCAAAACACCTCGGAAATGGTTGTGACGTTAATTAGTAATCATTTATTTACAAATGTCTTTCCGTGTCATAATCGTTTTATCATCCAAGCTCGTTCCATCCTGATGAGTGCTCTCATCGCTTTATCATCCAAATAAAAAAAGTGCTCTCGAGTAAATAATATCACAGTGGGTGATTTAATCAGCCTTAAATGAAACCTCTTTCCGTTTATTTCTTTTTACAGACTCATGCTATTTGTTTACCAACACAAGCAGGAAGCCCCGCCTCCTCTCTAATTACATGTATTTAACCTTCATACTGAAGTGATCATGACGAAGCCCTCCACACTCCGAAGTCTCCGTCCTTCAAGGAACAAACTTGCATGTCAAATACTTTTCAATTTGGAACCATTCTACAAATAGCTGTTGTGGGCGGTCTCCATTTGAAGCATCTTTCCAACAGGACTTCAGTGAAAGCGCCCATGACATGGAGTGCTTCATGTTCCATAAATTGCACCTCCTCGTTTCCTTTCCTTGTTTCCCTTTGTCGTTTCTTAGCTCCTCTCTCCAAGAAAAAGGAAGAGAGGACAAGAAGAATCGAGAACAAACAAACGAGATCTCATCTCATCTCATTATCTCTAGCCGCTTTATCCTGTTCTACAGGGTCGCAGGCAAGCTGGAGCCTATCCCAGCTGACTACGGGCGAAAGGCGGGGTACACCCTGGACAAGTCGCCAGGTCATCACAGGGCTGACACATAGACACAGACAACCATTCACACTCACATTCACACCTACGGTCAATTTAGAGTCACCAGTTAGCCTAACCTGCATGTCTTTGGACTGTGGGGGAAACCGGAGCACCCGGAGGAAACCCACGCGGACAACATGCAAACTCCGCACAGAAAGGCCCTCGCTGGCCACAGGGCTCAAACCCGGACCTTCTTGCTGTGAGGCGACAGCGCTAACCACTACACCACCGTGCCGCCCACAAACGAGATGTCCTTGCTTAAATGTTAATACTGAGTCATTGTCTGACGTTTCTTGTTTTCAAGCAAGAAATATTAGTCTTAAAGCCTCGTTTTTCCTCAGTTACTCTGATCACATTTAAAGAACTGGTACTTCCTTGATCTTGATGGACATTGATTGATTTCCATGGCTCCAGACTGAAGTTGGTAGGACAGAAAACAAGGAGGCATCAATTAGTTTTGTGATGTACTCTTGACTTGAGAGCTAGGATATTGATTACACATGCTTATATTACAGTGGTGCTTGAAAGTTTGTGAACCCTTTCGAATTTTCTAGATTCCTGCATAAATACGACCTAAAACAACATCAGATTTTCAGAGCTACGCACCTCGTCTATCAGCTCATGTATGATTTGATTTCGTGGAATAACTGTTAAATGGACTGTATTTCCTTTTGAAACAGGAAGTCGGAGACGGATCGTGTGGAAGGGGGTACCTGATTTATACAAAAGTAGCGTTGAAAATAAGGCATACACCATGCCGAATCTGAAAGAAACTGAACTGTGGGTTAGCTACTTGGGTAAATAATGCAGCCGAGAGTTTATAGCTGTGAAGGATTTCTCACTGCCAGTTTGCCCGTTGCGACTTTGCAATGTTTGGTATCCTAAAGGTTTCCAACCATGTTGGATTGGTATCAGGCTATAGATGGCTTGTTACTGGCTCGCAGGAGTATTTTCCCTCTCCCCCGCAGCATGCCTCATGCAGCAGTGAGGGCATTATAGGCTCCCTTCAAGGGAGAGGAAAAAGACTGCTGTTTAACACTGGGTAATGTCACTGCATCCAGAAATGAGCTTTCTGGTCAACTCTCTCTCTCTCTCATGCACACACACACATTTTTATACTGAAGTTTCTTTTTTATAGTAATTGATTCCTTGTTAATTGGTTGAAATAATAAAAAGAAGCCAAGAATAATATACCTGGAATACAAAATAGTTTTTAGTTTATTTTTATATATTGCATCACTTTATTCCTTCCTTCCTTACTAACAAATAAATGAAATAACTATCCTGGGAACACTGTGCACGATGTGAGACGCCAGTCCATTGTAGAGCACCATGCACACACACACACACACACATTTGCACACACATTCACACCTAGGGGCAATTTAGAGTCATCAATCCACCCACTATATTTCTGGAAGGTGAGAAGAAACTGGAGAACCCAGAAGAAACACACATGGGGAGAACATGGCACTTTATTGAACCAGGGGTGACATTTTCTTCACAAACCTAAATACATATTACGATGCATTTCATCTCATCTCATTATCTCTAGCCGCTTTATCCTGTTCTACAGGGTCGCAGGCAAGCTGGAGCCTATCCCAGCTGACTACGGGCGAAAGGCGGGGTACACCCTGGACAAGTCGCCAGGTCATCACAGGGCTGACACATAGACACAGACAACCATTCACACTCACATTCACACCTACGGTCAATTTAGAGTCACCAGTTAACCTAACCTGCATGTCTTTGGACTGTGGGGGAAACCGGAGCACCCGGAGGAAACCCACGCGGACACGGGGAGAACATGCAAACTCCGCACAGAAAGGCCCTCGCCGGCCACGGGGCTCGAACCCAGGACCTTCTTGCTGTGAGGCGACAGCGCTAACCACTACACCACCGTGCCGCCCCACGATGCATTTCATCTATTGTTAAAATGTCTTCAAGAATCGTGATATATTTATGCCAGATTGCAGCACAGCCCTAATACTCACACACTCACACACACACAATTTGCTGCAGGATTGTGAGTGAATTATGAAGCTCTACTACCAAGCATATGTTCCTCCTCTTGAGGCTTTGTGTGTGCGCTGAATAAATCAGCATAGACCCCCCTCTGCAAAGCCACCAATAGAGACATGCAACTGAACGCAACATTAAACCTGACTATGTGCTATCTTATCGTGTTCCAATTGTGTAACTTTGGCACAGATTAAAACAACAGCAAGGTGCAGACATCACAAACTCCTGACAGCTAGCGAGGCCTCATCCTCGCTCCAGCAGGGGACCTCCTGATTTAGAAACACTCCGAAAACAAGCATCTTCCTTCTGTTCTTGGTTATTTTATCATTAGCAATGCTAAATGCATGCCTTGAGGGACCCATTAATCCTGAATTGTGCCTAACAGTGAAGTTAGAAAGCATGTCCTACATATTTTTGAACTTTTATGCAATCGAGAGGAAATTTAGACATGGTGTTCGTCCGTGCTTTCTCTCTTTCTTTCTTTCTTTTTCTCATGTCTACTCCTAATTATTATGTGATTGCTGTCATTTTTTCCCCTAATTGTTTGATTTCCCCCCTCCTGTCCTGTTTTAGAAAGCTTTTTCCAATTTTGATAGTACAGTATATGACTCCTTTGATACGACACCATTTCAATCCGAAATTGCAAATGAGTCATTAAAATATAATGAGGAAAAAGAAAACATTAATACACTGCCTGTAGAGCTGCGCAAAGATAAAAGGCTTTTGGAAAGAAGAATTGCTTTGATTATTATTAAATGCAGCACTTAACCCCCCCCCAAAAAAAAAAAAAAATTATGTATTTTGGATCAGTTGTTCTCTGAGAGTTTAAATCTTCACCTTGCCTGGAAGGAATACATTTTTTATTTCATTAATTTTTCAGACTCGCAATTACTGGTAATTAATACACAAATACATAAATAAAAATAAATAAATAAATAAATAAATAAATAAATAGTCGAGCACCCCGGGAATTCTCACCCGCTTCTACCAAGGACTGAAAGTTCTCATGCATTCCTCTGGGGCTCGACAATAAAAAAAATAGTTTTTAATTCATCTAATTGTATTCATTTTTGAAACAATCCAGATACCCAATTGTAATATTCTGCTATCCAGACATACCAACATAAACCAAACTTCTCCAGAAGTTCCAAATGTAACCCAAAATTCTTCTTATGTAGCACTCTTTGGTTGAGTGTTGCCTGAAGGCAGGTAACTGCGGAGGTTTTTACAGCTCTGTGTGCTTTGGATTGTGTTTTCGGTACTGGCAAGGAGTTCCTCTTCCTCCCACAAACTGAAACTCGAACACGCCAACACAACACATTACAGCAAAAGTTTCAGAAGTTGGTTCTCCAAGAGTGTTGTTATGCAGTCTGTTTTATTCTCAGTGCTGGCGCACGGGCGCGTAATGGCTGCTTTTGCCACAAATTTCCAATATCACTTTAAACTTATATTTATTCATTCAGCAGACGCACTGATCAGATGTTCTCGTGAATGGATCACTGATGATTTTCACGTCACTTGTGGCTGACCTGCAGTCAATCCAGCATCAGGAAAGGTAGTTAGGTTGTTGCGAGTCTATTTCAAGTATATCATCGGTATCTGACATTTTTCAACAGGAAACTTTTCATTTTCATGTCACTCAAATGAAATACTTTTAAAGTGCCATTCCACCATTGGATGTATTTTTTTGGCATAAAATACAATATATTTTATGACAACATGACTAGACAGAGAAATCTTTTAGCTTCAAAATGATATATCAAACATAATTTTTTGACAATGACAAGTATATTAATTTTGCGACCAAAGTCACCTACCCTTTTAATTTCCGTGCGGTAGTGAAACGTGATGTTATCGGCAGGTTCCCCTTCTTGTGTACCACGTCACGTGTGACGTGGCACAGATTATCAGCAATGGCGGATAGAACGCGATTGTCAGCTTCGGAAAAGAAGCGAAGGAAAATAGCAAGTGATGCCCAAAGGAGACGGTCGATGGTGAATATCGGCACAGCAATCGACAAGTGGAAATCGCGTTCTATCCGCCACTGCTGATAATCTGTGCCACGTCACACGTGACGTGGTACACAAGAAGGGGAACCTGCCGATGACATCACGTTTCACTACCGCACGGAAATTAAAAGGGTAGGTGACTTTGGTCGCAAAATTAATATACTTGTCGTTGTCAAAAAATTCATTCATTCATTCATTCATTCATTCATTATCTCTAGCCGCTTTATCCTTCTACAGGGTCGCAGGCAAGCTGGAGCCTATCCCAGCTGACTACGGGCGAGAGGTGGGGTACACCCTGGACAAGTCGCCAGGTCATCACAGGGCTGACACATAGACACAGACAACCATTCACACTCACATTCACACCTACGGTCAATTTAGAGTCACCAGTTAACCTAACCTGCATGTCTTTGGACTGTGGGGGAAACCGGAGCACCCGGAGGAAACCCACGCGGACACGGGGAGAACATGCAAACTCCACACAGAAAGGCCCTCGCCGGCCCCGGGGCTCGAACCCAGGACCTTCTTGCTGTGAGGCGACAGCGCTAACCACTACACCACCGTGCCGCCTGTCAAAAAATTATGTTTGATATATCATTTTGAAGCTAAAAGATTTCTCTGTCTAGTCATGTTGTCATAAAATATGTTGTATTTTATGCCAAAGAATACATCCAATGGTGGAATGGCATTTTAAGAAGCCTTTTATTTATCATACGCACACCCAAGCACAGACTTAAGCAAAGTGAAATTCCTCTTCTGCACTTAACCCATCTGAAGCAGTGAACAAACACATGCACATGCAAGTGAGCAATGAGCACACACATACCCAGAGCAGTGGGCAGCCACAGTGGTGCTTGAAAGTTTGTGAACCCTTTAGAATTTTCTATATTTCTGCATAAATATGACCTAAAACATCATCAGATTTTCACACAAGTCCTAAAAGTAGATAAAGAGAACCCAGTTCAACAAATGAGACAAAAATAGTATGCATTCAAATGGTGCAGTTGGTTATTGGTCTAGGCATGGCGTGATACCATCACCAAATGACTTTGATATCTAGATATCACTGCGACACACTACAGCCGTTTATGCTTGGTCTTGTTTTAAAGTGTTGTTACAAGTCTCTTGTTTCTATTATTGTGATGTCCCATATATATTTGCTGTGTCTGAAAGTTGTTTGTAGTAACTATTGTGTTACCTCCTTGGCCAGGGCTCACTTGTAAAAAGGTTGTTTTTTGTCCCATTGGGGCTACTCTGGTTGAATGGTTATTTTAACATTTAATAATTATATTTTGATCTATTATATTCTGGCCACTCCTGCATCAGCTCCATGAAGAGGACGCCCATGATTATTGTACAATACTCTGATTCTGTTTCATGAAACACAGGCATTTTAAGTTTTTTTTTTCCTCTCTGTTGTGCAAACGTAAAATTTTTCTTGTGTTTTGATGTCATCCGAAAAGATTTTTATCCAACATTCTATTTTCGCAGCGGCATGGTGGTGTAGTGGTTAGCGCTGTCGCCTCACAGCAAGAAGGTCCGGGTTCGAGCCCCGGGGCCGACGAGGGCCTTTCTGTGTGGAGTTTGCATGTTCTCCCCGTGTCCGCGTGGGTTTCCTCCGGGTGCTCCGGTTTCCCCCACAGTCTAAAGACATGCAGGTTAGGTTAACTGGTGACTCTAAATTGAGCGTAGGTGTGAATGTGAGTGTGAATGGTTGTCTGTGTCTATGTGTCAGCCCTGTGATGACCTGGCGACTTGTCCAGGGTGTACCCCGCCTTTCGCCCGTAGTCAGCTGGGATAGGCTCCAGCTTGCCTGCGACCCTGTAGAAGGATAAAGCGGCTAGAGATAATGAGATGAGCTCACTCATTTTTTGGAACCGTTACTCCTCCTATAGCTTTTGAGATAGTGACACCGTTCCAACTCTGAAACATCCGACCTGAACCAGTGTAGTGTGCTTGTATACAGCTTTTGGATTGATGCACCCATTCTCTCATTCTTGCCATTTTTCCGTAATTTTTTTCCCATAGAGAATGAATAGGGCTCACGAATCGAATCATCCTGCTCGGACACACTTCATCGAAGATGCACCAAACTTCATGTGATACCTCCGGCGAACTCCCCCAACACATACATGAAAATTGGTTCTGACCGGCACTCATCTTTTCCTTTCTTTTCGTTCATCCCTTTTTTCTCCATTCACTTCCATTCATTTTTGGCCCCACTGAAAATGAAAGGAGTTTCAGGAGAAAAACTTTCACTCTACGTTAGTTTTCTCAACCGACTGACAAAACTTCCTGAAACTTCACATGATGCCTCAGGCCAAGTCCCCACACACATCCATCCCCTCATCTGAGACCTGCACTCATCTTTTCCTTGGTTTTCATGCATCCCTTTTTCCCTCTATAGGCTTCTATTGATTTTTGGCTTCATTCAAATGAATGGAGTTCTGCTCAGTAACACTTCACCACACATCCACCAAACTTCATATGGCACCTCAGGCCAACTCACCCATCACACACATGATATCAGCATGTTAATTGTTAACATGTTAATCATTAGCATGTTAGCATACTAGCTCTTAGCATGTTAGGCTTAGCATGTCAGCTGTTCTGCCAAAGCTGAGCAAGCACAGTTTGCATTTTCTCTGTGGAAATGCAGTCTAGTTATATTTGTCACAAATAGGCAGGAAGAGGATGCAAGTGCAGTAAAAGACAGTTTATTGCACAACATATATGCACAATGTTCAAAAACATGAGGCAGGAGAAAAGCCAATTTTTTTTTTAAAAAATACCAGGGATTGGGTCAGGAGATTGGCAAAACATACAAAGGCAAATCCAAAAATTAAGGTCAAGAGCCAGGCAAAATAATAAAACACCCAAAACTGATAACCAGCATAAGCAAGGCTTGGTAACATTAACTACAAAGACACATCATGATTTCTGAGTGAATGAACAGTCTTTTGTAGTGTAGTGTGTGGCTGTGAGGTGATTGAGTCTCGGTGTGCCTGATTAGTAATCAGTGGACCATGAGTGAGAGAGTGTTTTGGTGTTGTAGTTCTCAGCATCCATGTTTGTAGGACGTGGGGTATTGTGGGAACTGGAGTTTGGCACAGATTCCAGTGCTGATGTGACAGTATTAGTAGTTTTCCCCACAGCGCCATGGATTAACATGAGAGAAAGCACCAATTTCCTAACCAAGATTGTTATCAAGCTGATACCAAAAAAAAGGGTGGATCAGACACTGAAGAAAAAAATAATAATTTGATCTGATCCTGTAACAAATGGAAAACAAGAGTCATTAGGAGATGACATATCCCCCCGGCCCCCGCATGAAACCCCACTCCAAATTTTCCTAGGTTGAATTGGTTGCCATGGGAATACGGAAAAAATAAAAATCTCAGAAATCCCAAAATGTCAAAAGGCACAACTCCTCTAATCACTTAACATAACCTTCAGGTTTTGTGAAAAAAATTCCTAATAGTTTTTGAGTTATGCTCCTGAAACTAAAATGTTTTTAATGACGGACAGACAGACGGACAGAGCGATAGCTACATCTCCCAGTATTACATGCCGGGGGGATAACTAGAATGGCACTCGGTAGAATGCATACCTCCACCAAGTCACATTTATCAACATCAGAATCAAATCACTTGAACCTCGGATAATACTAAAGCTGTACACCAAATTTCATCAAAATCTGTTCACTACTTTTTCAGTTACATTGGGAACAGACAAAAAAAAAATCCTGGATCCACACAGATATCAAAATTTGAATGAAAATCTAATCAATTGTTCCTTGGCCCATGGCTCACCTTTGCTCAAAATTTCATCAAAATCCGTTCACTATTTTTTGAGTTACATTGGGAACAGACTGACAGACAAACAAACAAACAAACAAACAGAGGCAAAAACATAACCTTCTCCAACAATGTTGGCGGAAGTAATCAGAAACTGGTGTACATATATAATAATCTAATATACCATGCACTGAGATGTTCCAGTTGAAATTATGGATTCTCTTCGGTGATTGGGATAGTACTATTTGTGAGGGGCAGCCTCAAAGAAAATAGTACTACGCCAGTCACTGAAGAAAATCCATAATTACCAGAGCCTCTCAGTGCATGGTATATTAGATTTATATCCCTCATTAAACAAAAATCCAAATTAAAAGTGTTAACGCGGGCGGCACGGTGGTGTAGTGGTTAGCGCTGTCGCCTCACAGCAAGAAGGTCCGGGTTCGAGCCCCATGGCCGGCGAGGGCCTTTCTGTGTGGAGTTTGCATGTTCTCCCCGTGTCCGCGTGGGTTTCCTCCGGGTGCTCCGGTTTCCCCCACAGTCCAAAGACATGCAGGTTAGGTTAACTGGTGACTCTAAATTGACCGTAGGTGTGAATGTGAGTGTGAATGGTTGTCTGTGTCTATGTGTCGGCCCTGTGATGACCTGGCGACTTGTCCAGGGTGTACCCCGCCTTTCGCCCGTAGTCAGCTGGGATAGGCTCCAGCTTGCCTGCGACCCTGTAGAAGGATAAAGCAGCTAGAGATAATGAGATGAGATACTGTATTTGTTTATTTTAAAAATACAGATTTTTGGTAAATCACTAGAATGTGCTAAGTGTGGTCATGCTATTAGTGATGATGCCATGTGGCTTAATTCCATGTATTAGCTAATCCTAGGCTAAAAACTCAGTCCTGATAGGCTCCAGCTTGCCTGCGACCCTGTAGAAGGATAAAGCGGCTAGAGATAATGAGATGAGATGAAAAGTGTTAATGCCAAAGAATTATAAATAAATAAATAAATAAATAAATAGAGGTCACAGAAATGCTTGCAGAGCCACAGCTATGACTCGAGTCGGCTGTTTAGCTTGAAATTGTGACATCAGTTCAGAGTATATCCAGGATATACCATGACTGACTCACACTACATGCATTTTTAAAATTTTTCACGTCACGAGGAGTTTACATTGCTTAATCAATGGTGGAACTATTTTATGTCACGTGAGCCATCCTTGGCCAATCCCTGCACTGGAATTTTTTTTATTTTTGGATATAATGAGACGTGATGGTATCTTTTTGCTCGGACTGATTTTTATTATATTCTTGGGTTTCTTGTGACGTCACATTTACCTCATTAGTTATTCAAAACTTTAGCTGGTGGTCTACCAAAGCTCAGCTGACAAAGCGTTTGTACAGAGAAGGTGAATTGCTCGCATGAAAAATGTCTTACGCTTGTGTTGTTTGAATCGATCAAACCATGAAACTGATAAGTTTCTTCAGGGTTCCCTGTGAACTTATAAAAAAAGGGTGAACGAACACAGGATTTCACAAAAAGACGTCGAGAAAGGCGGCTTTTGAACCTCTGACTGAAATCGAAGGGAGCCGAGTCGAAGCATGTTCGAGTTTGCGGTGATCACTTAGTGAAAGGTTTGTATTTCCATCTCAGCTATGTCCTTAGTGTTTTCCAAGTACTTTTCTTGCTGTGTGTCGTTATTTTACAGTCCTTTTTTTCTTAGTCACGAAGCGCTAAAGTCCCCAGCTGTTTCTTCGTTTACTCCTCACAAAGTCCATATACATGAAGGTCGTGACAAAATTCTTCCCCAGCCGTACAGTTACAATGCGCCATGATCACTTCTCCGTCTTGTTTAACTAAGATCCAGGTCTTTAAAGGGGTTTCTGATGATCTTTGTGAATGATTTAGCTGAGAGATAAGAGCCAACACAAGTGAGAATCAAGCCAACTGTTGTTTGTTTCCACTTCAACTTGCAGCGCCTCGTTGTAAAGACGTGAACGAAAAGCTTAAAAAAAACATACTTACACAGGCAAAAACAATACAGGATTCATTCGGTAGTGACTTGATACCGAGGCCCTTTACCCAGCCACATGCAAAACAGTTGTAAGCCTACATACTCTTCCACGCTTTCATCTGTTTTGCGGTGTAGAAGGACGTCTGCAACACCAGATAGTTCGAGATGTCGGGGAACTCGACTGAAGGGTCGTTTTCGAGATCGTATGACAAATCCTTCTTTCCCAGACTGTAGGGGTCGATTCCATTGCACACAGCAATCTTCTGAATATATCTAAAGCAAACAGTGGCTTCTGATAAGTTATCGCTAGCTGTTTGCACTACGGCAGCCATTCTGGTTTGCTAGACCACCAGCTGTTTTACCAGAAGTGAATCGGTAAGAAAAAAAGTCACGTGACTAAAACCCAAGAATTTATACTTTACAATAATTTATATTTGAAATATAATTGTTTTTTTGTGTGAAAGTTGTGGAAAGCTGCGGAAATTGTGTTTTTGTCATGTCCGCACCGGATTCAGTGCTTTACTCACAACTACCTGAATGTGTTGTAGCCCAGAAACATTGGAAACCACAGTTCCTACAGGAAATCTGTCATGTTCACAGTCACCATCTTACCAATCATGAACACTTGGACTCAATCATTTTCACACCCTATATACGAGGTGTGGCTATTAAATAATGAGACTAATGCTGTTTTTGTTTGAGAAAGCATTCCAGTTCTTGACCACCTGATCTAGCACCAGGTGACTTTTTTATCGTTTCCCTAAAATCAAGTTTGTACTCAAGGGTTTCGAGTTCATTCCGGAAGTGATGTAACTAACGCAAGAAACGTGTTGCACTGCTTTGATCAGTGGAAGATCAGTTGAAATGTAAGTTTTCTTTGTTACAACTGAATTACAGCATTAGTCTTTACAGCACAATAGCCACAGCACGTCACGGGCGATTGCTCTAAGACAACGAGGGAGGCTCAGCCTCCTCTAAAAATGACGAACATCGTGTAGGATGAATTGCGCTAGGCTTATGTTATAGCCGACCTTATAACATTGCTATTTCAGATCCAGAATCATAGAAATATATGTGCTCAACCCAACTCCAGTGCGAAATCATTCCGTTATAACTTTCCCCAGTTCGCCTAATGTGTGTGTGAGTTTTTCCCCCTCGTGACAGCGCGATGCAGCCCAGCCTCAGTGCACTTCAATGGCATTTGGGAGCTATGCGGTTTCAATATCAAAATGCAAGACGATTATTGGACAAATACTGCGAAAACGCCCGCCAACCGGACTCCCAGCCTCAGTGGACTTCAATGGCATTTGGGAGCTATGCGGTTTCAATATCAAAATGCAAGACGGTTATTGGACAAATACTGCGAAAACGCCCGCTAACCGGACTCCCACGGACTCCCAGCCTCAGTGGACTTCAGTGGCATTTGGGAGCTATGCGCTTTTCAATCTTAAAATGCAAGATGATTATTGGACAAATACTGTGAAAACGGCCGCCCACCGGACTCCCAGCCTCAGTGGACTTCAATGGTATTTGGGAGCTATGCGCTTTTCAATCTCAAAATGCAAGACGGTTATTGGACAAATACTGCGAAAACGCCCGCCCACCGGACTCCCAGCCTCACAGTGGGAGGGACATGGCAAAGCTTTCCGCGAGGAGACTGGTGATTGGTGAAAGCGGCCGGATATTTTCTTTGATTGACAGCTCGTTTCAAATATAGACAGGCAGCGGTGAATCTCAGTTCAGTCCCATGCGGATTCGCAAGTGCTGTGGTGTATTGTAAGAGATCAGCTTACATTTCGATTTCATTCATTACATATGGTTTCTACCAGCTTTTTTAGTTTGTATATATTTTCATTGTAAATAAAGTGTCAAGTTTGCTATCTTAGTTCCAGAAATTTTGTTTATTTGAGTGACTGAACTTGAACTTGAGGGGGCTAGTCAGCTAGCAAGAAAGCTGCGCATGGATGCCAAGCATTGCTGATTTAATTTTGGTGAAGCCATTTGCCAGTCTTCCTTTCAAGGAAAAAATTTTAATTAAAGAGCAGGGTAGACCAACGCCTCAAATTGACTTGGTGAAAAAGGTAGGGAATAATACTTGTTCCTTTCAGCTCTCCTGGTATGAGAAAGTGAATTGGCTAACAGCAAGTGACCCACATCAACAACAGTAAATAGGCTAGTTTAGTTATATGTCATGGATGGACCAAAAATATAGAATCTATTTCAAATGTTTATGCTGAGTATATTATATTGGAATATATATTTTTCTGGATATGAATTAAACACAGCTACAATTTGGAAAACATTTGTAAACAAAAACACAGCCGAGAACATTTCACACTACAGACCTGGATTAAAAGTGAAGGGTTATCAAAATTGTCAGTAAAACATTTCTCAGTCAAAATAAGTAAAATATAGGGAAAGTGTCATTGAATGAAATGTGTGGCACCCAGCTCTATGTTTGGCTCCCCAAGGTCAGTGCTTGTGCCTATTCCAGAACACTCTGCTGTTACTGCTGAGGTTCCTGACAAAGAGCTGCTTTCAATAATGATCAATTTTTAAACAACATGCCACAATTTTAAAATATAAAATGTTAAAATATATCCCCCCCAAACACCACCATCATGTATATTGGACAGTAGGCTAATGGGCCAAAAGAACCTGTTATTTCACAGTTTGTGACCCTGCCAACAATCAGCCAGATCAGAGGCAAGAGTATGGGCAAAACTGATGTTTTTTTCTTTTTTCTTTTAAAATCTGGAAATATCGTAACCGACCAGCCTCCCCTGTTTGAAAGACTACCAGCCGCCACTGCAGCACGTATATACAATTATGGGTAGACTTACGACTGCGTTTGGTTACGACCGACCGGTCGTAAACCGATCTGGTCGTAAGTCGGCCTATGTTAAATAAACGTAAGTATATTGTGATGTGTAATGATACTGTAATCATCTTAAAGTCTTATTTTATCAACATTTTCTTATTTCATTACCTATAGAAATTCTACAAATTCTACCTATTCTACAAATAGAAAACATTTTAGTTTGAAACATACCAAAATACAAATGTAAAACATCGCAAAATACAAAACTTAGTGACCGCTGGCATCACTGGTGCTTGGCTGTGGGTCGTCTACGTCATCATCAGCTGTCGCAGCACTCGGGCTGGCGGGAGGATTTGCTCGTTTCATAAACATGGTAAGCCTCGTCTGAATTGTTTGTTTCTTTTTCTCCTCATAAATTTCATAAACCAGTCTTCGAACAGTGCCTGCGTCATCCATGCTTTATGGTTAGAACGAAAGTAGACTGGCAAAGTGTGCTTGTTCACATTCCTGAACGCCCGCGGGTTTTGCGAGTGATAAATTAAGAAAGGCTTCACTCGCCAGTCGTAACCAGACGGTCGTAAAGTCGATCGGTCGTAAGTTGCAGAGGTCATAAGTCGACGACTATCTGTACACTCCAAACTTGCACATAATACGAAGTATTGCTCAGCATAGAGTATTCTTCTGGCATGCCAAAGCCTATTATTGTGACAGTGCATCTGGTTCTTTGTTCTCATTTTGTTTGTGATTAACGATTCTACTCTTGTCTACCACATTATCACATTAAAGAAGAAGAAAAAAAGAAAGGGTCCTACAACCTCCCCACCCCCATCCCCCACACCCCCTACCCGCATGACACTTTTCAGCTGTGTGTTTTTTTTCTCCCTGTATTCTTAAGTGCTTTTGTCATTTCCTCCTTTTTGTATTACTTTTTCCTCAATATATTTTGCAGAAAAGGATGCGGACACCATTTAACTCCTTTCGTAAATTATTTTAAAATAAGGTTCGAATTCTCGACCAATCCATTCACTTCTAATTCACTCTCTATAAGGGAAAAAGGTGGATAAAAAGTCAGTGCAGTAGGAGGAGAAGGTGAGAAGCACACCTCCCTGCCAACTCTTCCACGTCAGTGCCAACAGGCCCTGCACGAGTGCCAGACCTCAGTGCCAAGGCCAGGACAGCACTGCCCGGTCCATGCCAACCTCGGGCATCACCGTAATGATCGTCTTGGCAGCGTTTCACCTGTTTTTCATGGTGTAATTTCTGCACTAGGTATTTTTGAGACAGAAATTAAACCATTAATCTGCCATATGTGTCAGTGCAGCTGAGAGATGGTGTGATGATTTTGTCAGAAATAATAAAAGCATATGCTTGCCCTCGTTCTAGAAAGACAGCATGCAAATTAATAAGCTGGTTAATTTGTACACATGCAAATGCTTAATTAATGACTGTTGGTTTGGGGGAATTTATGGGCATTTATGATTCAGGCAGTAAACCCCACAGTTTAAAGGTTTCCTTTTTTCAATCTATCATTTGATATTATTTGTTAAGGTACTTGGTGCCAAACCATCCAACACTGAAAAAGGCTTTTTAATAACATGTCGTATATATTTAGATACTGTACATTAGCAACCCAAAATGGAGCTTGACTGAACAAGAAATTAAACCCGAAGCTGCAAATGAGAAAAAAAAAGCATAAGAAAAAAATTAAACACAGATGCACACAAACCCATATACTGTTGTTTATATACATATAGATGTGCGCACACACCCTGAAGCAACACAGACAAGGTTCTTCACTTATTACATTTATCCTTCTCCATGTAGTCAATCCCATAATTCTTTTCACTGAACCAGAGTTGAGTGAAAGCATACATGTCAACCTATACGGAATGTCCGTATTTTATACGGATTTGATTCAATAAACGTAGTATATGGGCGTATAAATAAAGTTATACGGGTTCTTTAAAAAAACTTCAATATTTATTTAGAGCTATAATCAATTCCCACGATGATAAAAGAGCGCATAGCATTTACAAACGTACTGTACACCACAGACAGCCAGTAAAGAGTCTTATGAAATCGCGCGTTATCTTGTGGTAGCGAGACTTCGTTCCACTTTTGATCATGCGCACACCACATTGCGAGAATCCCGCCAACCGGGAAGTCATAGACATATAAACATAGACGCCGCCTTCTGCGTAGAATCATACGTCATCCTCGCCGCCATATTGGATGTGGCAAAGTGGAGATTCTTCAACCGTCTCTGGTATAGCGTCTAGACAGTAGCCGAGAATAAAGATGCCTCATTCATGTGCTGCGTTTAACTGTACCAACAGGTTTACCGTCCAAATGAGATCACATAGGATTACCTTTCACAGGTGAGACTGGAAAAATACTTTTCATTGTATTTGGTCATTATAACGTAATTTTACGAACAGATTTTCCTGACTTTGTGGCTAATATGAAGTCTCGTGCATAATAGCCGCTCGGTGAAACCTGTCTCCAAACAACGAAGTATTTCCTTCGTAACTACGCTGATAACACTTTGTGTTTTTGTCAAACATTGGAGCTTTGTATTCATTCTGAAGGTTTATTGTTATTAATATTGAATAAAAAGTAACTGGGATATATATCATTGTTAATTATCATTCAAATTTTAGGTAAATTATTTTAATTTATATCTTATACGGATTTTATAAGGGAAATACGGATTTTGGAGGTTGGTTATACAGGTTTGATTGACCAAAGGTTGACATGTATGTGAAAGATTCAACAAACATCATAGCTGACCACAACGTACCTCTGTTAACAGTTAATAAATGAGTGCTAACTTTTAATAGGCATCGAGACAATAGCATAGAGCGCTAGTGGTTAGCACTGTCGCTTTACAACAAAAAGGTTCTGGGTTCGAGCCCAGTGGACAACGGGGGCCTTTCTGTGTGGAGTTTGCATGTTCTCCCCGTGTCTGTGTGGGTTTCTTCCAGGTGCTCCGGTTTCCCTGACAGTCCAAAGACACGTGGTTAGGTTAACATGGGGCAGCCATGGCCTGAGGTTGGGCTGAAGTGCACTTGAGCAAGGGCACTTAACACACAACTGCTCCTTCGGCGCACTGTAGCATAGCTGCCCACTGCTCTGGGTATGTGCATGCATGTGTTCACTGCTTCAGATGGGTTAAACCCATTGGTTAAATTTCACAGTGTACTTAAGTCTGTGCTTGAGTGTACTTCTGACAAATAAAGGCTTTTTGGCTTCCTTCTATGAAAGGCTCATGCATGAATTGCTTGGAAATAAATGATTTCAGGGCGGCACGGTGGTGTAGTGGTTAGCGCTGTCGCCTCACAGCAAGAAGGTCCTGGGTTCGAGCCCCGGGGCCGGCGAGGGCCTTTCTGTGTGGAGTTTGCATGTTCTCCCCGTGTCCGCGTGGGTTTCCTCCGGGTGCTCCGGTTTCCCCCACAGTCCAAAGACATGCAGGTTAGGTTAACTGGTGACTCTAAATTGACCGTAGGTGTGAATGTGAGTGTGAATGGTTGTCTGTGTCTATGTGTCAGCCCTGTGATGACCTGGCGACTTGTCCAGGGTGTACCCCGCCTTTCGCCCGTAGTCAGCTGGGATAGGCTCCAGCTTGCCTGCAACCCTGTAGAAGGATAAAGCGGCTAGAGATAATGAGATGAGATAAATGATTTCATTAGGTTTTTTCTTCTATTCTTTATTTCCACGAAAAACAGGTAATGTTTTAATCCATAGTTAGCACAGGAAAGAAAAACGATCCTGATCGGCCTGATGGTGACGCTATAGAACAGCGTTATCCATTTTGACTCGCATCTGAAAAACTTAAAAAAGCCTAGTATGAACAAATAAGCAGTGTGGACCATTTAGCAGAACCTACTTAGATCATATGTGAAATCTAATTTTGTGAAGTAGTCCTAGGATTTGAAGTGTATTTCCACAACACTGGGGTCAAAGTACTCACCAGAGTCTAGTGCTCAATAATTATCCTCAAAAATAGGTTGAGATTTGTTAATGGCTCCCATGCATCAATCATGCAACTATTAGTGGCTGCGCAGGTATGTTAACTACCGGACTGCCAAACTAAAACAAAACCTTTTCGATTTTTCCGAGCACCAAAGTGTACTGAAGCGTCCTTTCATTCCGCCAAAGCACCTGAAACTGTGAATTAGTATTAAAAAAACGTTTCATATGTGGCTCTCAAGTAGGGCAAAAACAACCTCCGTATTGTCCAGCGATCACAAGTTTGAATTCTGATAATGTCACAGTCATCCATAGCCAGGAGCCCAAGACAATAAACTCTGTAATGGTGTCTGGGTGGGTGGGATGGCATACTCTCTCTCCGCTGTCAGGGCAATTACGGGCATATGTGAGCTTATGCATACAGAAGAGGACAGATAGAGCTTTCCTCTCAGTGTGTTATACTGCCCTGTGAGAGATCGAGCAGCACTTTGAGTGGCTGGCTTCAAGTGTTTCAGAGAAAGCATGCATTAGCTTCCACCGTCCCCATTTGGTAGCGGTTGAATTATAAAGGAAATCTGGCGAGTGAGTGGGAACTGGGGAAGACCAAATTAGGGAGAAAATGGGGAGAAATAAATAAATAAATACACAGTACCGTGCAAAAGTCTTTGGCACATGCAACGAAATGCTGAAAAACAAGGTTTATATACCATAAAGATCAGTAAGAAGTAATGTATGGAAAAAGTTAATATTTGGTACGACGACCCTTTGCTTAACAAAAAAACCCCGCAGTCCCAGGTACAGTTACTGTCACACTTCCGTCTTATTTCTGCAGCAAAACCCAGCAGCCTTCATTATGTTTTTGTCTGAAAAGTGGTCTGTTATGTAATAACGCTGCTTTCTTTACTGACAGACAAACCTTTTGTTTTTCTGTAACATTTAATTTTGTGCTGGACAACGAATGTTTGGAACTCTAAAGTGTTTTTGTACTGGCTCCATAATGTAGAAGTCATAAAATAAAAGTCTATTACAACGTTTGGACTGATTTTTGCACAGTACTGATATACGTATATATATATATATATATATATATATATATATATATATATATATATATATATAAAGCATACACACACCACATTCACTGGATATGAGCAATTGTGTGCTCTGATTGGCTACTCTACAACGAGGATATCAGCTCATATACCATGAGTAGAGAAAAACAAAATGGCGGAGTGTGTTGCTGAACCAACCGAGGACAAAATAAAAAGTCTCCCCGAAAACAAAACCCCCCAAAATACAAAAAAAGCAACAAAATATGGAATGAAAGTACAACCCCGATTCCAAAAAAGTTGGGACAAAGTACAAATTGTAAATAAAAACGGAATGCAATGATGTGGAAGTTTCAAAATTCCATATTTTATTCAGAATAGAACATAGATGACATATCAAATGTTTAAACTGAGAAAATGTATCATTTAAAGAGAAAAATTAGGTGATTTTAAATTTCATGACAACAACACATCTCAAAAAAGTTGGGACAAGGCCATGTTTACCACTGTGAGACATCCCCTTTTCTCTTTACAACAGTCTGTAAACGTCTGGGGACTGAGGAGACAAGTTGCTCAAGTTTAGGGATAGGAATGTTAACCCATTCTTGTCTAATGTAGGATTCTAGTTGCTCAACTGTCTTAGGTCTTTTTTGTCGTATCTTCCGTTTTATGATGCGCCAAATGTTTCTATGGGTGAAAGATCTGGACTGCAGGCTGGCCAGTTCAGTACCCGGACCCTTCTTCTACACAGCCATGATGCTGTAATTGATGCAGTATTTGGTTTGGCATTGTCATGTTGGAAAATGCAAGGTCTTCCCTGAAAGAGACGTCATCTGGATGGGAGCATATGTTGCTCTAGAACCTGGATATACCTTTCAGCATTGATGGTGTCTTTCCAGATGTGTAAGCTGCCCATGCCACACACACTAATGCAACCCCATACCATCAGAAATGCAGGCTTCTGAACTGAGCGCTGATAACAACTTGGGTGGTCCTTCTCCTCTTTAGTCCGAATGACATGGCGTCTCTGATTTCCATAAAGAGCTTCAAATTTTGATTTGTCCGACCACAGAACAGTTTTCCACTTTGCCACAGTCCATTTTAAATGAGCCTTGGCCCAGAGAAGACGTCTGCGCTTCTGGATCATGTTTAGATACGGCTTCTTCTTTGAACTATAGAGTTTTAGCTGGCAACGGCGGATGGCACGGTGAATTGTGTTCATAGATAATATTCTCTGGAAATATTCCTGAGCCCATTTTGTGATTTCCAATACAGAAGCATGCCTGTATGTGATGCAGTGCCGTCTAAGGGCCCGAAGATCACGGGCACCCAGTATGGTTTTCCGGCCTTGACCCTTACACACAGAGATTCTTCCAGATTCTCTGAATCTTTTGATGATATTATGCACTGTAGATGATGATATGTTCAAACTCTTTGCAATTTTAGACTGTCAAACTCCTTTCTGATATTGCTCCACTATTTGTCGGCGCAGAATTAGGGGGATTGGTGATCCTCTTCCCATCTTTACTTCTGAGAGCCACTGCCACTCCAAGATGCTCTTTTTATACCCAGTCATGTTAATGACCTATTGCCAATTGACCTAATGAGTTGCAATTTGGTCCTCCAGCTGTTCCTTTTTTGTCCCTTTAACTTTTCCAGCCTCTTATTGCCCCTGTCCCAACTTTTTTGAAATGTGTTGCTGTCATGAAATTTCAAATGAGTCAATATTTGGCATGAAATTTCAAAATGTCTCACTTTCGACATCTGATATGTTGTCTATGTTCTATTGTGAATACAATATCAGTTTTTGAGATTTGTAAATTATTGCATTCTGTTTTTATTTACAATTTGTACTTTGTCCCAACTTTTTTGGAATCGGGGTTGTATTCGATAGTAAGAACGTATCTTTTAAAA